>NW_026623100.1:15114904-15425564 GCF_023065955.2 Ursus arctos
GTTATTGAGAAGTCAGGACTGGACCGCCACACCTTACAACCGTCTGGGCTGGATATTGGGGTGATCCTGAAGTGTGACCCCCAGAGAATGACCCAGCTGTCAATCTGTACTGACCTCCCCTGGTCCTGGAGCAGGCACTGAGGGACCTGGGGAGAATGCAGACAGTATAGCAGATGTGGGCCCTTCTTCAAGGAGCTTCCGGCTGCTTAGGAACTCCTCCTACTTCCGCTGGTCTCCACCTCCGGTTTAGACCTACATGAGGGGTGTGGTTATAGGCTGCTCTGCAGGGTACAAATCTGGGGCCCCGCCCCCAAGCTAGCAGTGGGCTTCTGGGCAAGGCATTCACACTCTCCAGGCCTCAGTTTTGTCATCCATAAGATAGGAGTGTTGGCGGTACCCATTCCAGAGAGTTTGGGGGAGACTCAAATGAGATCTCAATGAGAGCTCAAATGCACATGAAGTACGCTAGTAAATACCAAATGCCATCCTTGAGCAGGTGGCTTATGGTTTGCTCCGGGTGTCACCTGCAGGTGACAGAAGCTACAGCTTAGAATTCTGCAGTCTCTTGCAAGTCATCTCACAAAGGCCAGGCATTTAGAAGGTGCTCAGTAAATACTCACTTCATGGAGGAGAGAGGAGGACGTGGGATAGAGGAGTTCATTCCAGCCTAAATGCTCTTAGCACTTTCATTCTTTAACATACTATTTATTATTATATTAACTGATGTCTCTTTCCACACTAGAGCATAGGCTCCATGAGCACAGGGACTTTGTTTCCTCCGTGCCAAGAACGGTACGTGCCACATAGTAGTTGCTCGGTCAATATCTGAAGACATGAATGAATTTTATATTTTTTCTAAGAAAGGAAAACAAGCTGGCCAGCAACCTGTGGCCAGCCTCTGCCCTGGGACCTCCTGAGCCCTGGGCTGATGATCCCACTGTCCCACAGACTCCAGCCCGCCTTGGGTTCTCACTAGGGGCCACCCACGGAAAGCTGCCCGTGCCTGTCCCTTGCCCCAGCTCCAGCCAGCTCACCTGCAGGGCCCAGGGCACAACTTTTCAGATCAGCAGCTGCTTCGTTGGATGTTGTAAAACTCACTGGGAATTGCTGCCATTTGGATTTATGATTTTAATTGTTTTATAGTTTATACTTGTGCCCTGCAGTGATTTTCCATTAAATCAGAACATTTATGTTTCGAAAAAGAGCAGGTATGGTTGTGGGTATAGATATATCTTAACAGCTAATCTCTGGCAATGAAAACTATTTAACAGTCATCAGCAGATTAGGAAATTTGCATTTGTTTAATTAACCTCCACGTGGGGCTGTTAATGCATGAAAATAGTGAGGTTTTTTTTTTTAGCCTCATAAGATGATGGATTTTGCATTTGCATATTCTTAAGGCTTCAAGAGTAATTGTTAGTATCCATCTCTGTTAGCATAAATGAGCAGGTAAGAAGAAATTGCAAAATTGGAAGGAGACCAACACCACTAAGAAGTCACTTCAACTTACTGATTTTATGTAAAACATACACTGTATACACATGTATTATACTATATATACATATATGAAGTACTTAAATATATATACAAATAATTATACTAAATATTTGTTACATATATTAATACTAGACACTTTATTGCATGTTACATATATGTTTTTGTTACATATCTATTTTGTGTATATATAGGCAATGTATAACTCTCCAAATCTCTCTATATAGCATGTGTATTAATCATACTGTATATTTATTGCATATATAATTTATATATATATTATCTATACTGTATTATACACACAATAAAGTACCTAGTATGATTAATACATGAGAGAGAGAGTCACATGTTGCCTGGACTCATTCTCATAGCACGTTCCCTACTTTACTACATACATACTTCATTGTATATACACAGGCGATGCATAACTCCCAACATCTCTGCATATATCTGTGTCTGTGGATATTGATTTGTCTCTGTGCTAACAGCACTGGATACTTTCCGTGTGTAATAAAGCACATAGATAACGGAGCGTGCGTCACAAAGTGTAGGGTACGATTACCACAGCATAGAGCTGTGGCTGTATAGGGAGATGATGAGAGCACATCCTCACAGCACGTGTTCATCACCTTTTCAGCTTCCTTTGAAGTTTAGTTTTTGCCACAGCACTTGCTAAAATAAATCCCAAGTCATGATTTATTTCCGAATAGGATATGTGGAGAGCTGAACCACCAGCAAGTTGCACATTTTTGTTTTGAATTCGTGCAGGCCACTTGCTTTCTGGCGGAGAACTATGCCTGTCGTAGACCTCCGCACTGTCTCTGGCCAGCTGGCTTCCACCACGCACTGGCTTCCTTCAGAGCCAGATTAGACTCTGTAGTCTGCCCCGGTAGAAATTGCTACTTGCCATGCGCCCTCACGGTAGCTCCAGAATAGGAGAGCTGTGAGTGCTAAATCTGAGGGCCCTCTCTGCTCCGTGTGTATACTGCATGCCCTTAGTACCTTTCCGTGACCTTGATTATAATGAAAGAGACTGTTGGAAAGCTGGGTATCGTTTTCCCCAACCTTTATTAAGAACCTCCCTCCACTGGACATAACCTACTACTGTTTTCATCCACATCTGTGGCCAAACAGCCTGCTCTAGTGTGAGAATAAATGCAGCCGGTGACTGCCAGCAAAGTCAGGAAAGGAACGGCACGCTGAGTTTCAGCTGAATGACATCAAGAAAATCCAGTCCTGTTCCAGGAATGGTCCTAGGGTTAAGTAAAAGGCAGCGGATGACTCAGGCTGAACTCAGAGATGGAGTAAGCCGGTGACCACCAGAAGGGATGGAGGCCCCTCTAGCCAGGGTCTGAGAAGTGGTACTGAAGCTGTGCCCCCCACCCCCCCACCCCCCCACTAACTAACTGGCAGACCTCCCAGTGTCACTGCAGAGTTGTTGCTTTCTTTTCTTTTTTCCCTAAGCGGAATTCTGGAATTCCCTTCCCTTCTTCCTGTCGGTGGATTTGAAGTCTACAGTTCTTTTCTATACTAGAGCTGTTCACCGGCTCAACCCTGGCACATGATACCTCTACTGATCTGGCAAGTGTTTTCTTGAAAAATACAATTTATCATCACCGTCATTATTATTATTTCTAAATCAGAATATCGAAGCATAAAGAGAAAATACCAATAAATATAAATAAGGGCAAGTGCCTTTATCTCGCTGAGCCTCAGGTGGACAGTTGGGCTTCCTTGGGCTTCCTGAGTTTCCTCTCTGGTTGTCCCATTAAACACTGGGCTTGCTCACAGACCAGTCTCAGCCCGCTTCTCTGCTCAGACTGTTTCAGCCACGCTCATTATTTCTCCAGCCCAAACCTTCATCTGTCACTACCCGGTTGGCACATCCACGTAGATGTCTCCAAGTCACCGCAGACTCAGCGTGTGCGAGCTGACATAACGGTAGACTCCTGCCCTCGCTCCACAGCCAGGATCTCCCTGGTGCATAGTCGCTGCCCAGGAAATATTCATCAGCTGGAGTGACAGAGGCTGCCTGTTCTACCAACTCCACCAGATTTTGTGCCCCCTGATGAAAAAAAAAAAAAAATAGGATCTCCTTCACCTGCCTCCTCCTTGTGGACCTGTGTGTTCTCTTCCTCCGTTGGCTGCAGGCCTGCGCCCACGAGCAGCTGTGTGGGTGCGAGCACAACCCTATAGCTGTCCTTAGCGGCATGTGTGCACGCGCATGCGCATTCACGTTTCTGATTGGCTGAAGAGCACCACACAGTCTTAAAGCAAATACCTTCTATGGCCAAATTAAACAAATACAAATGTAAGCCTTCTTTTTTAAAGAATAATAAAATCTGTTTTCTGTCCCCTCAGAGGTCAGTGCATTTTCAGCTCCCTGGCCTCGCATGAGGCCTCTGATATCCTCCAAGTAACTTGGGTGACCCTCACTTTGCAGGAAGACGTGCTTTCCCTACATCCCCCTCAGCTTGCGGCGGGGCTACATTTGTGTTTCCTCAGCTCTTTATCTGGGCAGAGGTGACCTGCGAGGTGCTGACCACTCTTCTAGCACGCGGCTCCTTGTGCGGCTGGACGAGGAAGGCCTACGCTTACAAGTTCAGGCAGCTTCTCGCCCTGACCTTGAAGAGTGGTGTGCTGGCCTCCCTGTCTGGGAATTCGGGCATGAGGGGCTATAGTCCACTTCCACAAGGCTCCAGGCACACCCCCAGAAAGGTTACTCTTGGGCCTTTAGCTGGAGTGGCCCTTTTTGCGATGACAGAATGCTGGCTAGATTTTGAGCTGCAAATCACTGGGGCCAAAAAGGCAAGACCGGCAGCTCTTGCCTTCTAAGGGCAGTGGCGGCGTCCTGTTTGTCCCTCCAGTGTAGAACTTATCATCCCAAGGGCTCTGGCCTCGGGTCCACCTCTCCCTCCAGACCCCTCCTTGAGGACAGGAACCATGTCTTCTCTCTCGGTGTCCTCAAGGCCCACCACAAAAAGCAGACCCTGAGCGGCAGCCATAAATATAGTGGAACGTTCCATACTAGGCCCAGCTAGGCAATGGAGGCATTAGGATTTACAATCATGCCGTTCGCTAGACCATCACTGGAGTGGACTTAATACAGATCCATCTCCTCCGGACACTCAACCAACAGTGAGTGCAGGCACTTTGCAGGGCTCTGGGGACCGCGCTGGGAACACGAAGACGCAGTCCCTGTTCCCATGGAGCTCATGTGGGGGAAACCATATACTCAAGGAAATAAACAAGCAAGGTCCTTGCAGGTTGTGGTCATTGCCGCGAAGGGAATGACCGAGGTGACTGAGATTCAGGGAAGGGTCACTGGGGGGTGAGTGGCAGTGGGTTCCTTTAGACAGGGTGGCCAGTGAGGGGCCTCCCTGAGGAAGAGGGGTCGAGGCATAGACCTTAATGACAAAGGGTCTCTTCTCCAGGGAGAGGGAGCAGCCATGTGGCAAAGGTCTCAAGGCAGGAAAGTGCTCTTGGACACCCCTGACCCTGTGCTGGAAAGACAGGGAGGTGGTGGCAAAAGAAGGGGAGGAGGGCCAGCTCGAGAGCCAGAGCAAAGCTCTTGGGCTCCACTCTGACTGCCATGGAAGCTGCTGGGGTTAGCGGAGGGGTTCTTCCTGAGTGTGACAGAACGGACTGGAAGGTACAAGAGGATGCCAGATTCAGCTGCCTCTGATGGTTTGGCCTTGGTTTGAACAGTGTTCAATAATATGTCTTAATAGTTCCATATGGTGTCTGAAAGCATTTGTTTGGGTCGCCTGGCTGCCCGGGGCCATGATTCACCAACTCCCCTCCCCACTCCGTAGTTCTTTCATCCTGTGACCAGCATGCTAGGAAGGATCGGGCGCTGGGGGGCTTCCAGGCCCCACCTTCCTGGGGCATCCATTGTGGAAGACAGATCCTCATAGCGGGGCCTGTGCCAGGACCTTGAGGCAGGAGACAGCCTCAGATGCTTGGGAAGCACCCAAGGCCCACAGGCCCAGGTTTGGATTAAGAGGGGGTGCGATGAGGGAGGAAGCTAACAGTCCAGGCTGGTGGAGACCCCAAAGCACCTCGCACACCACACCAGGAAGCATGTTTGTGGGGCGCCCCTGAAGAACGCAAGCAGGAGAGTATCGTCTGATTTACGTTTTGTGTGAAAACGCCTGCTGGCAGAGGCTTGCTGCAGAGCGGAAAGGGGAACATTGGGTGTGCAACAGCCAGCACGGCGAGTTCAGACTTCATGGGCTCCAGCTGCCTTCGCTTCCCAGGATCTCAGACGAGAGGGGTCCTTGGGGACTAGCTCATCCAGCCGTCTTTTCTCATATTTGAGGACAGTGAGCTCACAGAAGTGACTTGCTTGAGGTCATCGCTGTCCTTGGCCCAGTCTGTACACTGACCAGGCCCGAAATAGCCATTGCTAAGTGTAGGTTGATTGACGGCCTGGGGAGGAATGGGGGGCTCGGCATAAATGTCATGGTGGTCAGAGGGGCCCATCCCACTCGCTGGGGACACAAGTCAAGGCCTATTTCCTGTCAGTAGAGGTCAGGATATTATCTGTTATATCAAGCGTAAGAATTTGCTTTCACTACTGTGGATTAAAAAAAAAAAAGTAATTGGATACAACCTCGGTAGTCAGATAAATTATTCTGCAGGGATTCCAAGTCTTAATGTCCAGGTACAGCCCCAGGCTGTTTGTTTTGGCTGTGAAAGGGGTACTGTTTCACACCTCGGCTTTCCAGCTGTCGGTGTGGTAGCTGAAGGTCTGCTCTCTCCAGGCCAGGGGTCATCAGTTTGGTCAAGACAGCATTGCCTAGCTTATCAGTTACATCTTCTATCCACCTTGCCATGAGTCCAAAACAGCCATCACCCCAACACCAACAGCTATGCTCTCAATCCCACAGAAGGGCAGGAGCGTAGATACAATCTCCCCCCCCCCCCCCCCCCGCCCGCCCCACAAGCAACATAGCAAAGTGATTCAGAGCATGGGAGTTGATGTCGGGCAAACCAACTCTGTCTTTCACCACCCGTGTATCCAGGGCCAGGGGCATAGCCCCTCAGGCCCTTCTTCCTCATCTTTAAAATGAAGGCGGTTAATAGTCCTACCACGTCCCTAGGCTGTTGGTGGGATTAAATGAGATAATGCGTTTAAAGACTTAGACTGAGCCAGCATACAAAAGCATTTGGAAAGAACCAAAATGGTAGTTAACTATTTTGTCCTAAACGATTCAGCTTTTCCCATGAAGACTCTGAGACTTCCCTGCGGACTGGCCCAGAGTGACACGTTGCCCCTGAGTCTCGGGTGTCAGCATAGCGATGGCGAATTGTGAAATCTGTACCTCGGCTCCGAAGCCAATGACGCTTTTCTGTTTGACAGAGGCAGGAGGTGCCCTGTCCTCGGCTTCGTGCTTGTGGCTCTGCCGGGCCCGGGTGGCACTGGAGTGATCTGGCGTTCCGCGGGGTGCTGGGGGGCAGCCACCACAGAGGGAGCCAGGAGGAAGGACAGCAGCCAGTCACCAGCATTTGCCCCAGTGGCAAGGGGAGCGTGCTACATTGAAGGGGAAAATTGTCTTTCTCACGAACGTATGGTTCAATTTGTGAAGCATCTGCCCGAAGAGCCTGTATTCCCATCTGATTAACCACAATCATGTGCTCGTCTCCACTATTTGTCCAAAAACAAGCCGAGTTTCTTCATAACCTCCCCCGAGGGCCTGCTCTCTGGTGATCCAAATACTTGGCATCCTGAGAAGTAATCTTTCTAATCTCTTATCTTCAAGTAAATGAAAGAACGTGCTGTCGTTTGTGTGGCGTTCGGGCCTGAGCTTTGGGGAATCAGCATGCTAGAGGAATCTACCAGTGAGCGTACCAGGGAAATGAGGGCATTAAAAATGGAGAGCCTGGGTGAAGAAGACAGGGACAGACGGGTCTCTTCCTTTGGGGTGAGTTTTCAAGTCAAGCAAAAAAACTTTTTTCCATTTTTTCTTATGTGTGAAGTGTCTCTGGGGTGCCAACCCTTCGTTAAATGCTCGTGGTTTCCAGATGAGTTTTCTGGCCCTTATTCTTGGGGAAATCTATGAAATTGGGAAAATACAATTTTACAAGTAGGGGGGGAGGATTTTTTTGACCTAAGATGGCTGACGTGCGGTGGGAGGAGCCCAGGACTCCACCCAGCTTCTGCTGTTTGGGTCCCTGCTCACCTCAGGAGGCTTGGGGCACCCCCCCACCCAGTCTCACCCCCTAGTTCTTTACAAGTTGGGGATGATGATACCCCTCCTGCCCAGGGCTGGTGTTGGGAGACAGATAAGGTGTGTGATAGCACCCAGAGAGCCGCAAAGCACAGGGATTCCCGGTGCTGGGACAGCTGCTCCCTGGCTCTGCATACGGGCCTGGGAAGGTTGCTGAGGGTCTGGAAGCTGTCACATCAATTCTGATGGGTGACCCTGTGCTGCCCCACCCCTCCTCCTTAAACCACCCCACCCTTCTTTGCTTTCTCCCCTGGGGCACTGGTGTTCCCCTGGCTGCAAGGTATCATTCCCCAGGCCCAGGGGAAAGGAACCCATGATTTTCTCCCCGGCCTGGACTAGAAGTTTCAGTCTCAAGTATTCTTTGACACTTTTTCCCCTGTGTGATAGTTACATATGCTCCCTGTTCTTCATCCCACAGAGTCTGTCGTTTATACACACTAGGAAGCAGTAAGTGTTTCTCCAATATTAAAGAGTTTTTAGGGACCTACTGACCTGCCCCCACAGGGCATGTGCATTTTAAGAAATGACTGTCAGAGACCCTGGGAGACTGTTAGAGACCATTAGTTACTCGTGGAGTAACTACCGTGAATCAGGCACTGATGCTAGAACTTTCACGTGGATTACACCATTCAATCATGGCAATATTATCCCCATTTTACAGATAAGGAAATTGAGTCTCAAACATATTTGGGATTTTCTTGACTATCTTTTGAGTTTCTGGAAGTGATCTGTGCTCCTACCTCAAGGGAGTCTTGGTTATCCCATCGTCCCCTAAATTATTCCTTCCCTGTCAGTGACTATGACCTTTGGGCCTCTATATTCCCCTTCTCACCATGAAGCCCGCCTTTTTTAAGGCAAAGGAATTTGTGTCCCATCAGCAGATAGCGATTTCGAGCTCATGGATCTTACATTTGCTCTGAAACGTGGTCATGGGCACTTGGGTGGAGTTAGCCCAGCACTGCCTCTTACCAGCCATGCAAGCATGGGCGAGCAACTTACCTTTCCTGAGCCTCGATTTCCTAAGATGTTTAAAAAGGGGGGTCGATGGTACCAAATACCAGCAGGGCTGGTGTCTCCCGAGATAAAATGGTAGACGACATTCCAGACAGATGTACCCTTTCCTGACAGCCTTGCTCTCAAATCCCTATTTGGCTTAATGATCTGGACCATCTTGCAGCCTTGATCGCTGTTTAAGACTTAGAGAAGTAGTTGTCCACCAGCGGTCCTGCAGGAGACATTTGACAATGTCTAGAGCCATTTTGGATTGTCACATCTGGGGAGTGGGGGTTGTTGATAATAGCATCTAGTGTATAGGTCACCATTGCTACTAAGCATCCTACAATACACAGCACAGCCCCCCACAACAAAGAATTAGCCAGCTGCAACTGTCAGTCGAGCTCCAAGGTAAAGAAACCCAGAACTAGAGGGGCACTGCATAGCCTGTTCCTTACCATCTTCCCCACTGCTCACTGGGACCTCTGGAAGCTGGGGAGAAAGGGAGTTTCCGTGGAAGTTCTCGTAAGTCCTCAGTCTAGTGGAGAATACACAGTAAGGTAGCCTTCAGTCAGGTTCCAAGTGGCAGGGGCTATGATAAAGGCATTTTGCCTGGGGAAATGCCCTTACCAAAATCAAAGACTACCAAACACAATCATCATTGTTATTTAGCATTGTTCTTAAGGTTCTAACCAACACAATCAGTCATAAATAAGTTAGAAATGTAAACAGTAAAAAAGGAAGTAAAAATGATCACCAGTTACAAATAATTTGGAAAATCCAGGAAAATCAACTGGAAAACTCCTTTACAAAAATAAAGAACATTCATATAGTAGCAGAGCATAAAATGATAAGTAGAAATCAATAACTAGTATATCCATATGTAACCAGATAAAGGATATGATAGAAGAAAAGACCCATTTACAATAGGAATTTAAAATATAAAAATAACAATTTGGATTCCTCAGAAGTGGATTTAGCTGTGATTATCATATAAACCCCAGAGTGCTTTAAACAGCAGTGCTTTAAATAAGATACAAGTTTATTTCTTTTTCATATGAGTATTATCTGGAGATGGGAAGTCCAGTGACCATTTCTGGGGTTTAGTCCTTTTCTTTATGGTTGAAGGTGGCTGTAGGCCTCCAGGCATTATGTCCTCATTCAGGATCTCTGGGAAGAAAATGAGAATGGGTATAGGGACATCCAGTAGGCTGCCATTAAATAAAACAAGAAATGCACAAGATCTATAGGAGAGAACTTTAAAATGCCCCTAAAGGACACAGACAAGACTTTCATGAATAGAAAGACAAACAATGTTATTGGATAGGAAGACTCAACATCATAAAAATATCAATTCTCTCTGAGTTAATTTATAACTTTAGACATGTTCCCAATAAAAACATCACCAGGATTTTTTTAAAACAAGACAGATGATTCTAAAGTTCATATGGAAAAATAAACAAGCAAGAGTAGCCAGGAAATTTTGAAAAAGAGGAAGGGAACCAGCCCTACTGGATATTAAAATGCATCATAAACCTACAGTAATTTCAAAAGTGTGGCATAGATCAGCATCATTGAATGAAGGGTGCAGAAGTAAGTCCAAACACTTACGGGGAGCTGGGACCAGTATTTGAAAAAGGTGATGTTTCAGTCAATGAGGAAAAGATGAACTATCCAACATATGGGGTTGGAAACACAGTTGAATCTCTACTTCACACCTTTTATCAGGCCGAATTCCAAATACATCAAAGCCTTGCATTTGTAAAATGAAGCATCAAAGTACAGGGAAGACCTTGGGAGAATGCTTTTATAACTTTGAAATGGGTAAAGCATTTCGAATTAAGACATATAATCCGAAAACCATAAAACAAACCACCGTAAGCAATGTCAAAAATTAAACTGGGACAAGAATTTGCAATTCTTCTACCACTCCAAGTTCATTTCCTGATACAGAAAAAGCTCTTTAAAAAACAGTAAGAAACAAACACACCATAAGGGAAAAATGGCAGCAGTACACACACACACACACACACACACACACACACACACACACACACACACACCTTTCATATGAGAAAATGCTTAAACTAGAGAGAAACTTAAGAATATACCAAGATAGGGGCGCCTGGGTGGCTCGTCAGTTACGCCTCTGCCTTAGGCTCAGGTCATGATCTCAGGGTCCTGGGCTTGAGCCCCACATGGGGCTACCGGCTCAGCGGGGAGTCCGCTTGTCCCTCTCCCTTTGCCACTCTGCCTGCTTGTGCTCTCTCATTCTCTCAAATGAATAAATAAAATCTTAAAAAAAAAATCTTAAAAAAAATATATGCATTCACTTTTCAGACTACCAGAAACTCGATAACGTACCATGCTGGCAAGAAGGCATCGTCACATACTGCTGATAGAAGTGTAAATCCTTCAGCTCTAAGGAGGGCAGTTTGCAGCAGCCATCAAAATCCACATTCCTGTCCTGTTGGATTCAGACATTTCTTTTCTAGAAAATCTGTACAATTACCTTCATCTATTTATAAGCTTATTCACAGTAGCGCTGTTCGTAATAGCACAATACTGGAGGCAAGTTAAATGTCCCCTAATAAATATGGCAGAGTGTTGTACAGCCATAAAAAAGAATTAGGAGCCTCTTTATATGCCAAAACAGAAAGATCTGCAATACATATTAAGCAGAAAAGGTAAGGTGCAAAAGATTGCAGGTAGTAAGAGCCCAATTAGTTAAAAGGGGGGACACGAAAAAATAGTCACACGTTCTTATTTATGCAGAAAGTGTGACCGAGACAATACACAAGGAGTGAATAAAATGCAGTTGCTTGTAGGGGGAGATGGTGGTATCTGGAGAAGAGATGCAGGAGGGACAATTTTTACTGTATGTCCTTTTACACTTTGAGTTTTAGAAACATGAAGGTATTACCTATTGAAAAAAATTGAATGAAATTATTAATTGAATAAGTAAAAACTAGTCCTATCTGACTCATATAGAGGGGAAAGGATTTTACTATATTTTTTTCTACTATTAAAAATATGACCCCATTCCTTTAAAAATGTTCCGGTCCTCAAAAGTACCCTGTCTTTGTATTTGAGGACTGATGGGGATTAACATCTAGGCTGAAGTCCCTCTTTGCAAAGCTGTCAGTGCACAGTTCAATGAGTACCTACTACATGAGCCCCGGGGGAGCGCCCAAGAAGGAGAAGAGCCCATACCCCCTGTCCTGCGGACTGGGCCTCGGACCTGGCAAGGCTGAGAAATAAGTGTCCCTGATCTTCCTGGGAGGCTTTAGAGACGACTTGTGAACAGGCAGCACTAAAAGCCAACAGGTGGGGAGATCCTGGGGCAGGAACGGGAAGTTGAAAGTCGGGGGTCCTGGGGCAGCAGTGCCGCTAAGGGAAGAGGGAGGGAAAACCAAGAGGGGCACCCTCAGCTAGCTGTGCAGCAAGCAGAATTTCAAGGACACCACCATCCTTCAGCAGCCCTTGTCCCCTAACCCCCTTGGAGGGAAAGATGGATGTCCTCTCTCTTTCCCTCTGCCCAAGCAAGCATGGCCCTGGGCGGCCTTGGCTCTCCCCTCCACTGAAACCCCCACTCAGGAGCTCACTGAGAGCCCAGCACCAGACTGGTTTGGTCCCAGCCATGGGGGTATTTTTCTTTTTAATGAGACTGAAGACTCCCAGAGGAATAAAGTTTTAATAATGGCATTTCTGGCCCCCAGGGTCTTTCCAGCTACACTCATCTTCCCCGTCACTGAGGAAAGGAGCATAAGTCACTGTCCCTTCCATGGGACTTGGTTTTGTGTGGGGAGGCTGGGCTTTAGAGAAATACAGACAGAGGGGAAATGGAGGAGGTGAGTAGGGGCAGGATTTCTGGCATCCTCGGCGGGACTGTGTGAAGATGTGCTTTGGCCTGGGGCCTCCCTTCCCACAGCAGAGGGGCAGCTGCCTGTGTGCTACTGGCAGAACATGCTCGGCCCTCATGGGCCCCCTGGACCCCCTGGGGCTTCAGTGGGTTGGGGGGGGACAGCTGCTTCCCTCAGGGGAAGAGGGGGCAGGAAGCAGGGGGACAGTGTGCACCTGGGTCAGAGCAGGGGCAGGCAAAGAGCAGAAGATGGGGAGAAGGAAGACGTTCCACCTTCTCTTGCCCCGAGTGGGAATCCTGAGCAGAAGGAAATGCTGAGTTGAACTTTCAGAAGGGCAAGCCTCAGGCTGACTTGGAATCTTCCGAATCGACTCCATACAATGCAGAATGCGCCCTGCCGACAAAGCTTTAAAAGAGAGGGCTTTGAGAGGTAGCACGTCGGTTGTTTCTCAAATCAGGGTTGGTGGCCAACATTGGGAGAAGTCCACCAACTCAAAGGGAGGAAGGTGAAGGAGTGGGGTGAACGGAGGCAGGAACACCAGCCTTTTGGAGCAGGGGCCAGGGAGGGGAGAAGGACTTCAGGTCGCAGTGAAGTCAATGTCCTCGTCACCTTTCAGAAGTCACCTACCTGCTTCCGGCTTCCGTCTACTTACTGCTGCCACGGTCATAGCACAGCACACTCTTCTGAACCCTCGCTGTTGTTCAGAGCATGAATGCGGTTTGTAGACCACAGAGGTGCTTTCCACACATTTGTTATTGCTGTTCCTAGTACACGTGTTGCTATGGCAATCATCGTGCGTGCATGTGGGCAAGGCAGCCCTCGATCAGGGAGCATGAAAGGGCTGGAACTCAGCAGGGCACACAGGTTCGCCTCTCAATGACTCCCACGTTTGCAGGTGGGCAGACAGAACCCCCGGTTCCCTCTAGCTCCGTCCTCGTGGAGGATGTGGGTGTAACACTATAAAGGCCTGCTACTTCCACACTATCTCAACCCTTCAGACAAGCAGGGATGTGTCATCCCAATTTGATAGGTGACTTCACCTGGACAGTGCCACCCTAGGGATTAAAACCCAGGCCTCCCGTGCCCAAGTCCATGTTCTTCTCTCTTCCCTCCCACCCCGGCCGGAGCTGAGCCTTGACCACACACAGTGGCCGGCGGGGAGGTCGGGGAGCCCGGTCCCAGGGGCTCGGCTTGGTTGGGCTCACTGTTCTTTCTGTAGTTCACAAGCATCTGCTTAGAACAGCATATTTTATGAGCTTTCTCTTTTCTCAAGAAGTCCCAGCTGTAAGCGGAAACGGGGCCGCGGGTGCAAAGCAGGCAGGCCCTGAAGTGCTTCCTGCCCCACCTTTGCACTCAGGCCTGGATTCCTGATGGTGGCTGGAGCTCAAGTCCAGACGCCAGCAGGCCTGTGGGAAAGGCCCCTCTTGCTCTGTGTGCAGAGCAACGGGCCTTCTTTGCAAAGACCCCCCCCCCCCCGCCCCACCAGCCCAGCCCAGAGTGGCTGCTGAGGGAGGTCCAGGATGGGGACCTCCCTCTGACAATCTGGGTCCTTCTATGGGACAGGTGTGGGGTTTGCAGATTCGGTTGGTAGGGGGATTCTTACCCAGAGCTTCAAATTTTATGCAAGATCTTATGGGGAACCCCAAACTGTAAAGCAAGAGATCTGCTCTGGCTGAGGCCAGCATGGCCCCCCACCATCCCCCGTGGTGCTCACTCATTGTGCAGAACCTCCCGGGTTCTGTAGGGCCTGGTTGTTGCCGCCAGCCTTGTCTTCCCTGCTGTCCCCAGAGCCTTACCCCCTATGCCTGCTTGCCCTGAGAGGACTGATCTTGCACATAGTTCATGCTCCCGCAGGCAGGTCTCCCACTGTCCTCAGCATGAATTTCAAACTCCTCTTGCATTCTAGGCTTTTCAGGGTTGGTTTCAACATGCCTGTCTTGCCCCACCATTCACCAGGGCCCAATTCTCTGGTCCCGTCACTGCCTTTGGCACCCACCCCGTGGGCTTTCCCTTCCCTCCCATCTTTTTCCTTCATGCTCTCTCCAAACCTAACCATCTCTCCAGCTTCTCTTGAGAGTCACTTTGTCCTGATGCCCTCCCAGCCTGCACCAGCCAGAAGTGGCCTTCCCCATGACACGATAGCTCCCATAGTCAGTGTTCCGTAAAGTAGCGTCTGATGCTTACGTGGTTTCGGCCGAATCATTGATGTTAGTCTGCATGAGTCTTGTCCCTCCGCTGATCCCTGTGGTTAACTCAGGAAAGAAGGGGGATGAGTTGCTTCTTCCTCTCATGTCAAGGTCTAAATAATATGGATTTCAGCACACAGTAGGGCTTCAGTAAATAACTACTGATTTTATTAGACCGCAGCAGTCTTGAGATGCTCCTCCCTCACGTTGGGGAGAATGGAGGCACCTTTGGAGGTTGGTCAGTGTGGGCGAGAGCCCTGGACTGAGGTTGGTTGCCAGCAGGTCAAGCCTCCTCAAAGGCTTTCCTTCCTGTAGCAAATTTCCCCGAGATGTGCACATCTCTCCCAACTCAAGAAGACCCTGTTGGGATGGCTGAAGCATTAATCGTGTGGTTCTGGCCCATCTTGCAGGGATTTGAAACTGGACAACATCCTTCTGGATGCAGAAGGTCACTGCAAGCTGGCCGACTTTGGGATGTGCAAGGAAGGCATTCTGAATGGTGTCACAACCACCACATTCTGTGGAACTCCTGACTACATCGCGCCCGAGGTAAGACGGTGCGCGGAGGGCCGCCTTCTTCTGCCAGGGCTGAGGTCCCCTAGTGGTGCTGGGGACAGACTCTAGAAAACCAGGAGAGATTCTAAGGGAGGAGGGAGAAGAGGAAAGGTAGAAGGCTTACTGATTTCTCCATAAGGCAGTGGCGGTGATGGAGGAGATAATGGGCCAGTTGTGAGCAACAGGTCATTCCCCACACCGGGCCAGAGCCTTGCTGGGCCTTACCCTTCCATCATAGTCCAGAACTACCAATGGACTAGGACCAAGAGAACTTTATAGACTTGTCTCATTGTCTTCGCTTCTTAATAACCAGAACACAGGAGCGCCGTCGATAAAGGCAGCAGGTAGCTTCAGCAGCTGTAATGTACCTGCGGTAAAACCGGGAATCCTCTGCCATTTCTAGCATGGTGGCGATTCTGCATGGCAGGTGCACAGGATCGAGCAGGAGGAGGAAGAGGAAAGCGGGCCTCGTTATAAATCTAGGTCAGAGATGTCCGTTGGGGGCCTGACCCACGGGGCTGCCTTTCGTGAGGTCGTTTGGATATTTTGTTCATCATAAAGTGCTTATCGGCGTCGCGTTTCTCAAGCCAATCTTGCCGAGGCTGAGACATACCTAGTGTGATATGATTCAGATTTAAGACAAAGTGTATCATAGATGCTGAATAAAAATGTCCTTGAGGGTTCTGACCGTGTAAGATGGGAAGGAGATAGCCCCCCAAACGCACTGCCCGTGGCGCATAGGTGTTCGTTAGCACAGGACCATTGCATTTCCTTTCGGTGGGCATTGTTTGAGCCCCTGCTGGACACAAAGTGAGGATGAAGAATCGACTGAGCATTCCTCACTCTCCTAAAAGAGCTTCTGGGTATTAAGCAGAATAAATAGATACAAGAGACAAGGTGGTATCCTCAGGGATAACAGAAGGCTTCTTGGAACACCTGGTAGGCGACCAGGTTGTCGAGAATCAGCGGGACTAACTTTGGTGGTAGCGGGTGGGGTTAGGGAGCATTCCTGAAAACAACCAGGGGGATTGGGGTGGGGGCAGGACAGCACACGAGGTTCAGGATTCCTGGGCTCTGAACCCTTTAGGGCAGGGGCTGTGTTTCTGAGTTACTCCCAGGATCCAGCACACAGATCGGGCTCTTAGTAACGGTTTGTTGAATGAATACATGAATTTGAACTCGTGACACTCCAATGTGAGCAAAGATGAAGGGATGAGAATATTCTTGGCCTTCATTCAGGAAAGGGAAATAGTATAGCTAGAACGTAGAGTTCTTAATGCTCATAGTTATGAATAAAATTAGGAAAGAGGACCAAAGGAAGTGACCTTTATCCTAGAGGAGCTGTAGACCCACTAAGAGTTTCCTGGTGGAGGGTGTCCGGGTCTCTCAGACCTGTGCCGGGAAGAAGTTGGGCACCAGCAGTCTGGCCCAGAAGGCAGGGAGTGCAGGAAGCACAGTTCAGAGACTCTTCACAGACCAGACAAGACGTGGGGGGCCCGAGGAGAGGCGTGAGGACGGTAAGTAAAAAGTTGAATTCCCTTTCGAACCTTTACCTTCTAAGAGATCTGAAAGCGAGATTTCAGTCAATCTTCCTTAGCAGGAACACTAGGAATTTAATCTTGGAGGAGAAATCAGCAAAAGCCAGGGCCCTCAGTTGGGACCTGCTTTTTTACTGTCTTCCTCATTCATTCCTTCTCAACAGAGTGCCTGGTTTCAGTCCTCTGTAAGCTGATGCCAGAGTCAAAGGGTTAACAGGCCAGCAGAGTAGTTAAGGACCCAGCCCAAGGCAAACAGTCACTTTATGACGAACAAAACATCCACACAGCTCTCACGACAGGCAGTCCGTTGACGCGAGTCACCGTGAACAGTGCCGGTCGCTCGGCTTATAAGGAGGCGTGGCCGCTCTTCCTTCGCCTTCCGTCCTCGTGCCCAGGATGCGGAGTCACCAGTACCTGCGGCGAGCAGTCCTGGTCTTTCTGTGGGCGAATCACAGCTGATAAAATAGTGCTGCTTTCAGCAAGGGCTACTGGGGAGATGAAATGAAATTATGCCTCCAAAGCATTGAGCGCAGAGCCAGGCCCACACGAGCACTGCGTCGCTATCAGCACCGCTGGCTCATGCGGTGGGGTGGGAACAGCACCGTCCTGAGAGTTGAGATTCCAGGCTAGACTGGACCCCTGATGCCCCCATGTGACCTTGCTCAAGTCACAACAGTGTTTTAGACCTTCAGCTTCCTCACCTTTCAAATGGGAAGAGCACTTCCTGCCCTCCCTACCTCATCAAGCTGTTTTGAGAGTCTAATGAGATTAAAGCATGGAAATGCTTAAGAAACCATAAGCCTCTATTCAGCTAGGAGGGGCTATGAGGCGCCTGGTGAACCCTGAAACCACAGACACCTAATGAAGCCCTAGCTCTTCCCTAATGCTGTTCTTCCCACCATGCACCCTTGGCTAGCCCCCACTGCACCCACTCTCCTTTCCACACACCCGGCGCCTGCTCCCCAGGAAATGGCAGCCAGCCCTGGGTGTGACTGGCACCATTAGGCCTGATGCTTGCCCTTCTAACTCAGCTCTGAGCCGCTCAAGGGGGTAGCCACCGCACCCGTGCCCTCCCATGGCGTGTGAAGCCTTGCCCTTCTCACGGCTCCAGTGCTGACAGGTCAGGTAAGAAGCAGAAAATTAGGGCCAAGCCCCAAAGGAATTTTATGAAAGAGGCCGCCCCAAATGGGAAGGCTCTGGAGTGGGCCTGGGGAAGGGTGGTCAGGGCCGCTCTGTGGTTTCTGCAGAGCCATCCTGTCTGAGCACACATAGGCCACCTGGAGGTCACCTCCCTGCCACCCTGTGGAGGCACAGGACCCAGATCTGCCACCTCCTGGAGGCTGGAGGGTAGCCACCCCAGCATTCCTAGCCCTCTCCACTCAGGAGAGAAGGGCGCGCACCCAGCGAGACACGCACAGTGGGCATAAGTGGCCACTAGTCTCCTGAGTGCTGGAATTGGCCTGGTCCCGGTGGGGGGCCGAGAAGCATGCTAGAGCCCCTACCTTTGCTGGCTCAGAGATGCCCAGGCAAAACAACTGACCATGAAAAAGTGACTAAAATCATGGTAGTATATGGAAAGGGCCTGTAGTCGTTAGGGACGGGAAAGGGTCTTAGGATGTGAGAAGATACGAGAAAAGCTGGGGAAATTCCGGAAAGACTTTCTGGAGCAGACGGTGGTAACCATGCCCTTGAAACGAGCAGTGCCGTGGTGAGCCAGGTGGGGCGCTAGATCTTTCATGATCGAAGGAGCCACTGACTTTGGCTTTGGCTCTGGAGCAGGGCAGCATTACTGGCTTCTCAGGACCGCAGAGCCTATAGCTCTGACCTTACAGATAGCATGTGCTGACCACTGGGCTAAGTAAGAGACCAGAGATTCTCACCAGATTGCCAGCCCCAGATAATTCAAAGTGGGCTGCGTTTGCTTACATTTCTTTTCATTCTAAATTCAAAGGATTCCTAAAACACGTGTGTTTTTACTGTTTTCAAAATGATTCCACTTAATCCCAAGCAGCCTGTAGTCTTAAGTCTCTAGAAGGGTGTTTTGAAGAGACCAGGGAAAGTCCTGGTACTTAGTTCGGTCTCCTCTTCCCTGGCCATCCTGGAGTCTGAGAACTGAGCTGGAGCCTCGTTCTAGACAGGTGATCTGAGAAGTTAGCTGCCTGGGGTAAGCTGGAGTGACCGTGTATGCCCTTTTGCCATTTGGGGGAAGTCCTGAATGGGCAGCCCTTTAGGACATGCACCCCAGCCATGCTGGTCCTCTATCGCCTTGACTTTTTGGAATTCTTCATAGAATTACAGAGCTGAGAGCAACCCAGAGAGGTCATCTCACCCATGTGTTTGTGGGCCTAATCTGGCTCTGATAAAAGGAGAAAATAATTACGGGATGGGACCTCACTTCACAAGCCCTTCCTTAGCAGTGGAGCCAGTGCGGCATTTATTTCCACTCTGAGCCAAATACGTATCATTGACCTGCTGCCTACTCTCCATACATGGAGACCAAAGCTAACAGAAGAAACCTTGGATTGCACACCAACTTCCAATTATCCAGAGTTTTGTATTTTGCAACATGCTTTTAAAATCTTCCACCTTAATTAATCTTAGGAGGTTAAGCTGAGAATCTGAGCTTCGAGTGATGAGAAAGTCAAACGAATGGCTCTAGATCACCCAGAAAATGTAGCCCCAAACTTGGAATGGAAGAGAAACACCCCAGTCAGTCTTCTGTCTCTTCCCTTGTAACACATGGCCAGTGCTCCAGAAAAATATAGGATTGGGGGCAATTACTTGCTTTTCAAAAGGTCCTGCAGCTTCTTTAGGGCACATTCCTCCCTGACATTGAAATTATGATTCAGTTTGTAAACCTGCGGTCCCCGCACATCATCGTGCAGGAAGCTGATGGCGCAGGGTATCCCACAGCCACGTGTCGTGTGTGCACTTAACATAAATGAATTCAGCTCCGCCTTCGGTCAGAAGAAAGGAAGCGAGAGAGACTGAGAGTGTAGGTCAGAGAAGTGACCCGTGACAAAGACAAAGCACACTGGAGGATCGAGGAGATGATTTGATTGGGGCCGTTGCAGTAGGGAGAAGGTTCTGCTCCTTGGTGAGGAATGTCACAGATAAAGGGAAGGGGCCTGGGCCTTACGCAGGCAGGTATACAAGGGATTCATCAGCCAGTTTTGTGGGAGTCGCGAGGCACATTGGAGGTGGGTCTTTTCCCGGAATATCCAAAAGCATAGGCGTCCTTTGTGGTTAGAACACAAAAGGATGGGGAGATTTACTAAGTGTAGTTTCGTTTCAAAAACATAGGGCTCAGGTGAATTCAGCATTGTCACAATTTAAAGAAGACTGAGATTCTGCTCAGTGTGAGATGGTCCTCGTTTGCTCTCAGTCACTTACAGCTTGCTCGTGTCTCTCTTAGCCTGCATCTTGCTCTTCTGACCCGGATTTTAGTGTCAAAAATACACACATATTTTTATGTGGTCCTAAGTGCAAGTCAGGAGCTTCATCTGCTCCGACAAAGAGACGGCGATCTATTCCCACAGGAGGACAGACTGTCAGTGTTGACTTTGGAGAGTTGAGAGTTAGGCCCCAGCATAGTGCCTCCCAAAGTCAGTTTTCCCTGAATTTGCTGATTTCCGAGCCTCAGTTATACGAGCCAGGGCTCCGCTGTGCAGAGGAGCAAGCCAGAAATGAAGGGGCAGTTCCCACGGCACCTGCGGCCTGGGGAGGAGGCTGTGGGCGGGCGTCCTGGGCGGGCCCTGACCTCACCCGCTTCCCCAACAGATCCTGCAGGAGTTGGAGTATGGCCCCTCGGTGGACTGGTGGGCCCTGGGGGTGCTGATGTACGAGATGATGGCTGGGCAGCCCCCCTTCGAGGCTGACAACGAGGACGACCTGTTCGAGTCCATCCTTCACGACGACGTGCTCTACCCGGTCTGGCTCAGCAAGGAGGCCGTCAGCATCCTGAAAGCTGTGAGTCCTCCCCCTCCCCACGCCGCTGCTCCCCTGAGCTCTCTCCCTCTCCTCCCTCTGTCCCCATCACTCCTTCCTGGTCCCTGAGGATGCCTCTCTCCTCCCACCTCTGCTGCAGCTGAACGAGAGGCGGGCAGTGCGGGGAGTTGAGGCATGAATTGCTTTCTTTGGGACTGGGACAAGCTCTGCACGTGTCTGTGTGCCCATGCGTTCCAGAGGGAGCACAACCAACCCAGACCGTGCTGGCATCACCTCTGCCACATACACGCCGCCTCCTCCCCTGCCACCCACGCCTGTCTTCTCCCGCTGGAGCCTCTGATGGGCAAAAGGGAGGCGGGCACCGTGCGCCTGTGCCCATGACTGCATCTCTGTGGCTGAAGGGCTGATCAGAGAAGAAGGGCCCGCTCAAGGCCTGCGCAGCTGTGCTGGATTCAGACACAATAGAGAGACGGTCCCCAGCCCTGCGGATAATCCCGCACGTGTGAAATGCTTAGTACTTGCTCAGAGCGGCTATTTCTGTCGCATAAGCCACTTGGACGAGGCCAAGTAAGTGAAGTGCCCTGTCCGCCTTAGAAAGCTGTGGAAGGCGGGATGCCGGGAAGGCAGGCAGAGCAGTTGACCCGCTGGGTGGAGGGGGGACGTAGATGACAGCCTGAGAACCTTGACTTCCAGTCCTGGCTTCTGTCACCCATCAGACTGCAGCAAAGTTCAGTACCTGGACGTTACATTCACCAGGTTTCCCGTATGCAAGTACCCTCTCAAGTGTGATTTATTTGTTCTTTCAATCATCTACCGATATTTCCCTAATTCCGTGTTTTTTAGCAAGAAATTTTGTATCACTGTCATAAACGGGAAACCCGTATCATTTACCGTAGCTAAGTAACATAAATCATCGTAGGAAAATGGCAGAAAACCTCCAGTCATTCTGTGGGTGTCTGGGAGCACACGTGCCACATTTTGGGAGGTGCCACATCAGAGCCTGCTATTCTCGCCTGCGGCTCTTGCTTTCTTCCCCTTCCTTCTTTCCCTCACCTCAGCCATTTCCCTTTGTCTTCCTCGCCCTCTCCCTCCCTGTCAGTAATGCAATGACCTACTGTCTGTTGAGTGTTTCCAGTGTGGGGGGCATCACGCCTCGTGCTGAGTATTGGTGAGTATAACAGCCATCGTCCAGCAGGCAGAGGTGGGCAATAAATAAAAAAATACATCCACACATAGTCACAACTGGGATGAGAACAGTGAAGGAAGCAAGTAGAGAATGTGTGTTCACTCATAGTGTATTCCAGTGAGCGTCGGCTACGCGCCAGGTGCTGTGTCGGGTGCCGGCTCAGGAGAAGCCTGCGGGCAGCACCCGAAGGAGCCAGAACACCAGCCCAGCAGAGCTGCTCACTTGCCCAGGGCCCTGAACACCAGCCCAACAAACCGGTGGGACCCCTGCCCGCATCCCAGTGAGGCCCTTTCATTTTTGGATGACCCAGAGCAGTGTTTCTCAACAACGTGTGACTTTACCCTCCCACCCCCACCCCAGGAGATATTTGGCAATGTCCGCAGACGTTTTCGCCATCACAACTTGGAGGGGGGCTGCTGCTGGCATCTCGTGGGTGGAGCCCAGAGACTTGCTAAACATCCTACAATGCACAGGACAATTCCCACAACAAAGACGTATCCCGTGCAAAACGTCATTAGCACAGAGGTTGAGAAACTTCGTCCTACAGAGATTCAGAAGCTAGAGGTTATGCCTGTGTCCGCTGGTGGGTGAGGGCAACGTCTCTGAGAGAAGGCATCTTCCCTGCAAGAAGAGCTTCTGACTCGGGAGCAGCTTCCCGAGATGTTAAAACCTGTGTGTTTATCAGTAGCCCTGACACTTCCTCCCCCAGAAGCGGAAGGGCAGGAAGAGCTAAGGAAGTGAGGAAGAGCTGAGGAAGTGAGGAAGAGTCTTCACTCCCTTGGCCTTGGAACACTTTACTTCCTCACATTGTCCCTTGGCTCTCGGGCCAGGCCAGGTTTTCCATGACTCTGGCCACTGAGCTGTGTCTCTGAAGGCTGCTACCTACACATAAGTGGTGCAGAACTCTAGAGAAGACCATTTACATCATTGAGTTACACAGTGCACAACCTATGCAACAGTAAGTGCTAGTCCTAGTGCCTTCCTTCCTCAGCACTGTGCTCTGAGGCCCAGCATTCAGCCCCCTATTTAGTCATTTAAGTGTACTGAGTGCACAATAGAAGCCAGGCCCTGAACCAGGTGCTGGGAAGACAGGACTGATTCCTATCTGCTAGGGGGAAGAGATGTGTAGGCAAATAGTAATTTAAATAAGCAAGATACATGAGGTCCCAGATACCTACAGAGGAGGGAATCTTGGGAGGCTTCACAGAGGAGGCAGCATTTTGACTGGTTCTTAGAGGATACATAGGGACTGGACAGGGGCATTCAGCCAGGGGAATAAAGGATACTAAAGGCCAGCCACGGTAGACTGGGTTCAGACTGAGAAGTTTCTGTGTGCCAAAGTCTATGGACCTTATCCTGTGGGCGGTAGGAATTAAGAGTGCTGAAGCAGGGTAGCCTCTGGAGACTTTTAGATCAGGAAGGTGAAGTGTGTGTTGGTACCATTCTACCTCGAATCTGCCCACCAGCCCTTCACTCTCTTATCTGTGTCTCTCCCAGCCGCGGGTCATTGCGCTTTGGCTTCAGGGGCACCAGACAGGAGTCAGCAGGAGACTCTCCCTGCCCAAGAAAACCCCTCTTGCTAATGAAGCCTGAAACCGTATCAGCCTAGATTTCTTCCTTTGGATTATGGAAGTAAATTCCTTTATTTGAATGCAGACGCTATGAAATGTAACTGTCTCTAGCGCACGCACATGCGCACACACATACGCACATGCGCACGCACATGCACGTGCACGCGCGCGCACATATGCACACACACACGCGCGCGCACACACACCCCTAACTTTATTTGGGGGGGCTCTCAGAAATATTTCCACCTACCAGCACGGATTGTTTTCAAGGTTATGTGGTACACATCTACTCAGATTATTTGCCATCAGAACTGACTCACGTAATAGGAATAAGCTTACCTGGGTGTGTGGGGAAATATGAGGGCTGCGGATAAAAATACAGATTTTTACATCTCGAGAAGCTGCCTCCAAGCCAGAGGCTCTTCTCACAAGACGTCAGCCCACAAATATAAAACACATCGATGTGGTTTTTACCAACAAACGTTGAGAAGCCATAATCCTTTCCTTTTCTTGTTTTTTTTTAATCAGTTGATCTACATGGGTATTGTATGCTGGAGATTACAAATTCAAATTTTAAAGAAAAAGTGAGGGGGCCCTGGGGCCAGGAAAAGGAGAAGTGGAGGAGCCTTTGATAATTTACCTTAGCATGAATAGCTGGTCCTCTTTTCTCACCTCAGCAAGGACTGTTGACCTCTCAGTGTAAGTGAGTGTATCAGACCTCCATCTCCCTGATGAGAAGACTCGAGAACCTGAGGAGAACCGGGGAGTTAGTAACAGCCTGAGTTCCTCCTCCCAGCGTGGTACCTCGTTGGCTGTTTGACCTTGGCCAGGTTAACCTCTCTGTGCCTCAACTACCTCACTTATAAAATAGGGACAATAATAGACCTCAGAGGCTCGCATTTGGACGAAATGAGTTAATAATGTATGCTACGTTGAGAGTGGCGGCTAGCACATAGTAAGTTCTAGACAAGAGTAAAATTGGACTCGGGGGGGGTGGGTAGAGTCCCCCAGAAGTGCAGGAAACAGGCTTGGGAGAGGGTGCTAAAGACGTTGCCCTGGCTGACTTCCATCTTTCCCTCGCAGCCTGTCCCTGCCAGGCCTCTGTCACTAATGATGTCATGTCCTCCTCCCCACAGTTCATGACCAAGAACCCACACAAGCGCCTGGGCTGTGTGGCGGCCCAGAACGGCGAGGACGCCATCAAGCAGCACCCATTCTTCAAGGAGATCGACTGGGTGCTCCTGGAGCAGAAGAAGATCAAGCCACCCTTCAAACCTCGAATTGTAAGTAGGGCCCGGAGCTCATTCCACACTGTGGGTCGGGCCTGAGCGCGTAGAAAGAATGGTTCTGGGGCACTTTCACAGCCCAAACGACAAGCACAGGAAGTAGCCGACACTCTCCCTGAAGGTCTTCCAAGGAAGACTTCCTAAGAGTTTGCTGTCAAAAATATGTAACCTAGAGACATAACCAAGATGGGGATTCTCATGGGACACAGAAGAAGATGTTTTAATTTTAATCGAGATCCATCGATGGCTTTGGATCAAATGCTACGTACTGCATATGGTAAAGAGAGAAGGTTTCTTTAGAAATGAACCGGTTTGCTTTATAACTTAGTCAGTTTAAAGAAACACACTACATCAGAGCCACAGTCACAGTCGTGATGTGGACTTAGCGCAGAGTGCGAAGGTAAGGCCCAGGGCCCAACACCCAGGGGCGGGGGGGGGGGGGGGTGCTGCGCCAAGTCTAGGGGCCGAGCCTGTGAGAGGCTGTCTGTGGAGAGCTCCCGCACCTGCTCTCCCGCGCCGTCCCTGCCGAGCCCTCGCCAGCCCCAGCACACGCCTCCGTGCAGCTTCTCAGGCCCGCGGCGGTGATGCCTGTCCCAGGGGCAGCCGCACTGGGTATTGGAGCTCGGCGGCTGGAAAGAGGGATCAGAGAGTGGAGGCTGTGTCCCGGCGGTGACCTTCTGCTGGAGGGGAGAGGGCCGGCAGTGCCGTCCTTAAAGTGTGTGTGCATGCCTGTGCAGGGGGCGCATCTGAAGTCTGTTGGCGTGTCGCCCGATGAGGCAGTCATTCAGACTGAAAATTGGGATGGCCAGCTGGCTAGTTCACTGGGAGCACCAGGAATCTGTAACATGAGGAAATGGCAGGGTAGGAGCCCCAGAGCGGTGGGGCCGGGGTCCCGGGCGGGGAAAACCCGAAGAAGTCATCCAGTCAACCCTCAGCCACCCCGCGGCCCCTCCTCCCCCACTTACAAGTACAGGAAAGACCCTCCTGTGCTTTGTGAGTCATCCGGGAGGAATTCCATTCTATTCCAGGAGGTTTTCTGGGGAGCTATTACGGATAGTGCTGGGATTCTCAGAAATGTCCCAAGTTAGGAGGCAACTCTGAGCTGAAGGCGTGGTGCACGCCTCGGCCAGACTAGAACGTGGAAGGCTGACTGGCCCCGGACGCTCGGTCGGGTCACCGCTCCTCCTGTGCTTCCTCCTTTGGTTTTGATGAGTTTTGCTGGCCGGCACACAGCGTGCCACAGGCTAGATTTAGGCTCACCTTCTCTCTTTGGTAACATTACCTCCACCCCTGCCCATCTGTCCCCACCTTGGCTCTGGGGCCTGCTGGGGCTCTGGGCAAGGCAGCTGCACATGCCAGCCTGCTCAGTGGCTGCCCCCACCCCCCCCCACACCCAGAGGGGCTCTGTGAGTGGTCTGCAAGGACAAGTTTAACTGTGTCCCAAAAAAAGTGAGGGGAAGTAGGAAACCAGAGGTCAAGTGGAGAAGGAGGGGAAAACAAAAGACTCAGATCTGAGGGTACAATGTTAGTGTGGGTTTGGTCTACGGTAATCAACCCAGAGCAAAGTGGGAAGTAGCACTGAGCGATCCAGGCCTGACCAATGGGACCGACCAGCCAGTGGAGGTCTGCAGAATGACTCCCCCAGATCAAAGCTAGGCTTGCAGAGGGGCAGCCCCTCCTGGGGGTGTGGGGCCAGGGCACAGGGCAAGCCCGGGGGACTGTCAGCAGGGGGTGCGAAGGGAAGAGCAGGCCTGGGGTGCGGCAGAGGCAGGCACAGGAGCCTATCCCGAGAAGCCGCAGGAAAGCAGGGAATTAGGAAAGATCTTGACGATCAAAGACCCAGAGAAGTTTTCAAGTGTGGATTCATGGAGAAGAGTCTCCTTTGGGGGAACAGACGGCAGAACAGTGCTCAAATCCAGTGGGCGAGCGTGCTCTGAGATTTTGGAGGCCCCACGAAGCTCCCGTTTCCAGAAGCCCTTCCCCAAGGCCTAGCAATACCAGGGATTCCTCGCAGGGCTTCCACCCTCTGTCTGAACTCTGAGCCAATGAAAGGGCAAACCTAAGAGAAGTAACCCTCTGAGCTGTAGCTGTCTTCCCCCAGAGTGAGGGAAGGGCGTGAAGAACAGGTGTGAGGTTTCTGTGGGCCTGCGGGTTGAAGAAGGAACCAGACCCGGAGGAAGGGGTAAAGAGAGAAGAGGGACTCAGGAGGCCAGCCCATGACCCAGCCCACTGGAGGTGGGCAGGCCTCAGCTGCTCAGACAGGCAGGGGTGGCTGGCTGGGAGTGCGGGTGCTCCTGTGGGCCAGAGCGGGAGAGGGTCCCCGGGACCGGGCAGAAGCGCATCCCTGCATGAGGGGGTCAAGCTCACCTGGCGGTCAGGTGGGACTTTGTCTCCACCCAAAGCCACACAGGACCCATGCTTCCCTCCCTTGGGCGTCTCATGAGCCCCCAACTGGGGACCAGGGGGCAGGACTCTGCTTGCTTGCTTTGTTCAGGGGCTCAAATAGGCTTCCTGGGCCACGAGCGTCCCCTGGGAGGATGGCAAAGAGTAAGGACAGGGGCCGTCCGGGAGCTCCCAGCGAAGTACACTGGAGTCTGCGTTCCCAAAGACTGATTCCATCCTTGCTTCGCACGTCACCTTCTGTCCAAGCTCCTCCTCCCCCTCACAGCCCTCCAGAGTTCCCCTGGACACGGTTGGGGGTTGGGGGAAGGGCATTTATCCGGCTGGTTTGAATTCCGTTCGGAAGAGAGAGAACATCTGAAGGAAGGCTGAGAAAGGAAACTTAGGTCGCGCAAGAGATGTTTCTGGTCACGTTTCGAGCCGAATACTGTTGATCCTCACAGAGTTCCAGCTACAGGTCTTTAAAGATGTGTTCAAGTCATTTAAGTATCTGACTGCGTTTATATTCTAGAGACTTCTCTCTGGAGAAGTATCAAAATGGGAAAGAAAAGAACAGTCTACATCTCATTAGCAGGTTGGAGAGGTGTCCCGAGTGTGTCCCTAAGCTGAAAGCTCTTTTCTGAAGAATCTTGAAGGCACCACCTGAGTCCTCCGTGGGCTTGTATACAGCAGAAACGAATCTTAAGTTGAATTAAAGCCCGCCACAGTGACAAACATAGCGAAAGCCTCACCGGGCCCATGTGGAACCCACACAATGTTTTTATAAACCACCACCCACCTCTTACTAACTCAGGATTAACCCTGGGGGTATGAGTACCCGCTGGCTCAGCTGCCAGCAGTGGGGAAGGCTGGGCTTCGTACGCAGGGCCAGGTACCCACAGGCAGAACAGACCCCACCCACGAGAGGTCCCTGGAGAGATGTGGGGGGCTGAAGTGTGTTTACAGGGCAGGGGTTCCATCACAAGACAGGCTGTCCTCGGGCTGAAGGTGTCCCGTAGCTTCAGGGCACATCCGCTTCCTTTTGAGGAGAGCTGGGAAGGAAAGGTTTTGACAGAGGGAGGAAGGAAAGTGGGTTTGGAGCCTGGCATTGGGAAGACGTGGACAGGATAGTGGGTTGTAAGCCTCCAGGGACGGGGTGAGGTTCTTGGGTCTTAGGGACAGACTCCTTGAGAAAGGAGAGGACAAGTATGTGAGCAACATCACCAGCCTTACAATTCGGTGGTGGCCTCTAGAAGATGCGGGGGAGTGCTTCAGAAGGCAGTGGAACCAGATGCCCAGACCCATCCCCCACCCCCTGCAATCTCCTCATGCCAAAACCGCCAGGGCATTCAGTCAACGACCTGGGGCCCTGAGGGAACTCTGGGGCTCCTTTGTCTGGGGCTAGCTCCATTTGCTCCCTACCCAATGTCCTGTTGACATCACACCAAAATGCCAGCACCCCCAGAAAACAGCTGGAGAGCGACTACCCCGCTGAATTAGCTGGACATACTGAATCCAAGGACCTTGGGCAGGGTCCTGCCTGTCTGGTAGGAGGAAGTTGGTTTTGTCTGGTGGGAGGCGCTGGAGGTGAGGCTGGGTGAAGTCATGTCCTCCAGCCCAGGGCTTAAGAAGAGCCAAGACATCGTGGTATTGTTTTCTGGAGCTCCTGACTCTTCCCACTCCCGCGGCACGGTGGGAGGGAAAGCCCACGCGCACGCTGCGCAGGCTGGCTCCACAGGGGCTGACCATATACGGCAAGTTCCCGGGCCTGGTTTCCGTCCTCTCTGCGGGAAGCCTCGCCCCTCTGAAGATCTCAGCAATGAGATTGTGCAGATTTGTAGTTAGCCTCTGGCCTCTGGCCTCTGGTCCGGTTCCCTGGCATACCTTGGGTGGCTGCTGTCCCCTCCAGGCCTTTACCTTCTTGAGATGTTTGCTAAGCTGAGACTTCTGCTCCCTGGCGCCTGAGCCTCCCCGTCTAGCCCCTGCCCTGACTCACCGCTGTCATTAGGCCGACGGGGTTGCCTGCCGTCAGGTTTACGTCCCTCTGCACTCACCCGCACCCCAGGGCATTTTGCAGTGGCCCCTGCTTCAGTGTGGAGATTCCCTGTCGTTCATCCCGCCAGCCTTCTTGTATACTCTCCCTCCCTCCCCTTCCCTTTTATGCTCCTCCTGTCCGCCCTCTTGCCACCCACGGATTCAGACTTTGCACAAGCGATGTGCCATCGACGCCAGACCAAACACTCTGTGCCATCGTGTCCTCACATCCATCTCTGGAGGTGGCCTGCTTCAGAGCAGCGGCCCACAGGGCAGGCAGCAGGCCCCCCACCAGCGGGCAGGTGTGGGGAATGGAGAAGCCAGTGAGGTGGGAGCCCAGGCCTCTGATGCTGGGAAAAATCTCCAAGCGTAGAATCATTCACCGGTCCCGCTGGGGATTTCGTGCCAAGGTGGCGGCATCACCCAGCGGCCAGTAAAGTGGCACGGTCTGCTTTTGCGTTACTGGTGGGCTTGCCTTCTCAGGGGACTGTAGCGGGCAGAAGCGACATGTTGGGTGCGGTCAGACGGCATCATCTGACTGTGCGGGTCTTGGAGGTATTTTCCCACTCCGGGCTTCTCTCCTGTGTGTTCCTCCTTTGCCCAAAAAGCATTAGGCTCTGAGATGATGGCTGCCAGGGCCCCAGCGCTGGAATTGGGGGCAGCCAGCAGAAGGGGGAGCACTCTGCCTCCCCAGAAACCTAGCTCTCCTCAGTGAAAGCCAAGGGCAATGAGGGAAATGCCGGCCAAGTAAACTTCTCTTTGTGTACGTGTTCTCTCTTTTCAAGTTTGCTTCAGTGTGAATGTCCCTCTTTAAGGTAAGGCCTCCAGAATGGGGAGTCTGTCCAGGTAGGTGAGCCCTCAGGCCCGGTGACATGGAGGCCCTTCCAACCTCATGATCCGTTTCCATCCAGCCATCCACACTGCATGACGGGACCCTCAAGGGAGGCCCTTCCTGCATGCTCCTGCATGAGCGGGCTGTGCTGAGAGAAAACTGGGAAGTGGGCTTGAGAACCTCACAACCTCACCAACTTCGCAGCCTGAGGGAGGAGCCCTGCCGAACAGGCAACCCCTTCCCCTAAAGCTCGCCCCCCTGTCCAAGGGACCACCTGATAGTGTGCACCATGAAAAGAGAGCTCCGGGTGCCCGTTAAAGTCTGTCCTCCTCCACCCAGCAGAGCAGGAGCGGGGCCCGGGCAGTTCCTACAGACGGCAGTTAGGACATCCCCCTGGACTGTGTCCGTGCCAGAGTGCCAGGCCTTAGCTTCCAAGAAGCTGCAAGGTCCCACAAAGAGCCAGGACACTGGTCCGGGCCCGGAGCGCATGGGAAATGTCCAGGAACCTGTTTCTGGCCGTTGCCCAGGTAGCGACATGGCACAGTGCACCAGTGCCAGCTCTGACCGCGGAGAGGCTTGGGTTAAAATGAAAGTGCTGTTGCAGGATAGCCATGGAAGCCCGGGAATTCACCCCCAGACCTCTGGCCTCCTTGAGCTCCAGCTCCTTATCCATAACGTGGGGATTAAAAATAGCCACTCATAAAATTATGCACAGGATTTGACAAAGCTGTGGATGTCTGGGAGTTTTTCAGCACCCCCAACCAGCCTGATCAAGCCCCCCTTCTCCCTCCCATCCCAGGAACCAAGAGCTAAGGCTCGCGGGAGGTGGTGCGGTGTGTGAGGGCCAGGCTGTTTAATCAGGTGTAGCCAGGTCCCCGTTGGGGCTGCAGGATCTTGGGAGAGTCGTCTCATCTCTCTGAGCCTCAGGCCGCTGACCCAGAGCTTGGGGATAGTACTGTCCTCTAGGCTGAAGGGCAAGGAGGAGTGCAAAGCAAATTGTGTGACGTGATCAGCACAGTCCTTGGGATGCAGCAAGTGCCGGGACAGTGCTGAGCTGATAGTACTGGAGACCCTGGGGGTCTAAGCCAAGCGGGCCGGACCTGGCACCGTGCCCGGAGAGGCCAGGGGTTCACGTGAGGGATGACACCATGTGGTCAGGGAAGCTGCCATCGCAGAGCAGAAGGGCATCTGAGGCCTGGCAGAGAGCTTCTGGGGTTTAATTCTGGCCCTGCCCCTGGTCTGGGATGGGGGTGGAGAACAGAGAGCCAGGAGCTAGGGCAAGGCAGAGACTCACCCCAGCCATTCTAATGCCCTTTGGGGAATCCCGAGTTTCCCCACAGGGTCTGGCCGCCTTTGACTGTGTGAGCCGGCCAGCACCTTTACTCCCCCTGCCTTCTTTCTCAGCGGGGTTGCTGCCCACACAGCCGTGCCACGCAGCCCTAAAGCGGTGGCAGTCTTTCAAGACCCCGTGGCCGTGGCCCTGTGAGCACAGCACTTTCCCAAGGATTTCTAAGCTAAACAGCCTTGGCGGGGCATCTTCGGACTGAGGGATCTCTCAGTCCCAGAATTGTGTTTGCAAGAGCATTCCTGGCCCTTGAGCTGCACATCACTTTGGTGCCCCCACGCATCACCCCAGGGGAGGAATTCGAGCCCTGGGCTGGGCCCCGGGTTGGGCATTTCTATAAGCTCCCAAGTTTTGGTTTATGACTCTACAGCTGTTAGGTTGGGATTTGCCTTCATGGGTTCATCCCACTAGCCTATATTGAATTTAATCTCGTCACCGTTCCACTAGCTCTGGAGGTAACACACAGACTACCGGGAGCGTGGGACCTACAGGGCTATGTCTGACTAGAGGGGAGAAGGTTCTCCAGAGGAGCTGGATCTTGGCTGAGAAAGCCATTAGGGAAAGACAGCTGCCACCAGGGAAGAGGCATGGGGGGAAGGGAGGGAAAGGCAGGCTTCAAATCTGCAATTTTCAGCAGGAATTTGGTGAGCATGTATCTTGTGCCATCTGTGAAGCCACAGAGGGGAAGGTTGGTTGACATAGGAGAAAAAGAATGCCCACCATCACCTTAATTACCATCTTTAGGAGTTCGGAGAGCAGGAGCAGTCTCTAACATGAGGTCCTTGGGGGAAGACAAGCATAGTGTCAAATCCAGGACTTGACTTGCGGAGGGAGTTTTGGGGTTTGCCCCTTGAGGTTAGAGGACAGGGAGGAGAGATGGTGTGCAAAAAAGAGGGCCCCGCAGACAGCCAGCGGGCAGGGCCTCTGTGGGCCGCGGAAGCCACTTCCCACCTGCAGTCTCATAGAAGGCCCTTCCCAGGCAGGGCCACGTGGCTGCATGAGCAGTGCCCTCCTGCCCCTCTCTTGCAGAGGAGGGTAACGGGTGGTCTGACGGCCCAGAGTGGAGGGCCAGTGGTCAGAGGCTGGATACTGGGCATTGAAGTAAAAGGGGAGAGAACCTCAAACCTTCCCCGTGGAGGGGCTCAGGCCTCCAGGCCTCCAGGCCTCCAGACAGCATTTACTCCTTGAAGGGTACAGTCACCAAGGGAAACCGTGCAAATGAACAGTGTTCCCCACCCACACCAGTGTCCAAGTCCAGGACCTTGAATCCCCAGGGGCCCAGCTAGCTGTCATGGAGAAAAGAAGCTCTTCGAAACCCAGCTCGGCCTCAGGGAAATTGGTGCCCTGTTTACTCCCCCACTGTTTGTGCTGGGGTAGCGGATGGTAATGGAATTGGATTTGGCCTAAACTTGACACTCACACATTATTCTAGAATTCTGGAATTTGACAGACACACATTAGGGATGTGGCATATCAGTATGGTTCCACATCCACGTCAGTCTTTTCGGAGTGAGGAGGCCTTCAGCACTCCGACCCTCCGTGTGATTCTGGCTTCTTTCTGGGACCTCCTCCACCCCCAAAGGGGGTTTCTTAGAGCTCAGAGCTTGAATGTCAGTGGAATGTTTCAGGTGTGCGAGCCCTGCTAGCTGTGGAAGAAGGCCGAGAAAGGCTGGGGCAGTGAGATCACGATACTTGCCTGAAGTAGGGAGATGGGAAGATAAGCCTGTGGTGGGGCTTATCATCTGTGAGGACTCGGGAAATAAAGCAGACCTTGACTTGGGGCTTCGGCCAGACTCCCTCCTCCTCCCCTCCTCCCGGCATCTCAGCTGGTATTTGGAAACCACAGGACTGGTCATCCCCCTGTGGGTGGACAGGGCAGATTCAGGCTACAGGTACCTGGGCACCTGGGATGTGGGTGTTTCACTAAATGATTCAGGATACAGTCCCCTCAAAACGTGAGATTCCAGAATTGAGCCCCCACTGTTTACCAGAGGCAGTGAGCTGGGCAGGACTGGCTGCTGGTCCCCGATATTTGTATCTGTGAGACTCGGGGCAAGTCACGGAATTTCTCTGCTCCCTTCTGGTAACATGAAGGACTTCTGTAATCTACCTAAAATGTCTTCCAGTCGCATGAGGGCTGGAATAAATCAACTTCATTGTAATAAAATTTACATAGACTACAATTTACCATGTAAAGCGTGCACTTGGGTGCATTTCCACAAGTAGGTGCACCCATGTTGCCGCCAGCACGGTGAATATATAGAACATCTCTACCCCAGACAGTTCCCAGGTGCCCTTTGCCCCAGGCAGTCCCTGATCTGCTTTCTGTCACCGGAGAGTAGATTTGGCTTTTCTGGAGTTTCATGCGCAGATGGAGCCATGTAGTATGGGCTCTTCTGTGTCTGCCGTCTTTCACTCAGCATCATGTGTTTGAGCTTTGAGAATTATAGTTTTAACCTTTTCCCATGGAAAATTTCAAACACGTACAGAAGTAGAGAGAATCCCTATGTGTCCATCACCCAACACCAACAATTAGCACTGGCTAATTTGTTAGGGGAGGGATTTTTGTCTGTTTCGTGCATAGCTGTATCCTCAGCATAACTCCTGGCACAGGGGAGGTATTCAGTGTATATGCGTGGGGTGAATGAATGAATGAATTCTGTCGACCTACTGTGTTTTTCCAGAGAATATGTCTCTCTTAGCTCCAACTCCACATTCTTTTCTCACCTTTTATGGCCCAAGAGCTATTCCCGTTCATGCCTGGGAATTTGGGGTGATAAGATCCTGCATTAGGAAACCTGAAATTGTTGAATGGTAAGAGAGGTGGGTGACCTCATCTTGACTTGAGAGGCATGTATTAGAGTGTTTACAGTCCCCGTTTCAAAGCCAGCAGGCAGAGCAATAATAAATCCCGGCCAAGAGAACTGATTTCTATCTCGAACATTCTCATAAATAAGGAGGGGTGGTGGGATTGGTAAGTGGAGGAACAGGGCTCATGCCAGGACCAGATAGGATAGATTCTTTGGGCACCCAAAAGGTATCCCTCGGATTGGCTAAACCCAACAGCTGTCAGCAGTGACCCTGCTTTGAGAAGCAGATGCTCTGTGAGAAGGGGCCCCTTGGTGAGAAGCGGAGTGGGGCCAGCTTTGCCGCTGTGGGCCTGCCTGCTTTGCGCTGGAGGCGCAGTCCTGCTGCTGCACGTCCCGCCGCGTGGGGCCGGCTCGCTGCAGAGCTCGGGCGCTCAGGCCTCAGGCGAGCCACGGCACGCACGGCGCTGTCTCCTACGGCTGTTCATTCCTGGATATCCACACTGCGCTTCCTATGTGTCGTCAGTACCTCGCCCCCATTCTGGGCGCCCCGTTACCCTACTTCAGGGTCTCCCCAGCGGTGGGTTGTAAAAATCCATGTAATGAGTCAGGTGAAGGAAAAAAAATTAACGAAGAACAGGATGGGGTAGGGTGGGGTCAGGTCGGGTCAGGTGGAACAGAACGGAACAGAACAAGGAGAAAGATCCGGCTAGAGCACAGAACGCAGTGCAGGTGAAGTCTAGCTTGCTGAACCTTTTCTGGGGCTGGTGGGATGAAAGCACGTGTGCTGGCTTATATACAAAATGTATTTCTTACTGGGCATAATGAAACATTTCGAAGGGCTCTGCCCCTCTTCACTTCTAATGTCTAAAAAGTGACCCCAGAAAGTATAGTGGGGATGGTGATCTCGTGGACTGTGAGGGATACAGGGAAGAATGCAGGTGGTGGCTGGTTGGTTGGTTACTTGGTTGGTAACGGAACAGGGCTATTGGTGAAAGCCGCTGAACTGGGTGCCTGTGCTGGGCTTCAGGCCGCAGCCCTTTGCACCCACAAACACACTGATGCAGCAGGAGGCAGGATGGCACATGTCTGGGACGTGGGCCTGGAGGCCAGAACCCCTGAATTCAGTCCTGGCTGTGCCTTGGGCTCGCTGTTCGATGATCTCTCTAGTGGGAGCCATGGCATGGTGTGCCAAGCACTGCGCCAATGCTAGGAATACAAGACAGACGCCCGGTGCGTCCTGAGTTAGCCCTAATTCTGAGAAGTCCCGGGAAAGAGGCCCCGGGGCAGCCCAGGCGTATGAGGGGTCCAGCCTAGGTTAAGGATAGTTCCCCTGGAAGGGGTGTTTCCTTCCCCCACGTAGTAGCACCCAACCCTCTCTTTAGTAGCAGCATGGAGGCCTTGTGGCCTCAGGAACGGTTTCAGAAGTCCTTTACAGCATTCGAGGGGGAATGGGCCCCCTTTACTCTGATCTCTGGTCTGAGAGGGTGGCGGGCTCACCGTCCGAGCAGAGCTCTTGAGCCTTGCGGTCCTCGGAGGACTCGGCAGGGCCCATGTAGTTAACCGGAAGCTGGCAAGTTCAGTCCTGAGCCAGGCACTGCTCGTGCAAGAGGCTGCTGCCTGCCTCCCTGGGGAGCCAAGAGTCACGGGGCGCTGGGAGGCACCTCCAGGCCGTTTATAACCTCCACACTGAGTGTCCTCGAGCACCCGTGGGCACCGCGCTGATGATGAGGACTTAGCCTGAGCACAAAAGGACTCTTGGCTGCGATGTATGCAGTATGCATTTGTGACCCAATTTGCGAGTCGAATAGTCACAGCCAAAGGGGTGCATACGTGTGGAGCTCGGCAGGCCGGGAGGGTGTCGGGCTGGGAGGGTTTGCCCCGATAGAAGCACCCACCCTTCAGAGCTGCACAGAAACACTCCCTTCCCTAAAAGGAGTAAAGAAATGCTGTCTGTGGAGGTAAAGCTTTGATACAGATGGCTTCACCTGGTCTTAAAAGAACCTTCTTGGAAAGAGTTTCAGGTACATAGTCTGAGTCCAGGGGACTTCTCGCACTCATTTTCATAGGGTCACTTCAGCCTTCCCGCCGAGCGCTGAATATGCCAGTGGGGACATCCTGTGCTGGGGACCCCCATGGTGCAAGGAACTGAAGCCAAAGGGGACATTTCAGGTCCTGAGAATGCCTCTCAGGGCTTCCTTCCCATGTGGACTCCTTGGAGTTATCATGCCTTGGAGAGACCCAGGCTTTGTACAAGGGGAAGCTTGGAAATCTGTGGTTCTTAGCAGTCAAGAATCCAAGCCCTTCAAGAATCTGATACAGTAAACTCCAGGAAAATGTTTCCATATGCACAGCAGCCTGTACTGTATTTTATGAGGTTCACGGAGGCCCTGAAGTCTGTTCCCTCATGGAGGGCTTGGTGAACTGGCCAACAGGCAAAATCCAGCCCACTGCCTCTTTCTGTACAGCCCTTGAACTAAGTAAGAATGGTTTTTACATTGTTCTTCATATGGTTGAAGAAGAACATTTCATGGCACATGAACATTATATGAAGTTCAAGTGTCAGTGTGCATGCATAAAGTTTTACTGGAACACAGCCATATTGGTGCAATTGTATCTTGTCCAAAGCTGCTTTTGAGCCACTGAACCAGGGTGGAGTGCTGGTAACAGAGACCCTAGGGACCTCAAAATCTAAATATTTACTATATGGCCCTTCGGAACAAACTTGCCACTCCTGCTTTGGGAGTAAGAACCCAGGGCAAGAGGCTTGCTTGAAATACTTCACTTAAACTAATTGAGCTGTAACTGGGTGATGGACATGAAGGAGGGCACGTGATGTAGTGAGCACAGGGTGTTATATAAGACTGATGAGTCACTGACCTCTTCCTCTGAAACCAATAATACATTGTATGTTAATTAATTAAATTTAAATTTTAAAAAATTCTAAAAAGTAATCAAGCTGTAGAATTTAGAGGTAGAGCAACTTTGAAAACCACCTTGACAAGTTTCCCCACTTGACCATGTTAAGCAGGGGATGCCGGGTAGTTGTGTCTTGGGTTCTACTTTCAAAGTTCTGGGGGGTTCTCGTTGGCACTGCCTTCCAAATGACCCCAACTTTCGGGTAGTTGCTATGAAGTTTTGTTTAAAAAGCATCGTAACAAGTGTACGAAGTTTGGTAACAACTTCGTAGTAGGGATACTCGCCCTTCCCTGTAATGGACCTCCAGAGAGCCAGGTCTGTGGACCCCTTCTGGACCGCTATTTCACAAACAAATTGTAACTGGCTGAATTTCCTGGATCATTGAAGTATTTGCTGGGCGTGAGGGAGGTGGTTGGTGTTAGCTAGTAAGCGTTTCCAAAGTAACTCTTCAAACGGAATTTGTGAAAATGTGTATTTTTTATAGTCTAGCAAACAATAATGAGGGGACAAGGAGAGAGTGGAAATTGCTGGATTGCGTCAGACAGCTGATTTGACAGAACTCAGCTGTGGTGGTTCATTCAGAATGCCTGGTACTCTGAGGGACTTGGTCCTTTTAAAAAATATATGTATACAGACTTCCTCAGGAGTAAAGCAACTTTCCCTCAGAAGTGGTTTAGACAAAAGGCAGTTGACCACATTTTGGGAAGGTGGCATTCGAGGCCGCCACCTGAGGCTTGGGTGGCTCCTCAGCTCTGCAGGCCAGCGACAGAGGCCACCATGCGCCCATGACCCTCTCCTTTGGACCAGTGAACGGCCGGGAACCAAATGACTCCCCATTTTTAAATCCCCTGAAGTGAATCACTTGGGCTTAAAAAGCAAATGGGTGTTGATGTTCTTTTCCCGTAAAAGATGGAAGCAACTTTACTAGAGTAGAGGTTACCAACTGGAGATTGTGTGACCCTTTCAGCCAAGCTACCATTTTTTTTTTAATTGAATTAGTTGGCAACACTTAAAAATTAGGAGACTTAATGTGAAAATGTATCTGGAGGACATTCAGAAGACCTGGAAACCCTGGGTCTTCTTCCTGAAGGCAGTATCAGCGGGTGAGGCATGCGACGCCCACTGCGCCCCATTCTCTAGTAGCTCCCCATGTTCCCCAGGCCCCCCCTGCACACCCACACACCCTGCTCATTACAGAGGAGCTATGATGTCACAACCAGCAGCACTAAACGTAAAATGTGTCTTCTTTTTGTTTTTGTTTTTTTTAATCTTGCTTTATTCTAGAAAGTTTAAAGATGGCCCACCAGGATATACAAAGTACGTATTCTAAATATAATATCCTGGAAAATAGGAAAGAAAAACAGGGGCAGGAAGAAAAAAAAAAATCAGGAACGTTCTTTGGGGGGTGTCGTGTCACACATCTGGCTCTTGGCTTTTGAGAGCAGACTGTTCGTTCTAGACTCCGGAGCACATAGGACAAGAAAGCACGCAGGGTGCCCCGATGAAACAGTGACTGTTCTGTGAACTGAGATGAAGTAGAACTCTCTCTCAAGGACCATCCGAAGACAATGCCGTTTGTTCTACTTGTGATAAATGTTGATGAGAAAGCCGAGGCTAATAATTTACTTTTATTTTATGCCATGTGCTATTCTCTCGACTTAAAAGTATTCTTTCATGTATTCCTCATAACCAGTGTATGGGGAGGACTACTAGCACCGCCGTGTCACAGATGATGAAACTGTGGCACAGAGAGACTGCATGATTTGCCCAACGCTGCAAAGCTGGGCAGAAGCAGGCGTGGAATGCAGGCAGGCGGCCACAGAGCACACGCGCTAACCCGCCGAGCTACCCTGCCTCTCAGGGGTGGCACCTGGAGAAACCAGTGTGGTGCCCGGTGAGCTCTTGGATGTCCCAAAGTATAAAGGCTAATATCGAATAAGGAAAGGAGGGCATGACATTGAGAAGGAAGGCCAGTATGTAGCGTGAACTTGAGAAGAAGCCAAATCCAGAACAACCCAACCGTAGGCCCCTAAATAGGCTTTTAAACCACAAAAAGGCCTTTTGAACCTGCTAAGGAAACGAAGGAGGAAAGGGATCCCCTGCGCCTTTACACAGAGAGACTCAACCAGGCTGCTTGTCAGAATCACTTACGAAGCTTTAAAAAAATACAGAGGTCTGGGCCTCACCCCTGGAGGGTCCAGTTCATGAGGTGCGGGGCAAGGCCCAGGTGTCCATGTGGTTGCACTTTGGGGTTTTTATTGTTATTGTTTTTGTTTTTTAAGTTTTTATTTTACTCAACTGGCGCTCATCATGGCATGCGCGCTCCTTAATTCCCATCCGCCGTCCCCACGCCCACCTCCCCTCTGGTAACCATCAGTTTGTTCTCTGTCGTTAAGAGTCTGTGTCTTGATTTCAATCTCTCTCTCTCTCTATTTGCCCTTTGCTTGTTTGTTTTGTTTCCGAAATTCCACATATTAGTGAAATCATATGGTTTTTGTCTTTCTCTGACCCGACTTACTTCACTTAGCATGATACTCCGCAGCTCCATCCACATTGTCGCAAATGGCAAGATGGCATTCTTTTTCATGTCTGGCTAATATTCCATCATAGATATGCACCACCCCTTCCCTATCCATTCGTCAGTCGATAGATACTTGGGCTGCTTCCATATCTTGGACATTGTAGATAACGCTGCTGTAAACATCGGGGTGCACGTATCCCTTAGAATTAGTGTTTTTGTCTTCTTTCAGTAAATTCCTCGTAGTGCGATTGCTGGATCGTAGGGTAGCTCTGTTTCTAGCTTCTTGAGGAGGCTCCATACCGTTCTCCACAGTGGCTGCACCCGTGCGTGTTCCCACCCACGGTGCACGAGGTTTCCTTTTCCAGCTGCACTTTGTTTGCGATGCATAGACAGGATGGAGAACCACTGTGTTAACCAGTGACAAAAAGCAAGGCTGTTATTTTGTCTCTAACTTTTCCCCAAAGGGGAATCTCTTGGAAGTACAAAGATTAGGGCAAAACCCACTAAGAGTGAACTGAAATCCAAGGGAGGTACATTAATGAATCACATTTCATAGAGCTCCCCAGGGGGGCAGGGGCACGCCCGGGGCCAGGTCCCCAAGCAATGGCATTGCGTCTCCGACGTGGGGCCAGCCTCACTGTTCCGTAAGGCTCCTGGTGATCCAGCGTGCAGCCCCCGCTCTAGGCTCAGGTGAAGTACAGGTCGGCTTCCTGAGGACTCTGCTCCGCCCACTACGTGGTAATTTGGATTTGATGGAATAGAGCGGTGATACCAAATGCCGGGAGATAGGCTAACAGCCTCCCTGTATGCAAAAATGCAGAGAATGTGGATTTGGGATACTTGGAGTTAGATGCCGTAAGAGTGAGATCTGGAAGTTTTTATAAGAAGGTAGCTTGTGGACGCTTGAGGGGCAAATGGTAATCACTTGGAGCCAGTTACGTTCATTTCTAGATCAGCAGACCAGAGAAATGAGGCAGGCATTTTGTGTCCTTGTTCCAGCAAATTAATCGGAAGTCTCTGATATCCTCCTCCTGAACAAGATGGAAAAAGTGACCATGGCTGGTCCGTTCACAGTGGATTTACCAGCAGTGCCCCCCCGAAGTGTGCTGGTGGACCTGTCAGCTCTGCAAGAGGGCTCTGTAGAGGGGAAGGCAGAGGGCTCCGAGCCTGAGCCTCCCTCACGCGGCATCTTCATATGTGTCTTAATGGAGTAACGGGAGGCATGCAGTCATGTTTTAGGATGACACAGAGCCGAAGGATAGAGCAGAGAAGACGGGTGATAGAATTAACGTTATATTCCCATAGTACTTTACGGTTTACATGAGCTTTACTGACATGCTCTTCTAGAACCCTCGGCAAGCGAGGTCTATGTATCGTCCCTCCTTTCTTGGTCACAGACTGAGATCAGAGAAGTAAATTACAGAATCGTTATTTATGGGGCTCTCCAGAAGCCAGAAATAAGTACCAAAATAAGAAGAAATCAAAGTTAAGGGTAAAGGATTACATTTGGATTCAAAGAATCAATTTCAGAAGATTGACATTTGTATTCGTTTCCTGGGGCTCCAGTGACGAAGTACCACCACCGGGGTGCCTTAGAACAGACACCTGTTCTCTCACAGTCGTGGAGATGAGAAGTCTTTAATCAAGCTGTCAGTAGGGCCATGCTCCCTCCATAACCAAGGCTGTGGGGGGTGGGGGGGTCCTTCCTTGCCCCATCAGCTTCTGGTGGTTCCAGACGTTCCTTGCTTGTGGTGGCATCTCCGCTTTCCCGGTGGCGTGCCCCCTATGTCTCTGCACTGGGCTTCCCTCTGTGCAAGTCTGTCTCTGTAGTCAAACTTCCCCTTCGTCTAAGGACACCAGGCACATTGGGTGAGGGCCCACCCTCAGGACTTCATCTCAGTTTGATGACATCTGCACAGATCTTATGTCCAAATAAGGTCACAGTCTGAGGTACTAGAGGTTAGGAATTCAGCATATCTTTTTGGGGAGACATGGTTCAACCATAACGGGGTTCTGTTGGATTGAGAACACTAAAAGCATCAGTGATTCATCACAGCTACTTGAGAAATGATAATACATCGATGCGATCTAAGCGTCAGTTTAACTTGAGGGTTCCCACCAAGTGGAAGGTCATGCCACAGCACTTGGCATGTGCATTGCTCAGACCAGAGTCAGGAGTCGAGAGGTCGGCTGTGGCCACTACTTGCTAACGAGGAGGTAGATTTTAAAAAGGCAGGGAACCACCGAGGGCTCAGAGCAGGGTAGGTGCTAGAAAAGGTCTGTAGACCGCCCAGTGCCAGGTGAACTCTGTACATCTTGCCCTGATTTCTATAAAGAAGATTCAAAAGTCTGACCAGTGCTTGGTTAACAAAATTAAGAGGGGGAGAAAGGGATGGAGGGTTATGTTTGGAGAAATTTCTAGGTAAATGATCATTAGCTTGAAATTCTGTTCCAACCCTCATTTTTGCCAAGCAAGACACTACGCAGTTATACATTCTTTATTTCATCTAACTTCACATGTAGGCATGCGTGTATAAACGTAGACATGTGGACTCTGTTATTTAGAATGTGTGGTCTAATGAATATACGTATGTGTATGCAGCTTTGGTTCATTGATAATGAGCAAGCATTCTAATTATTTAAATTCTTGCTTTTCAAGCTTTTAAAAGAGCAAAGTGGAGCTTAGACAAGACTATTGACATTTCAAAGCTAGGAGGAATTTGGGGTTTGACTGTTACGGTGAATGAAATTCATTCAAGCCAATGGATATTACGTTCTGCTGTGTCCCCTGCTTCGCGGTCGGTACCTTCTGGGATCTGAGAGGAGACTGTGACACACAGGACATATTAGAAAGGGCTGGCCGTATGCGGGACCCAGGAAGTGCCGTGGGGGCTGGGAGGGGGTGAGACTGGGTGAAGCTGCTGTCAGAGGGAGTTGGAACCTGACATGGGACCTGGACAAAAAAAGCTGGCCCTTTGGAGACCGTGTGGAGAGAGCCTACCCCTCCCCCACCCTCCCCCTTCTGGTCGCAAGGGGATCACAGTGACCGCTACCTACAGTCCTGTCATGCCAGGCAGAGGTAAAGAGCGCGGCAGGGACCAGCGAAGTGGCCACATGAAAGCCAGCCCCACGCCCCAGCCTGTGAGATTAGGGAGTTTTCTCTGTGCTTGAGAACAAAGCCATCTGTTGATCTCCTCGTAATCAGATGAAGACAGAAGCAGAAGTCGCTGGCTCCTCTGGAAGCTCCTGTTTATGACTTCAGTACAGTGAGTGAAGGAGGCGCACCAGCCAGACAGGAAGCCAGCATTCAGGCCGCCTGCCCACGTCCATGCCGACGTCCAAGCGCTACCACAGCCCGCTGAGCCCCAAGCCCTCGGCCGCCTCTGGTGCTTTAGAAGGCAGGCCCAGCGGCTCTGCTTCTCAGATGCAGTTTCTCAGAAGGTTCTGGAGCTACCTGTAACTATTTCCATAAGCTGCCTCACTCCCCCCTCATTGCAGATACCAGAGACATGCCCTTCCCCCACAGTTGGCCCCAGGCCTCTCAACTCCCAGACCTTATCTCTGAAGGGATGCCAGCGGGAATGGGAGTGTCCTTTTCCTCTAACAGCAGCCACAAAGGGGTAGTGACATAAACTCCCCTCAGTCCATCCGTCTTGATGGAATTTTCCCAAACCCTGGTTGGATCTGTTTGTGTTTGTCTCCTTCCAGCCGTCAGGGAACCCCAGGGCCCTGAGCTGACCACTGCTCAGAGAGGAAACCCCACGAACTGGGCCTAAGGCTATGTGTTTCTCTGGGCTGCCCCGCTCTAGGCCCCTCATGAGTCAGACGTCAGCCGTCATGCCGTGTCGCCTGCGCCCCCCCCAGACGAAGAGCCCCTCTGGAACCACAGCCGCCAGTGGTCCTGAGTCCAGTGCACTTTACTAGCTGTAGATAGCGTAGCAGCAAGAGAAGTACATTCACTCCTTTTTCAGCAGATATCTACTGAGCGCTGACTGTGCGGGGCAAGGCACTAGTCTGGGGACGGAATGTGCGTTCAACCCAGTCCTTGTCCCCAAAGCTCACAGATGAGTCGAAAGGAGGAGGATACATGCGATCCGTGCTGTGCTAAGTTAGGAGAGGTGATGCACCCATAAGAGGCATGGAAGGCCAGGAAGGCTGCTTGAAGGAAGGGCATCTCAGTTGGGAAGGGCAAGGTAAGAAACAGCTGGGTGATGAGGACGTGGGGGCAGAAGGAGGGAACAGGAAGAGGGGGTTCCAGGCCGAGGATTAGCTGTGCAAAGGCTTGGAGTCGAGGGAAGCCGGTGAATCCAGAGAACCTCATGGCACAGCAGGGCCCAGAAGAAGTGGGCAACTAGGTGGGGATGAGATCCTGAAGGGTCTTAGAAGTAGAGGACTATAAGACCCTGGGGCTTTTCCCAAGAGCGTCAGGTGCCATTGGAAGAATCTCAGTCTCTGGAAAAAGCCCTGGGATGTTCGGGCAGACCCTGGCTCTGCACTAGCTCAGCATTTGGAGGCATACAGAGACGCGTAAGGCTCAGTCCCTTCACGAGGCATGTGGCATCAACAGGCAGATCACACAGACTGTGTTGGGTAACGGCCAAGCTGTACGTGACGTGCCCATGGCACACAGTTGCCAAGACTTGGAGGGCACATTTATTGGGTGCCCATTCTATGTTGGGGTCTGCACTAAGGCACCTAACATCTGACATCTCATTGAGTCCCCAAAGCAACCTATGGAGTGCCTGTTACTACTTCCATTTTACAGATGAAAAGACTAAGTCTCAAAGAGTGGCTTCACACAGTATCATATAATCAGGAAGGGCCAGGCCCAGGACAAGAGGTCAGCTGGTGCTCGCTCTCCTACTCCATAGTTGCCCCCCTGAGTGTGGGACAAGGATGTGGTAAGGGCTTCATGGAGGAGATAAGGTCTGAAGAGGTCCCAGAGTCACCTCTCAGGCTCCACAGTGTGGGCTAAGAGTCTGACATTTAGATTTCAGGGGAGGCGTATGGGATGACCAAGGATCTAGGTAAACAGGAGCGTCTCTGGGGGTTTGCGCATCTGAAACTTGGACTTGAGTCTTGTGCTTGCTGAGAGGAAGGCAGCAGCTTTGCGAAGAGTAAAATCATGAGTCTTATAGGCTATAATCCCCAGTCCTCTTCAAACTGGAGACTCCATGCATGCTGTCTCCATCTATTAATAGGGGTGGTGTTTCCCAGAGATCCCTGCTTTGGAAAACTCCTCAAGCGTCTAAGGTTAACAGGCATTGCACGTAGTGGGGATGTTGGCTTTTGAATTGGAGATGAGTAACTGACATGCACCTAAAATGCTTCCAAGGATTTGGAAGGGCCAGGGCCAGGTTGCATAAGGGGGTGGGTGAGGCAAGTGTATTTTTCTAGAGAGCACTTGAAGAATGGCACAGTCACTCACATGCTACCGAGGATTCTGTGACCCCCTGGAAAGCCAAGAGGTGGGCCAAATGGCTCCCCAGACTAGCATGAAATGGAGCTAGAGATCCTCTGGGAAGGACATGCCTAGTTGTGCTGACTGACCCTGGATCCCTGGTACACAGCGGGTGACAATGCTCAGACATCCTGTGGAATCTCGCTCTGCCACCGTGCTCGGCTGACCTCGGGAACTGAAACCAGTTTCCATGACTAGTGGCCACTCAGGACTGACAGAAGCGCACAAGCAGTAGGTACACAGGGAGAGCCCATGTCAGAGCACTTCCAGCTTCCCCGGCTTCTCTATACACAGGCTCCCCTCATGCATGCCCGGTGAGGGGGAGCCGGGAAAGAGGGGTCCCTGCTTCCGTAGGTACTGGAGACCCAGGCACGGCCCACCCTTGGCCATGTCACAAAATGAGTTTTCCTCCCACCCTCTTCCTTGCTTCTCTTCTTCACCCCTCTTCTACCACCCCTTCTGCTGCTTTCCAGCTCCTCCTGCCGCCCACCGGGGAGCTCTCTTGGTCACCTCCTGGGATGATGCTCAGTGCTTCCCAAGTCACTCCTCCCCACCCCATTTCTCCTTCTAGACTCATTTTACCCGGCGCAGCAGGCCCGTACTCGGCAACCCCTTCCTCCGTCCAAGTGAATCCATCCCTCCTTGGACAGAGATGTTCAGAAGAGGCATCGTGACCCCCTTCCCTCCAGCGCCGGCCCTCTCATGTCACTGTGGGGCTTGGTATTCCTCTCGCGAGTCCCTGTCCTCGCAGGGCCCCCCTTTCCTTTCCTCTTGCGGTGTACATACTGGAGGCGGAGACAGATCGTCGTCCTGGCTAGGAGCCAGCCCTCCTGGTAGACGTGACTAAGCCACCTCTTGGCTTCCCCATCTCAAGGGCAACATGCATGTCCTGCAGCTGCAGGTTCTCTTTCCATCCTTTGGGTTTTCTCTGTCTCCCTTCTGCCTCCCCTCCAAGGTCTCCGGAACCTACTGAGCTATGCGGCTCAAGGCCAGAGAAAAGACACCAAGCAGGACTGATGGGTGCTGAAAGCTTCACTCATCCCTGTTCCATGCCGTCCACCTGATTCTGATCTCAGCCTGGGGTGATCTGCAAACATGCTCCCCCGCCAAGCTCACCCAGAGCAGGTCACCCACTCTTGCCCCAACCACAGCCTCTCCTGCCACGCGTGCCCACTGGCGAGCTCTCCTGCCTCCTCTGTAGCCTAACAGCCTGGCCTAAATGTCTCCTGGTGGGCTCCGATCCTTGCCTTGTCTTTCCATTTCTGCAGGGCGCAGCTCTCCAGACGCTTCACGCACGCAGCATCATGCAGAGACCTGGATTTGACTCTGACTCTGCTCTTAACTAGTCAGGTGACCCTGGTCGAGTCACCAGATCTCTTTGAGCCACACTTTCTTCATCTGTAAAATCAGGATAACAATACCTGCCTGTTCCAAGGATCAAATAAGGAAATGAACGGAAAGGTGCTTCGTAAACTGTAAAGCCGCCCTTCCCAGACCGTGTCCTGCAGAACTCTGCTCCTGAGGGAGGTGTCGAGAAGCTATTCAGGAAGAATAAAAGTTTCATGTCAAGTTTGAGGAAGGCTGCCCTAAACACAGTGAACCCGGTTTCTTGACTCAGGACGTCTCAGAGCCTTTATCCGCCAGTGTACGTGACAAACCTCCAAGAGCCGGGTGCAAAAATAGCTTTGTCGCAAAGCCACTTTCTGCACAGACCACTTATGAACGTCTTTCAGGTCACTAGTTTCCACAGAACAAAGCATATATTAATATTATTCCTCCTACAAATAATAATGCGACTCTTTCCACAAGATCCATTCCATCATCCAGGTCGCTAATCCTGGGTTAACACCAGTCAGTCAGCACCTGGAAGAGTATGGCAGGAGCTCCTTCGAGCCCCTGGCATCCTGCCATGTACTGTGGGGGCGGGGGGCTGGCACTGAAGGCCCCTGCAGTTGGACTCATCCTCCATCCCCAGGCTGGACTCTACCCCAGGCGGCTTGGTGAACCCATCGTCGTGTTCTCCATCTTCCGTGTTCCTGCCCCACCCCCCACCTTTGCCCCCTCTCTCCCCCTGCCAAGGTGACTTCTTCCCATCTCTACCAACACGATTGTAACTCATTCTTCCAGTCCCAGCCAAGTCCCGACTTCTCCATGGAAGGTGTTCTAACTCTTGCAGTGTGTGTTCGAGATGGGAATACTGGCTCCCAAATCAACCGGAAGTCCCAAAAGGCAGAGGGTGTGATTTACACTTCCAGATTTTCTCCCCAAACTAGGATTTGTCTGATTGCTGCCCCCCACCCCCCGACAGACCATAAGCCCTACCTTGGGAACTTGAGCCTCCCAGCCAGGTATGGGTCCTTCTGAGCTGGGGAGTCAGGGGTGACTTTTTTCCCATGTTCATTCATTCAGTATATGCTCCCTGTGGGGAACCCAAAGCTGAAGAAGACAAGGCCCCTGCCTTTAAGGACCTCTTGGTCAAGACAAACACACACAACTCATTGCAAGTCAGCATGTTGAGTGTAGTCATAGAAACAGCGTAGGAGCACAGAGTAGGGTTCTTAGTGGGTACGTGTAGGGATGGAGGCAGGCTTCCCAGAAGACGGTTCCCCCCCACCCCGCGGCCCCCCATTCATTCTCCTATTTAGAGGATGTCCTATGGAGCAGACCTGGCAAGGTTAGGGAGGTCTACCTCTAGAGAAGAAAGACCACTGGAGACTCTGTGGGAGGGAGATTCGAGTGTGTTCCCTGGGTCACAGGGATGGAGGTCTCGATGGAGCCAGAGGGGTAGACTAGGAGGGGAAGTGTGAGGTGAGAACTCTGTATCCCACTCTCCCAAACACACACACTGCACCCCCACACAACAGTCTGTGGGAATCCCACTTCCCTGCTTTTCCATCATCCCCACTCACCCCTTCTTCCCTCTCACCTGGACTCATTCTTCCTCTCTAAGTCCTCTGCCACCTCCTGGTCCTGGGGCCATCCATCGTGACCTCATCGGAGCAGCCCTGGGTCTGCTCGCAGTAGCGAGCGGCCTGCTTTGGTGAGAGGCTGGTCGGTGTGATGCCCACTCTCCGTGGGGGGCCCTGGGGAGCAAGGTCAGCCTGGAGTCAGTGCTTTCTCTTTTCTTCTCGCAGAAAACCAAAAGAGACGTCAATAACTTTGACCAAGACTTTACCCGGGAAGAGCCAGTCCTCACGCTCGTGGACGAAGCAATTGTGAAGCAGATCAACCAGGAGGAGTTCAAAGGCTTCTCCTACTTTGGTGAAGACCTGATGCCCTGAGAAGCTGCTCCAGGGGAGTTTGGTGATGCTGCAGGAAGGGTGCCGAGAAGAGTCCTGTTTCTGGAGGCTCAGAAGGCCTTGAACTGCTTCTCCTGTTCTCCAGAGCCCCAGTCCCTCGTCTGCCCTCTATTTATTGCGTTCCCTTACCCCAGGCCGGCTCCTCCCTCTTCTTCCTGGGGACCAGAAGGCACTCTTGGTCCTTGTCTCACCAGTCGTGCGGTGAGCGGGCAGCTGGACGCACTGAGCGTTCGGTCTGTCAGCAAGCCTGTCTCCCCTCCTCGGGGGCTCCCGGCAGTGACGCAACTTCAGTTCTTTTCCTTCAAAGAGCAACAAGAAAAGCAAACAAGAAGACCCTGGCTCTGCTGTTGGACAGAGGGTCCTGACAACTGTCGCCTCTCTTCCCCCCTCTTCCCCTCACCTGCCACCCTCTGCCCTTCTGTCCTGGAGAGTCGGGTGCTTCTCGGGCCTGGGGGTGGGCGCCCTGGGGGCATGCCGTGAAGGAGACAGCGGGCGAGCTGCACGGGTGGGCTCCCTGTGTCGGTTTGCTCTGGAATGGCTCACTGCCGCTTGCTTTGGTGTTAGCTTTGGGGCATGCCAACGTTGCGAGAGCATGTATCTCGTGGAAGAAATCCCTCTTTGTAGAAAAAGAAATTTGATTTTTGAACTCGATTAACATTTGAAAAATATATTAGCAAATTGGCTTTCTGATTGGCCAAAAGATATAAATTCCAATACTAATGCAGGTAGCTACTGAAGGGCTAATAGACAATGAGAAACCAGCCGTCCGAGGTCGATGCTGTTCTCGCTTTCGTGGCGCGTGGGGGCTGGACGAATCGAGAGAGAAGGAAACGAGTAGCGCTCCTCAGTCTTCAAGTTCTGCCGGAACACAGAGGCCACCGCGGCCATGGCCCAGACCCTGAGGTTCTAGTCAAGCTCGCTCCCAGATTCTCTTTCCGGTTTCGTTCTAAGTGCCCAGCACACTATTTATTTCCTGCAACCCACGTGTTCTTTTTGCGCACTTCTGCGAAAATGGTAGTACTACTGTGTCGTGGTCTTTAGACATTACGCGTGTAAAGTGAAATACGAACTCTCTGCTCTCGAGCCGAGCAGAGGGAGGCTAAGCAGGGGTTATGTGGAGGGTATCCAGAGACGGACGAGCGACTTGTTTGCAAACTGACAACGTGGCCGGCTGTACTTGGAGTTGTTTCTGTGTGCCATGCCGGGGCAACTCGTGCGGACACGATTTCCTGGATGTGATGTTACCTCTGTAGATATTGCTAACAGTGTTCCATTCTTCGATTTCCAAGGGTTCTCTGTGGCTTTGTGTATATGTTTCCCGGAGGTCATTTGATTATCTATTTTACTGAACTGGTTTAGCAGGGAATGGAATCCATTCCAGCTGTTGCACGTGGATTTCCCAGCTGCCCCTAAATATATATACTTGTGAGTGGCAAAGTGGCACTAATGAAGCTTTTTGCCTTTTGTACATTTGAGATTTTTGTATATAGTGTTTGCTGCAAGGCCTGTGGAATTGATTCATTGAATTTAGAGGCATCAACTGCTGCATGTTCAGGCATATTATAAAACTTTAGTCTATGAAAGAATAATTATAATAATGTCCAGGTGCAATACTCTGTAAGCGCATTGGTTCAAGTTACCGAGAGATAAGGTGTGTTTCTTTCTTTCTCGAGGGCAGGGAGGAGCCCTTTGTATCGTTTATTTCATTTTGGTTTATTTCAAAAGATGTCAACATATATTAAGCTATATTCAGTCTCTCATATAGTTCTCCTGTGCTCTATTACGCCCTGATAGAGATGGGGAAGGGAAAGGAATGTTTCCGATGGTGGTTTCAAAGCTTGGCCGGTGACTAGCTCGAGCCCCTAGGCAGTTGGTGTCCATATTTGCATCTGGCCCGTCATAGCCTTTGTTACTAACGATGACCTTCAGTTCTCTTTCGTTTTTAATTTTTAAAAACTCAGGTGTAATTATTATCTGTTCTTACGATAATTTCAAATATTATGCTCTATCAATTTGTGTGTTTGGCGTACCAGTGAAGTGATGAGAAACAGTAGATTAACTTAATTTATCTTCGGTAACTTGACCTACTGGGGAGAGACTGTCTTCTGGAGTTGAGTACAAGCACAGAAACATCTTCATGGTGGCATCATCTCATTTTTTAAGAAGACATGACAATACTGCCCATCCTACCCTTGCGTCACTACTGCTCTGTCTTTCCTCTGCTTCCTTCACCACGATGAACTTGGAACGACCAAGCAAGCTCTAATGCCAAACGGCCTGCACCAGGGCCTCGGTGGTGTTCCCTTCTCAGCAGGGCTTGGGCCCTTCCCACGGGACAACTGGCATTTTTGCTGGAAGGTCAAACAATACATTCCACCTGGCATCTCCAGGCAGTCATTCGCGGGGTGCCTGGCCCAGAGGCGCCCCTTGCAGCACCAGAGCTGGGCTGGCTGGGACGCCCCCTGCTTGGGGCCGGAGCTGACCAGGTTCTCACCGGGCAGGTTCAAATCCCACGTCGTCTATAGAAAAAAAAACTTGTGTGTTCCTTGAGCATTCTTTGTTTCCTTTCAGTTTTCACGAAGCTTAGGAAGCGGACACACGGTTACATTTCTTTCTAATCTATCCAGCTCTTGAGTGCAAAAAAAAAAAATGCCAAAAAAAATATCTGAAGGATAGCTGTTCTCCTGTGTTCTCTCATTATGGACTTTGTGAAGTGGAAACATCATTTTTTTTCCTCCAAAGGTGAAAAAAAATGCATTCTTGCTTTAAAAAAAAGGCTAAAAAATTACCTCTTTTTAAATTATGTGCAAAATAATTCTGGCTAAATATAAAATGTATTCAATTTTAGGGGTTTTTTTTGTATTGTGATGCTTTATTTGTACATTTTTTTTTCCTTTCTGGATGTAATTTTAATCTCTTGCCATTCATTAGTGTTATTTCATTGTAAACATTATTGTGCCAAATGTACTGTATTCAAAAGGATGTGAATGTGTATTGTTTCAGAACCTAATAAATACAATGGCGTTAAATCTTATTTCTGGGCTCCAATGAGCATTTTTACCTCCTGTGTGAGGGGCAGCGTGGCACCAATGAAGCTTTGTGCCCTTTGCACGTTAGAGATTCCAAATTCCGAAACCTAGACATGGTTTCCGCTTTCACCTTGCCCTTTGGAGATGCATGAAGGATGCACATGGCCATATTGGCTCACCCCTTGCCTCTAAGCTTCTGGAACTACCACCGTAGGCATGGAGAGGGCTTGAGTAGATCAGACGTGGCTCTGGACTGGCTGGGCGTGGAGTGAAACTGCCCAGTCTGTTTGGGAGTGCTGGAAGATGGGTGAGCAAAGGGGGCAGCACCCACGTCTTTGTCTTTCTAGAGAAGCAAACGCTGAACCTCTGTGAAGCCAACGTCCATTCAAGCCTCGTCAGGACTCAGGTTCCAACTGGCCATTCAGAGCTTCGGGTCTTTGGAGTCCAGGAAACTCCGCATAGACTGGGAGCCCCTTGCAGGCTGGGCCTGGAGCACGACTGACCGCTGGGGCTCTGAGCGTTAGCCCGTGACCGCCTCCGCTGCATGGCCATCATGGTGGCTCCTGGGCTCCCCGATTCCTCCTTCGTTCTGGGCCTCCTTTCTGTCACACTGCTGGTTCTGCAAGGCTCCCCCTCTTCTTTCTCCCACACAGATTTTTCAAGAATATTTGAAACTCAGAAGTACGCCTTTGAGTATACCAGAAATTTCAATTAGCCAAAACTCTGTCTCCCTTAAGAGTTGTGGGGATGATTGCAGTTTTATTATTTGTCATCCTCAGGTGAAGGGATGGTCAGCCCATCACCCTTTCAGCCCTCAAAAGCGCTTCCTCATAAGCCTGCCAATGACTGTGGTAGGTCATCCCGAACGTACTCTCCGTCTCCCCCCAGTAACGTCTCGTGCCTGCCTGGAGATGTAGCGTGGACCTCCAGACCCCCCTCAGCGGGAAAGCTGTATGTAGCACCTAGTTTCCTCCCTGATTCAGGCAAGTGTCTAGGTAAGTGACCAAGGAAAAGCAAACATCTCACCAGCTTTTCTGTCTGATTAATTTAAATAAAAGAAGAAATAAAAGGAGCTGTTTGAGGAAGGTCAGAAGACATCTCCAAGCATTTCACTGAATGAAATCTGCAGCCTACACCTCCATGCCTGGTGGCCCAGAAGGGAGAGCTCCAAAGTCCGGGAGATGAGGGAACTCATCCTCCCAAATCTATGTACTCCACAAATCCCATGGAAGCGATAAGGAAGGTCAGCACCCCTGGTGTGGAACCTCTCTCCCCACCCGCAGCCACGGTCCAGGAGAGAAAGCCAGGCACTGATCGATCTGTCCCAGGAAGCCGTGGACAGTGGTTCCTGGCGAGGCTTAGATGGCTCCAGAGCTGCTTCGGGGGAGCCTGTTTGGGTGGCTGTGCCCTTGACTTGAGAACCTGCCAGCCTAACAGATTCCTCGTGGAATGGATGCGCACATTGCCCCTTCTGCATCCCCTTACACCTGAGTAGAGTCCAGCGCTTGGGCTAGCAGCCTAAAGATCCCTGTGTGATAAGATGACCGAGCCACCTGACATGTGTTGTCCTAACACTTGCAGTGGCACAGGTGGAGTGGAAAGAAGGCTAGACGCCCCGTGATGAAATCTGTTTCTTACATGAGAGTACTTTAGCCTTGGCGATGATACTACACTTAGGGTATGTCGGTTGTAAGCAATACTTGAAGGATGGAGCAGCTGTGCCAGTCTGGAGTATCTCCTCCAGGGATGGACAGCTGATCGAATAGTGTTTGTTTTTTCCAGAAGCCTGCCACAAGTGCTGCTGCTCCCTCTTATCTCCCATCAACACCTGGAGGTTTTGTCACTAGCATAAAGGATTCCAGGAAAATATTTTCTCAAGGAAAATGGTGGCTTGTTAACCAGCATAAAGAATGTTAGAAAGGTGACGTTGGTGATATTTGAGATAATAGATGGTCAAAGATACTTAAAGACAAATCTCCACATTTAAAAGCAAAAAACAATGGAAGAACTAGCCTTCTACTTCCCTAGTACTCGGGGCAGTGCAAATGTGAATCAGTGCGATCCCACTTCACACCTGCCAGAATGACTACATAAAAAGGCACACATTAAAAAGGAAAAAAAAGGCAGACATTATCAAGTTTTATTAGGGATGTGGAACAGATGGAACTTCTGCATTTCCGCTTTGAGTATAAAATGGTACAACCACTTTGAAAAAGTTTTGCTACTAAAAAGACGACTAAAAGTCTTACGCCGAACACGAATACCCTTGACTCCACAGAACAGTCTATCACCCATAGACTAAGAAATGCATCGTGGCGTATTTGCAGAATAGAACACTGGAGAGCCTCGGGTGATGTACAGCTACGAGCAACAACATAGCGGAATCTCAACGTACCGTCGAGTTTAAGAAGCCAGGCGCAAAGGAGGGCAGACTGTGTGATTCCATCTGTGTCGAGTCGCAGAACAGATCATCGGTGCTGCTAGAAGTCAGGCTAGCAGTTGCCCTTGTGGGGAGGGGACGTCGTGACTAAGAGGGCCCCCAAAAGCATCTGGGATGTGCGTGAGTGTTGTTTTCTGAGCTGGGAGCTGCGAACAGCTGTGTTCTCTGTGTGATCATTCACTGAGCTGTGCCCTTGTGTGGTGGACTTCTGTCTGTGTGTATTGTTTGTCAATAAAAATTGTCACACACACACACAGACAACCCCTAGGATGACTTTTGTCCTTCACCCCTGAGGATGGCACAGGTGGGTCCCGTAAGCTGCCCATGTCCCTCTGCTGTCCTGGTGGAGCCTTGGTTCCCAAACTCCCACAGCAGCCTCGTCTGTGGCTGGCACGGGGTCACATTTGACCTGGATGGACCTTTCCTTCAAGGCACTATTGGAAACACCCAGACTGACAGAGCTGGAACTTCATGGAACTTGTTCAACAGCCACAAGACTCTTCCGTGCCTGCTTGCTGATAAAATGTCCGTGTGTCTCAGAACGTGGCCTGTGAGGTCCTCAGGGAGCAGCTAAGCCTCCCCCTCTGGCAGCCACTGAGATCACCAAAAAGAACCCAGGGAAATGCATCACAAAAATTGGTTCAGGGAGAGTCCGCGACGAGAGGTTTGTCTTTCGCGTTTTCCGCTCAGGCAAGCAGCTGTGTCTTTCTCAACCATGTTTCCACATTCATTGAATGGTGATAACAAGACCTACTACCTCCAAGTCCTCTTGTGGAAGGTCAGCGAGATAAAAGGTTCCAAAGCACCACTTCTAGACTGTGGCCGTTCTTTCTCTTCCCCAAGGCACTCTGTCCCTGACCAGCGCCCGGCCTGCATTGCGGGCAGCGTGGCCTGGTCTACTGATGACTGCTTTGCTCTCCTGTCCTCGCTCTGCTTTCTTTCCCCTCATCCTCCAGACACCCTGCCCCTCAGCTCTCCGGGGGCACCTACACAGCCCACCCCACCTGTGAAGGAGCCTCTTTGGGGCAGGAAGGGAACACAAGTGTAGACAAGGTCTTGGCACTCAGGGAACTTACAACCAGCAGATGTGACAGGCCCAGGCAGGGGAGCAGCAGAAGGCAGACCAGAGAGACAGAGATAAGCCCTGGACATGATGCCGGCGAAGTCCAGAGGAAAGGGGGTTAGGTGTGTGTGATCCTGGCAGGCTTCCTGGAAGAGGCTGTGGTGAATGGGCACTGAAGGAGGTCGAGGCTGCGGAGAGGGCAAAGGGCAGGGAAGGGCCTTCCGGGTGGCCGCTCGGCTGGGTCAGGTAGTTTGGCAGTAAGCAACCTTGCCACGAGCCTCTGCACCCCTAACTAGCCATAAGGCGATTTTGCTGTCAAAGGTAAAAATCATGAAAAATAGAAGAGAGACTTCATTGAAAGGGACATAATAAAACATGAGAAATGAATGGCAACCTTAAGAAGACTTTATTGTGAAATTCAAAATGTTGGGATATGTTCAAACTGCATGGTGCAGGGTGGCCACGCTGCTCGAACAACTGAGTTTGTTCCATGGATCGTAGAAAAGCACTTGTCTTCAAAGCCTTTCCATCCTCGAATTACACTCCGTGTGTGTGTGTGTGTGTGTGTATGTGTGTGTGCTCGTTGAGTTGTCTCCTCATTTGGCATCTCGATTTTTCTTTCTTCGCTGTGATTTCTCCCTCTGTCCACTGAGGGGGGATGTGCTCCCCAGGACGAGGCCGCGTCTTTGCAGCCGAGCTCTGTGTCGCGCGGGGAGGGCTTCCGCTGCGGCGTGTTCCTGGCGCGTGGTCACGTGCCTGTTGCAGAAGCGCCGAGGCTCAGAGGGAAGCGTGGGCTCAACACCCCGAGCTGCTGCGTAACCGTCATGAGGGCGAAGATGTATAGAATATAGAAGTGGGCGGATATAAAAATGGGCACACGGTCTCAGTGGAGAAGCAGAACCAAGCCGTCGGTCCGTTTGGGTTGTGTTTTTATCTTTCCGAGCGGAACTGTCTCCCCGCCGGCTAGTGCTGAGCAGAAGCGTCTGCGGCGAGGGCGTCCGTGGCGAGGGTGCTTAGCGCAGTAGCACCAGACCGCGCTCAGCTCGGGGTGGCGCCGGGGGGCTGGGGTGGGGGACCCGACGTCCAGGGCAATGCTGCGACTTCGTCTCTCGACGTGACATTGTCAGGGTCACACGAATCCTGCAGAGTGGCCTGACGGCCTCTGCAGCTGGGACAGTCTCTAGAGAGCCCGGCCCGGCCCTCAGCAGAGCGCTGTCCTTGTGGATGACAGGACAGGCAGGTCTCACGGCCCACTCTGCTTCGGATGGGATCCCGTAGTTGGCTGCCCGAGGACTGAGATCAGGTCAGCGTCAGTTCTAGAACCCAAACGCCAAGTAAACTGTCATAAACCTTACTGCTTCTCAGGCCTTCTGCCCGTGGGAGCAGGCGGCCGTCCACGGCTCTCGAGGCTCCGAGGGGGCCCCTTGCTGGGCACTAACTGCAGAATCTCACCATTATGTTTCCTTCTTCTTTTTTTAACTTTTTTTTTAAGATGTTTATTTATTTGAGAGAGAGACAGAGAAAGCCTGAGTGGGGAAGAGAGGCAGAAGCAGATTCCCCAATGAGCAGGGAGCCCGATGCAGGGCTCGATCCCATCATGACCGGCACCGAAGGCGGACACTTAACGGCTGAGCCACCCAGGTGTCCCTGTGCTTCCTTCTTCGGGCCATTAATTATTTAAGTTTCACCCGTATTATCCTTCTTTGTTTCAGACATTGTGTTAGGCACTTAACCTAAGTAATCCATTTAAGCCTCACAAAAATCACATGATTCAGGTCGTTGGTAGTTTCTATGGTAGTTAATACTCCATTTATCCCTTTTATAGATAAGGAAACCGAAGGTCAGAAATTACATAACTCACTTAGTCCTTACGACTCCGTGAAACTGTTGTGTTCTTAAGCCCATTCTACAGATGGTTGCCCAAATTGTCAGACCCAGTGACAGGTGATGTGTGCTCAGACAGGACAAAGTATTTACACATGGGACAGACAATGCAGAACTCCCGTTCTCTCATTTATCCCACAAATGTTCATAGAGTTCCTGCCATGTGCCAGCCACTCATTGAGACATCAGTAAGCAAAACAGATGAAAATCGGTGTCCTTACAGAACTTCTGTGGGGTTAGGGTCTTGACAGACAATAAACAATAAATATGACCAGTAAGGGAATCATATAATGTGTAAGAAGATCAAGACCACCCCAAACATTGGAAGCAGGAGTGCAAATGGAGGTCCAGATTGTAGGGCTAAACTTTGTTTTTTTTAAATTGTAAGTCAAGGTACCATTAAAGATGTGCTAGCCTGGTCCCTTGACAAAGACACCTGCGTAAGCCCCAGTGACTCCGTGCTTATCACCTCCGGGGATTCTAGCTGCTCTAAGGGGATCCGTTCCTGAGGGCCGCTTCTAGTGGGTTCTGTTCACTAAGAGGTGGCAGTGGTGACACAAGGACGGCAGATGAAATCAGAGCAGGGGCCACTGGATGACCCTTCCCCACCTTCCCTTGCCGCCCTCCCGCTGAGCGAAGGCCGCGCATCCTCTGGAGCTCGGGCCCATGGTGGGGGTCGAATCAGACTTGTCCTGGCCAGCACCTCCTGAAAAGTCGTGGTCCCTGCTGATGTGCTTGCTGAACTGGCCCTGTCTTCCACCGCACCCATCCCGGGTGTGCGTGGGGGTGTGCAATCTGTATCCTGTGCGGACGCTGGGGTGGAGTGGGGGTCCTGGGTGATCCTTGGCAGGGAAAGAGTCTAACCTGGGGAGACTAAATGCAGCCAAAGGCAGGGTGGAAAGTCTGTCCTCCCAAATCATCCCCCCTGCCCCGCCCACTGAGGCAATGAAGAGATCCAGGAGCGGCGTGGGGAGCTGGCAGACCAGGGTGTGCCTGCGGGTGTGGAGAGGAGGGGCCGGGGGCCGGGGGGCATCTGGGAAGGGTCAGCAGCAGCAGCCGGGAGCATTTTGGCTGCAGGGGAGCAAACTGGATTGCTGTGGGAACACACGTGCCTCGTCCTCTTGCCCAAGTACCCCTCTCGCTGCTGTGCTCAGTTGGAGAGAAGGAGGCTGGCTTCCGGCGTGCCTGCCGTGGGCCGGGCGGACACTGTGCCACCGAGGAGATGGTGATTAGGTCCCCAGCTTGAGAAATGAGGGCTCTGAGGCTCAGCGAGGTCAGGAAGTTGTCCAAGCCACACAACCGGCCGCCTGCAGATGCGGGACTCAAGCCTGCCATTTGAATCTGCGTCTAGTTGGGGCCAAAGACCCGGCTGTACCCGTGGGGCTCCTGGTCCCTGCCCTCACACAGGTCCTGCATCCTTTTTGCTTTTTTTTCCCAGAGAAATGTCACGTCCGTGTGAAAAGACACAATTGTTAGATGGAATTAGACTTGCGTTGCTCTCTGGGAGAGCGGTGAATGTGAACGCCGAGGCACAGCCAGGAAACAGGGCAGAGGCCTCTGGGAATTCTTTCTGTCCTGCCCCACCCCTCGCCCCGTGCCACCGCCTCCCAGCAGGGCCCCGAGAGCCGGTCCCTGAGCCCAGCAGAGCCTGCATCCTCACCCGCAGACACCCCTCCCAGCACCAGAAGAAGAACCCCTCCCTATGGACTATTCTAAGCAGGAAGCCAGTTTGCAGTTCACCGGAAAACAGGAAATGCCTCCGAGGGTCTGAAGTCTCTTTAGTCACTGCGCGCCCTTCGCGCAGGGTCTGCGTCCCAGGCCAGCTGCCGAGCACAGCCCCGGACGCAAGGCCACCCCAGCCCCCAGCCTGGACAGCGGGAGCCTCTCGGTGCCACTCCCAAGCCCCTCTGCGCCCGGCGCCAGAGCTAACGTCTCCACCCCCAGCTCAGGACGCGGGTCGTTCCGGACGAGGCCAGAGCCCTCGGGACGCCACGGATGCCACGTGAGGCCCCAGAGCGGCTCGTGAGCCTCTCGCCAGAGACGGAGCCCTCACCCCCGCCTCAGGCTCACCTCTCGCCCACCCCCACCCGACGGACTTCTAAACCCCGGCAGAGATTGGTTGGCCCCCAACAAAGCCTGACTTCCTCGTCCTTTCCTATGGTTCTCTTCCTCGTCCTGGCTACACACTCACCCTCTAAACTTGACCTTGTCAGGAACTAACCTTTAGTACTAACCAAGGCTTCGCTTCCTCGCCCTGGCCACAGACCCAACTCGAATGCTCGCTGGCCTCCTTATCCACTGAGACATTTATTGAGCTGCTACTGAGTGCTAAGTACCGTGAGCCCAGCACGGCCTGCAGAGACCCTACAGCGGGGGGGGGGGGGGGGGAGGCGGTGAGGTAGGCCTCACACATGAAGCTCTAATCAGATTGGGGGTGAGGGGCGGAAGGCAGGGGGAGGGGAGTGGGAGCCTTGTCTGAAACTCCAGTGCTGTCTCCAACTTGCCGGGTGACCTTGGGTTGGTCACATCACCTCCTGGGCCAGGGTCTCCGTGGGTTCCTCTGCGGTGGGACGGAATGCACAGATGGTCCGTGAGATCCCCATCCTCCATGGTGCATGCCCACGGGGAAAGCCTGAGGCGGTCTAGGACAGGAGGCGTCGTCATCATCGGTGTCAGGAGGGTGCAAGAGATCTGGCACTTCTAGTTCCATGTGGTAGATGAGGGTTCAAGGAATTCCCTCCTCCATTTGAACCTTGGTTTTTTGGTTCCACCGTAGATGGTGGGTCCCTGATTAGGTACAACTAATATTTCTTCCTGCCTCAGCTTTTCCATCTGTGAAAAGAGCTGTGGTGCCAGCAGTTCAGGACTCTGGCTGTCTGTGTTGACCCCAATGGTAAAGGAAACAGGGTGATTTGGGATGAAGACCACCCAGGGCCCCTCACAGGAGCTTCAAGCTCACAGTTTGATTTCCCAGAGGGCACGGGGATGGCAGTGGGTAGAGTGTAGACTGGCTGTGAGGGGAACAAACCACTCTTTAGAAACTGGCTCCCATTCTCCCATCATTAACTGAATTAAGAAGCTCATCCTTTATTAACTGCACGGTGCCCAGGAGTCCACCATCAGGGAGCAGCAACCTCACATACAGGCAATGCCCTGCACCTCCCTGCACGTTACCTGTCCCTAGGCCCCCACACAGGCCTGCTTCCTTGACCAGCCCTCTTCCCCATATCCGCTGAGAGCAGGACACTGAAGGAAGAGCAGATACTGACGGGGAAAATCCACTAGGACAGGTGAAGATAGATGGGTCTAGAGGAGGTGAGGTCTGAGGACTCCTGGGGTCTCCAAGATCTTTTCATGAGGTGTAGTCTCTGAGTAATCTATTGCTGTGTACTCAGACACCTCAGAACTCAGCTTAAAAACAGACATTACCTCATAGTAACTCACAGAAAGTCAGAAACACGGGCGTGGCTTAGCTAGAAACCTCTCCTCAGGGTCTTCCACCAGCTTCAGTCAAGCTGGCAGCTGGGGCTGCAGTCTCATGTGATGGCTCAACTAGGGGAGGGTCTGCTTCTAACTCACTGCTGTGGTTGTGGGCAGGCCTGCGTTCATCACTCAGGATATCGGCCAGAGGCCCTCTTCAGTTCCTTGCTGGGCAGGCCTCCCCACAGCGCAACTTACATCATGGCAGCTCACTTCCCCCAGAACGAAAGCAAGAGAGGGCACTCAAGGTGGAAGCCACCATCTTTGTGATGTCATCTTCAAAGTGACATCCCATCGCTTTTGTTTTATGTATTCCTTAGAAGCAAATCACCAGGTCCATCCCACATGCAAGTGGAGGGGATTCCACAAGGGCATGGAGATCAGGGGGTGGGGGTCATTGGGAGACATGTCAGATGCTGCCTAAGAGGGGATCCATGAGGCTCTCTCTTTTCCGACCTATCTCTGTGATACTGGATTTTCTTCATGTATTTCACCCAAAAGAGACTTCATGCGGAAGCATGTGTGAGAATCCAGCTGTCCTCCATAAAGCTGCACATGAAAGAGATTTCTAGAAACGGAAAAAAATGCCACTACATTAAGAGATGTAACCCACGTTAATAAAGGCTCATTGGGGTCCTCCTAATTTTCAAGAGCATAGAAGGATCTTGAGATCAAGAAGCTTGAGAATGACAGGTCTTGAAGGCTAGAGCTAGGAGACGGTCCAAGGAGGGTTGCCCTGGGGGATGGGGGGTCATGCCAGTGAGAAACCTCTCAGGCCCCAAACACCTCAGAAGCCTGGGTGCCTGTGAGAGAGGTGGCCGAACACAGCAAGTGAGACCAAGAGCCTAGAGTCTTTCACTTTCTTTCCAGCTTTGCACACTAAGTGTCTCTGAGCGCCTGTCGTTCTGCATCTGGTGCATGAGTAGGTCCACCGTGCACACGTAGTCGTTGGCGTGGGCATATGTGTGCGTGAGCCTGCACCGGCAGATCTGGGCGAGCACGTGGACAAGTTGTCGTGCGTACGCAGATCTGCGTGTACACGTGCCCGATTAAGGAGCCCCTGGGAGGGGGCAGGGCCCGGCCAGCGGGTCCAGGGGCATCCTGCTGCAGGCCGGGGTGGCACGGACCTCCACCTCCACGGCCGTGCGTCCCTGCCATCCCCTCTGCCCTCAGCCTCTGCACTCAGCATGACTCTCAAATATTTTCATCTTCTCTGGGAACTTCCTGTTCAGCTTCCTGTTGTTCTTGGACTTTTCTTTTTCAGAGAGTGTGTGTGTGTGTGTGTGTGTGTGTGTGTGTGTGTGTGTGTGTGTGTGTATTTAAGGTTGTAATTCTTTAATCTGCCTTTTTATTTTGCCCAGAGGGCACTGTGGTCCCCAGCCACCTCTGAGAGGAAGAAGAGCAGGCCAGGTCCTTGGCTGGAGTTAAAGGCTCTCGGGATTGAACACAGGGAATAACTCCTTCCATCCAGATGGACTGAGACTTAAGAAACCCCGCTTTATTCTGTAGAAATTGTTCCGTGCAAGGGGCAGCGGGAGGGCAAAGAGACCTGACGGGAGCAGAATTTGCCACCCCGAAATATGCCCTCTGGCATAAGGCTCATTCTGAGCTGCCTCTTCTGAGAAGCCACAGAGGAGAAGCTCTGAAAACACCATAGAATTTCCTTACCCTCTCGTAGGGTAAAGGAAAGCACGATTTGTCACCGTGTCTCCCTTTCAGTGCGAAGAAGGGAACCTCTACCAGAGATAAGTTCTTCACTGGAAGATTTATCTGCAAAGCTGGGCAAGCTTCCTTTCCTCACACTTCCTCCTCAGCCCTTCCCCGGAGTTGCCTCCTTCCCCTCCAGAAGCCCCAGGTCCCTGTCCCTTGCTTACTCATGAGGGTATATAAGCCGCAACTGACTGGTCACCTTTTGAGTCGCCTATGTCTGTGGGGCTCCTGACTGTACACACCTATGTAATGAAAACTGGTCTTTTCCTCCTGTTCATCTGATGTCAATTAAATGTATAGACCAGCCACAGACTCTGGAAGAGTAGGAGGGACCATTTTTCCCTGGAGGCTTCAAGGCGGATTTCTCAGGGTGGGGGGCAGGGGTTGGGGGGTGGGCAGGGAAGGCCTGGCTAAAGCAGTACCCCAGGTTTGCGGGCTCAGTGACTGTATCAGTCCTGCCCTCCACCCGCCTCCCCCACTGCTGCTACAGCCGTGGAAGGGAGCACAGCTAACAACGGAGGCGGACTGCAGCCAGAGCCCAGCCCCGGCTTGGCCCAGCAAGCTCCCGGCCTCAGCCCCTGGCCAGCCCCTTCCCCCACATGGAGGGTCCTCCGCACAGACTGGTACCTGAGCCCTCGGCTGTCCCTCTGTGTGTGGCTTTCACTTCCCAGCCACCTTCCACCGGCCCGGATTCTTCCTTCACATTGACATCGAAACTCCTCCCGGAAGCCTTCTCTGGCACTCCTAGGCCAAGGGGAGAGCTTTGTCCAGGATGCCCCCTCCCCAGAGCCACCTCCCCAGGTCTCCCTCCCGGGACTCCCACCTCCTGCCCCTGCAGCTGGTCTAGTGGTGCAGCCGTCCTTGAGCGGCCTGTCCCCCCCTGCCTCAGGCAGAGTCAGCGGCAAGTCACCAAAGCTAGACCAGTCCACTTCTCTGGGCTGCCTAGAAGGGAAACCTGTCTCCTCCGGCTGTTGGTGGCCCACGAGGGCCCCACACAAATGAGAACTAGAATTGTCATTTCTGAATATTCTTCAAGTACAAATGGGGACTCTTGGACTCCACCCCTCAGCTTATGAAGTCAGATCTGAGGGCGGGGGATTTCGGAAGTGATCTGGAACACAACCCGGGCCGTGAAACGATCCTCCTGTGTCTAGGTGTCCTGGGTTTCTCGCTGCCATGGTTGATGCCCCATAAGTACAAGAAGAACCAAATGGGAGACAGGGATGCCATGCGAGGAGCACAGGTTCTGAGGTCTCAAGGATCTGCCCCTTGCTAGGGGACACTGAGCAAGCTGCTTGCACTGGCAACGTAGAGATCCTCACCCCTACCTCGCAGGGTTGTTTGGGTGGGGCAAAGATGCCAACCGTGCCCAGGGTAGCTCCTTATGGGGTTCAGGGTGGTACCCTAGAAGGGTGTGGAAGGAAAAGCTTCTCAGCCCATCTTCAGGACCTGGGGGAGGGCTAGCACCCACCATTGTTTAGGGCCTTCACACCCCAGCCTTGGCCTGAGGGAGCTCCTTGAGACTAGTGTTCATGGGGCCCACCAGGATGGTTCCTCTGAGCCCAGCCCAAGAAAGCAGAACTCCTGAAACCTGTTGTTTATGAGCAGGAGTAAAGGGACAAACACTGCTTCCTGGTTAAACCATCTCCTGTAGATGTCATCTCTGCCCAGATACTCTTGCCCCCTGAGGCTGCGGCTCTCTGAAGCCACTACAGTCTGAAGAGGTGCAGTTTGAGTTGAGCCTGTGACCCACACTCTCCTCCAGGGAGTTGTCCTGCCCCCACTGCTGCCTCTTTCTGGAAACTTCCCTCAGGACCCCCTGAGGGAACCTCCCTCAAAACCAGCTCAACTTCCACCATCTGCCTTCATTTGAACTGATAAGGCCCGCTCACCCCAGACCCCCAAACTGCCAACCAAGGATTCAAGATAGTCGTTTAAAATGTCTTCTCTTCTCCCAGCTTTCCCCGGGACACGAGCTAATCCCCATTTACTTCAGCCATCACACATGTCCTCAAAGGTCTTCCTGCTCTCATCACTCTTGGGCCCAGCTTTGTCCAATCCCCTGCTGTTCTTTCCTTCTCAAGCCTTCCCATTGGGCTTTCATCACCTCAGACCCACCCCTGCAACCTCCACTACATCCTTAGCCTGTGTGCCTTAGCCACCCCCCCACCCCCACCCAAGAAGTCTGCCTGTCCCCGTAGCTGTCCCGGGTGGAGGCAGCTTTCCACCAGTCCAGAGTTCAGGTAGCTATTTTCCTTGCCCTCCACTGACATCCCCAAGCCTTCTTATACCTTCCTTCCAAATCCCAGCTCCTGTAACACTGACCCCAACTCACCATAAGGTCTGCACCCACTACCCCTCTTGCATTGAAGATTCCAATTATTGGCTCATGTTTCCCAATGCATGACCTCATTCTAAGAGACTGTAACATCCATGGAGCCCCCACCTCTAACTCCCTGCTCTCCCAGTTCCCTGCCCTCCCTGCCTCCAACTCCAACTTGCTTCCACCCCCAATCAGCCATCCCCATCCAGATGGTCACCCCATTCCTGTTCAGCCCCAGTAACTGCAGCATCTCTGAAACTCAACCACAAGCCTCAGACTGTCTCACCACAACCGTTTAGTCTTAGCCAACAGCGCACTGAGGTTTTATGTCCCCTCAAGGGAACTGCAACTTCATTGAGACTTACGATCCGTTGAGCCCACCACCTCTTCACCATCTGTCAGCGGGCTTTTGTCTTTGTAGTCCTCTTCACCTGGCTGAGAATCCATCAGCATTATAATGACTGTCTTTCAAACACTCTTAGCTTCCTTGGGGCTTAGCGTTACTTGTCTGGCAAAAATCCTTAACTTGGTTAAATCCAGCAATTTCACTGTGCCTACCCCCGAGCAGCTAAATATTGGTGGAGAAAAATCACAAACCTTAGCTTGAAGGTTCCCCCTTACCTTCATGACCACAAAACACAGTGGCCATTTAGCTGTTCCTGGCAATCCTTGGATGGTTCCCAAATAAGTTTGCTCTCCCATTCTAGATGATTAGCTAATACCTTCCCTTTTGCTGAACTTCTGACAACTTCTTCCCGTCCCATACATTCAGCTGATGACTTTGCCTTATGCTTCATGGGGGAAATAAAAGCCACCAGTCAAAGAATTCCTCATCCTTCCACCTCCAAATCTACTGGGGTGAGGACCACAAGGACAATTTGAATAGAGTCCATTATAGCCAACACTCTTGATTTGCTCTTGGTTTTAACAAGAAGTCTATAGCTTCAACATTGAGTATAATGATTGCTAGAGGTTTGTTCTTTGGGTTTTTGTTTTTTGTTTTCTTTTGCTTTGTTTTTCACACAGTTTTGTAATCTATACTCTTGCTATCGGTTTTTGAAAGCCATCCCTTTTCATGTTATTTTCTAATGTCAGTTTGCTATGAGATCTGGTTTGTTTGTTTTATCATGATTGAGTGTTGGATTTTATTAAATATATTTTCTATATTGACTGACATAATTATATGGCGCACAGTGATCCATAGACAAATGAGCTAGAAATAATTGATGTTTTAAATCATTGAGTTTTAAGGTATTATTTGTTACATGGTGTTCTCACGGCAAAACCTGACTAATGTACTTTATAAAATAAGCTGGATAGCTTTTCTTCTCTTTCTATTATCTGAAACAATTGGTATGTTTTTCTATTCTCTGAAATGAAGCTTCCCTGTAAAACCATTGGTGCCTGGTATCTCTTGAGAGTAGGAAGCTTTGGTTACTGATTCACCTTCTTTTAGTCTCGTTGGTTGATTTACTTATTTTTAAAATTCTCCACATGAGCCAATTATTATCATTTATGTTGTTCCAGAAATGTATTCATTTCGTTCAAGTTTTCTATTTTTTCCAATATATGCATTTATTACTATACATTATTCTGTAAGCAACACTTTCACTGCATCCTACAAATGTTGCTAGTTATGTTCTCATTTTCATTTAGTTCAAAATATTTTTAAATTTCTTGAGATTTTATTTTTACTTTGTTATTTAGAAGAGTAATGTTTAATCTCTATTTTTGGTGGTAATCTTTTTTTTATCAATTTCTAGTTTAATTCCCTTGTGGTCTGAGAGCATACATGGTATGATTTCTACCCTACCCTTTTAAATGTGTGAAAGTGTGTTTTCTGGTGCGGAACATGGTCTATCCTGGTGAATGTTCCATGCGAGCTTGAGAAGAGTGTGTATTCTGCCATTGGATGAAGTGGTCTATAAATGTCCATTATACTCAGTTGATTGATGGTGTTGTTGAGTTCAACTATGCCCTTGCTGATTTTCTGCCGCTGACTCAGTTCATTTCTGATAGAGGGGTGGCAAAATTTCCAACTATGCTAGTGGATTCCTCCATTTCTCTTTACATTCCTATTAATTTTTGCCTTTCATATTCAATGGTTTGTTGTTAGTTGCATACACATTAAGGATAAAGAAAGACATTACCCCCTTATCATTATGTAATGTACTTCTTTATCCCTGATAACTTTCCTTGCTTTGAAGTCTGCTCTGTCTGAACTTTATATAGCTATTCCTGCTTTCTTTTGATTAGTGTTAGCATGGTATGTTTTTCTCCATTCACTTATTTTTAGTCTATATGTATCTTTGCATTTAAATGGGTTTCTTGTAAACAACATATGCTTGGGTCTTGTTTTTTGATCCACTCTGACAATCTCTGTCTTTTAATTGGTGCATTTAGATCACTGATGTTCAAAGTAGCTATTGATATAGTTGGACTAATATCTATCATATTTGTTACCATTCTTCTATTTGTTGTTTTTGTTCCTTGTCTCCATTTTTGTCTTCCACTCGCTTTCTGCCTTTTATAGTCTTAACTGAGCATTTTATATCATTGCATTTTGTCTCCTTAGCATATTTTTTGCCTTTTTTAGCAACTGCCCTAGAGTTTGCAATATATATTTACAACTAATCTAAGTCCACTTTTATTTTTTTTTAAAGATTTTATTTATTTATTTGACAGAGAGAGACAGCCAGCGAGAGAGGGAACACAAGCAGGGGGAGTGGGAGAGGAAGAAGCAGGCTCCCAGTGGCAGAGCCTGACATGGGGCTCGATCCCAGAACACCGGGATCACGCCCTGAGCCGAAGGCAGACACTTAATGACTGAGCCACCCAGGCGCCCCTAAGTCCACTTTTAAATACCAGTCTACTGCTCACAAGCAGTATGAGAAGATATTATAATAAAATAGCCCTATTTCCTCCTTCCTGTTCTTTGTATTATTGCTGTTATTCATTTCACTTACACATAAGCATACACAAGTCTTCTTTCTTCAATAGGTGCAGAAAAATGTTTATAAAAAAATAAACATCCAATTACAGTAAAAACATTTAACAAGTGAGGCAGGAAAGAGGCAGATACTGTTCTGCAAAGAAACAGAGCTCCTTTTTTTTTTTTAACAAAAAAAATGTATTGGTTCAAGTAACTGGGAGTTTTGAGGGGTGATATTAACGGTGGTGACGGCTAGATTCCGCCCCTCCAGCAGAGCCTCTCTGCTGGCTCTGCTTTATTCTGTTGACTTCATTCTCAGGAAGGCTCTCTTCACATAGTTTGGGATGACCACCAGCCACTCCAGACTTCTATCTTCTGTGAACGGAATAATAATTCACTATGTGTTGGTTCTAAAAAAGTCCTGTGAGGAGTCTCATTGATCAGGTCTGGCTCATCTTTTGAACTGGGGTCAGGGGAAGGCAAAAGCCCCATCCAACCCACACAGATGATTCCCCAGAGAAGAAGATATATTATTTCACCAGAAGAAGAAACGCTGAACAAACAAAACAACAGATATCTAGTACTGAGAACCTTCTCAAGCTTTTCTCTCATGAATGAGGATTACATAGTTTATGCAGCCATGAGTTCAGGAGTAATTTAGCTGAATGGTTCTGGCTCTGGGTTTTTCATGAAGTTCAACCAGACGTTGGCCAAGGCTGCAGTTTTCCTAAGGCTTGCCTATAGCTGGAGAATCTGCTTCCATGATGGCTCACCCATACGACTATCACCTTTGTTCTCTTTGTTGGTGGAAGATCTTTGTTCCTAATCATGTGAGCCTCTTCACAAGGTGGCTTGAGTGTCTCCTTGAGATGACAGTTGGCTTTCCCCAGAAAGTGATCCAAGAGACCAAGGAAAAGGCTGAAATGTGTCTAATGACTAGCTTTAAATAATACCTATCATCACTACTACAATATATAACTGAACAGAAGGTCTTCCCTTTCAGTATTGGAGGGGACTGCACAAAAGCATGGTCACCAGGAGATGAGGGTCACTGGGAAGGGGCGAAGCCAATCAAAGAAATAATAGAAGAAAATGCCCTAGATGAGAAGCTGTTTAGATTCTCGATTAAAAGGCTCTTCAGGTTTCTAGCACAATGGATTAAAATAGACCCTCCCGAACGCATATCATGAAATTTTGGAACACTGAAAGTCAAAGGGAAGATCTCACAAGATTCTGGGAAAGAAAAAAGGATGTCACATACAAACATTTAGAATCAGATTGACTTCATAGTTCTCAAAGGCAAGTGTGTAAGACAATGTAATGAAGCAGTATTTTTTAAAATTCTGATGAAAGAAATCACTTTAGATAAAGAATTTTATACCCAAGACAAACCATCAATCAAGTTTTGGTGTAGAATAGAGTCACTTTAGATATTCAAGTTTACAAAAATGTCTCCCACCCACCCTTTCTCAGAAACTTTGGGAAAACAGACGATACAGGAAACAAGAGATTCAATACAAGGAAGAGAAGAAGGAAATCCCCAAAATGATGGAGAAAAAAATTCCAAAGACAGCAGCTATGTGCCAAGTGCAGAGAGCAAAGAGGACAGACACGAACACGTCAGAAGACTCAGAAGATTTTTTCATGAGAAGATTACATTGATAGAACACCTAACATGTTGGAACACAGTGACGGATTTACACAACTGAGAGATTGGAGTTGAACTAGTGATGAGTTTGTCAAAAAGTAAGATAATGAGAACATAAAACAAATATTTATTCCAGAGAAAACAAAACATAGTGGGGAAAGGTAAAACAATCAGAGTTTACTCTACGTCTCAACGGGGACTGTCATTTACAAAGTCATGAAAGATACAAACACAGAATAGCAGTCTAACGAAATTATGATGTAACTGTACTGGGAAGACAGAGGAACGAAGAGCGTGCATAAATGAAATGTGATGGGGCAGGCCGAGGTTAAAAGAGAGCTAAAGCCTTGCTTTCCACAGCAGGAAATCACTAGATCATATCTAGAACCAAAAAAAATCAATAAATAGCAGTATCAGCATGTTACTTAGAGATGTGGCAGTAAATACCAAATGAATGGACTAAGTGGGTGGAACTGACTGACTCTGGGGAGCAATAATTAATGGAGGGTATGAGGGCAGATGTGCCAATATTCATAATAAACCTCGTATAGCTACTATAATCTCCCAACTATGTTCATGTGATTTTAATCAAAATAAAGCCAAAGAGAGGTTTCCAAGAAGGTGGAAAGTAGGCAACACCAGGAACCGGGAATCCCCACCAGGTGCCTCCCCACCTAGACAACCATTGCATTAGCAGACTCTGTCTCATGTAACTGTTCGGGAACTCTGGAGTCTATGGAAGGCTTGCCACTTCAGGGGAAGGCTTGAACAGCGCATTGCTATTCACGTCAGTCAAGGGCAGCTCTTAGCACTATTGCAACCACCCATCCCTGCTCCAGCCCCATGGCAGGCAGCTGAGCACACATTTCGGGAGTAGCTGGCATGAAGCATGTGGGAGCCAGGGTAGGCAAAAGGGACTGCCCTCTCTCAGGGATCTGTGCTCCACAGCTCACTGTTGCTTCTTTTCACAGAGGTGCAAAGAGGTGTGTGGCCATTGTTGCTGCATCTCCTCCCATTGTTGGGAACCTCTCCCCCTCCAGCTGAAGTCACTTCTGGTGTGTTTGGGGGCGGGGGGATTTAAAGGGCTAACACCCCTTTTTTCCCTCCCTTTTAATTTTCTTTTTCCACTCTTGGGAGCCAGACATTAAAAATAAAACAAAAACAAAAACAAAAAAACCCAGGGTATTCAAAAGCAGTTACATATGTAAGCAAAGTCAGAAAGTGACTACACGTGCCTGGAGAAAGGTGCAAGTTCAGAAAAGACCCGAGGAGACCTTGGGTTTACACCTCAGGCGGATCCATGGCACAGAGATAGCCTACAGTAATTAATAAACAGGGGCGCCTGGGTGGCTCAGTCGTTAAGCGTCTGCCTTTGGCTCAGGGCCTGATCCCAGGGTCCTGGGATCAAGCCCCGCATTGGGCTCCCTGCTCCGCTGGGAGCCTGCTTCTTCCTTGCACCCTCCCCCTGCTCGTGTTCCCTCTCTCGCTGGCTGTCTCTCTCTCTGTCCAATAAGTAAATAAAATCTTTAAAAATAATAATAATAATTAATAAACAAACAAAATAATAAAAAACAGCAAACCCCAGGGAAGTGGGGAAAATTTGATTTCCAGAGTTATCACATTATTAGATTCAAATGTCCAGTTTTTTTTAAAGAAAAATCACAGGACACACAAAAAATAGGAAAGTATGGCCCTTTCAAAGGAAAAAAATTAACAGGAACTGTTTCTGGGAAGGATCTGATGGCAGATCTACCAGACAAAGACTTTAAAACAACCGACTTAAAGATACTTGAAAATCCGAAGGAATATGTGAAGAGAGTCGAGAAAACAGTGTGTGAACAGAATGGAAATATCAGTAAAGAGAAGACCTAAAAAGGGTTTTTTTGTTGGTTTTGGTTGCGACTTAGGTGCTGGTCCCAGATGGGCCTCAGGGCTACTGTGAGGTTACAAGAGGCTTGGAACACTGCTGCTGGGGCAGGGCATCAGTTTCCTCTCGGGGTCTGGGGAGCTTGCCCTATGAGAGGTCTTGGAAGGCTGGTCCTGAGGTACCTGGCCCTGCAGCCCCTCCCATAAAGCTGCCCACACAGGTTCTGGAAGATAGGTTGCAGGTACACGAAGTTGCAGAAACCACCAGGGATGGGTTTCCCCATCTCACGTGGCCAACAGCGTGAGTCCTGGAAGCCGGCGACAGGAGACCGCGTGGCATGCACAGCCGGCCTGTTGAGGCAACAGTTACGGGGGCAGCCGCTGCCCACTCTGCCTCTTCATTGTGCTGGGACTTGATACAGACATTGCCTGTAGGTGGTCCCTTGGGTTTTGTCTAAACTCCTTCGGCTTTTGTTTGTCTGGCTGTGTCTTCATTTTACTTTTGAAGGACAGTTTTGCCAGATCAAAAATTCTTGGTTGATACTGGGGGTGGAAACCCCCTTCATAGATTCCAAGAGATAAATAAATCAGAAAGGGAGAAAAGAGAAAACCAAGAGGAAATGGGCAAGGAATATGGATAGACATTACCCCCCAAAAAAAGGAAAAAAAAGAAAAAGAAATACAATCCCCAGGAGGCACGTGAATCAATTCTTCATGTCACTCATAATTCAAGACATGCAAATTAGGTGAGGTCATGCCAAGTTTTTGTAGCACATTGGCACAGAAAAGAGAATTTTATACTCCTCGCTAGCAAAGGTGAGGGCGGATTAACAGGTAGGTAAGGGCTCCGACTGAGGCAGTCTTGGCTGAAGGCCAACCGGGAACAGCTATGATACTGTACGAGGCACCTGCTCCTTGCCTGAAGGGCTCCTCCGCTGGGCTTTCTCCTCTGGGCACGGTCCGCGAGCAGGCCCTCTGTGTTCAAAGGTGCGCATTGGAAAAACCACCCGTGTCTCTCAGGACAGGACTAGCCGAACAAAGAGTGATACATCCTTTCCATGGGATCTCAGTCTACCCGGGCTGCTGTAACAGTGTGCCGTGGACGGGGTACCATATAGACGACCGAAACGGATTTTCGCAGATCTTAGAGGCAGGAAGTCGAGCAGATTCCGTGCGGGGAGGGCCTGCTTCCCGCATCGCAGGTGGTGGCCTTTCGTCTGGGTCCGCCTGTGGCAGAAGGTGTGAGGAAGCTCTCTGCAGTCTGCTTTCTGAGTGCTCATCCCATTCATGGAGGTTCCAGGTTTACGGTCGGTCCAGTCACCTCACAAAGGGCCCACCTCCAAATACCATCGCACTGGGGACTAGGTTTCAGCATATGCATTTGGCAGGGACACAAACACCCAGGCCTTAGCATGCGGAAAACTGCGCCATTAAGAAGAGAAGGCTGATCCATGGGGCGCCTGGGTGGCACAGCGGTTAAGCGTCTGCCTTCGGCTCAGGGCGTGATCCCTGCGTTATGGGATCGAGCCCCACATCAGGCTCCTCCGCTATGAGCCTGCTTCTTCCTCTCCCACTCCCCCTGCTTGTGTTCCCTCTCTCACTGGCTGTCTCTATCTCTGTCAAGTAAATAAAAACAAAATCTTTAAAAAAAAAAAAAAAAAAGAAGGCTGATCCATGTGTATTCACATCAAAGAGAGGACAACCTATATTAAGTTTAAAAAAAAAAAGCTTCTAGCAATGTTTATAGCACGAGTCCATTTGTGTGACAAATGGAGAAAAGTGATATTTGTAAATGACCTGGCACCTCCTCGACGGTCATTAGAAAGCACTTAGCTACTTTCTCTAACGTAAGCTGTGAAACTAAACAACAATGATGATTCGAAACAAAATACAGAAATTCAGTTGACAGGCTCACCTGGCTGCGAGGTCAGGAGGAATCTTTACGTGTTTGTGTGATTTACGGCAGCTTTCTTATTCTCGTCTAGCAGCTCAATGCGGATAAAAGTAACACCCTCGAACGTATGAAAGAAATGTACATAACATTCTGCTTTTAGATGTTTTGTAAGTTTTAGTTATGGGGCTTTTTTTTTTTTAATAAGCTTTCTTTAAAAAGTATATAATGCTTTAGCTTCAAGAAGAAAAACAAAACAAAACAAAAAAACCCTAGAAACTAATATCCCATCTTTCTTTCTTCGGCTGGCCTGGAGTTTCTTGACCCAGTCAGACCTCAGCGGATTCGTCCTGGACTAGAATTCAGGAGGCCTGGCTGCCAGTCCCGGCTCCACTCTTTGCTGCCGATGACCTTGAGTAAAACCTTTCTCCTCCCTCAGCTCTTTTTCTCAGCCGGCCTGTGGGGGCAGCACCTTTCCTCTCTACCCCATGGGACCACTTTTAGGAGCAAATGAGACCTATCAACTAGTAATCTGCACAGGCTATGCAAACAGAAGGGCTTTTATTCTGGTAACAAGGGGGATCTTCTCAGAGGTTAAACATTTCTGTGTTCTGGTTTCCCCAGAAGGCAGGCAAGCCTGGGTATTTATTTAATAAACCCTGAGTGCCTTTCTGAACCAGGCACTTCGCCAGGGGCTGGTGATCCAGAGTCGAACACGACACAGTGCTTGCTTTCAAAGAATTCAGTTTGGTAGGGGAGGCAACTCACAATTGCAGTAAAATGGAAGAAATGCAATAGAACAGTTATAGACAGAATGACGGGACCCAGAGAAGGAACTCTGGTTGGGAAGGTGTCGCTGAAAAGGTGGCATTCGGGTTGAGTCTTAAAAGACCTGTTGGAATTTGCTGGGGGGGTGGGGAGGTGGAGATTGAGTGGTTTCCTGGTTGAAGCCTGGCAGTGTCCAGGCTTGGATCAACTCACCTGTCTTTGTCAGATTTTACCTGGTCTGTATTAGAGCAAGCCTTCGGAACCTTGCTCTCAGCTGCCTGTCCTATTGGAAAATATTTGTGAAAATGTGTTAACAACAGGTTAGGAGTGTTTCCCTCCCAGGAATATATGCGTTTGGGTCCAAAAAGTAAGATGGGTCCCTACACACAAAGGAATCATAATAATGTTTTGGTTTTACAGCTGATGCTAGAGAGAGTACCTAAGTACCTTCTACTGGCCGCCGACTGGGGCTAGATGAGTACAAATAATTACTCCTCTTCATTGTCACAGCAACTTATTTCCGGTGCGATTATCGGCGAGGAAACGAAAGGCCCAATTCACCAGGCTAGTTAGTTGCAGGGCCAGATGCAAAAGCAGGCCGTGAGCTTGCACACCCATTGTTAGCTCGGTTCTCACAGCAACCCTGGGAAATGCAGGAAATGCACATGATCCCCCGGGAGAGCTCTGCGGAGGGACCCCCAGCTAGCGTCCTGACTCCTGGCCGGGCTGAGGCTGCTAACTTGAGGTGGAGGTCAAGGCCCTGACAGGCAATGGGGGCAATATTTTGGGATAAGCCTGTCTCCCTGGCACTTCTCAAATCTGATCTCCAGAAGCATCTGCCCACTGAGCCCAGCGTCAGGCCTAGCATGGCTGGGCCTAGGACCCTGATATTCTGGAAAGCTGTTTGGAAGGAGATATCTCTACTTCTCTGATTGTCCTCACCACGAGGTGGGCTGTCTACCAGGGACCACTCCAGGTTGACCCTTTTCCTGCCCTTGTTCAAGGAAATGATGGGGATGTGGAAGAGGACTGTGTCTCCTTGGCTTGAGGCAACATTTGAGGTCGTAGAGAATAACTTCTTTCATGGATTGCTTGGGTTAGTGCATTGAGAATGGCCTCTCTGTGGGCTCGCAGAGCAGGGTGCGCAGTTGAAAAGCTTGAACGATGGTTAACCAGGAAGAAGTCACATCTGAGCACACATCACCTCACGGCCTCTGCTATGCATTCCTCCAAACCCACTGAATCTTTTCTGTCTCTGTCCATCTGTCTCTCCTCCTCTATCTTTCTCCCGTAGGCCCCCTGGTGTATCTGTACCTTCTTTCTCTTCCCTCTTCCCCCTTCTATCTCTCTCCCTCTGCCGCTCTCCCTCTCCCTTTTGTCCTTTCTGTCCTCTGTCCCTATGGCTCCACCCCTTTGCCAGCCCCAGGGCAGACCTACACACATTTAAGATGCAGTGTTTTTACTGAAGAGATTCTGTAATCACTTCTGTTAAAAAGTAGGCAAGTTGCACTTTTTATGTGCCAAGAAAAAAACCAAGTCATCTTAATTTAACTTTTCTTTTCAGCCATTGGCCTGTGGCTGGAGCAAAAATAGGTCTCCCTGCTTCTGGCACTCATGCCGCCCTTCCCAAGCTGCAAGCCAGCCCAGTTGGCGGATCTGCTGCTGGGGCCAGAATCCCGTTACCCAACTCAGGGCCGCTGCCAGAGCTCTGAGCCAAGGCCCTGGATTGCCTGGAGGCCTGGGGGGCAGGGGGAGGCAGACTGGCCAAGGCTCCTACCCACCTGGCCCTGGGGCTGGGGCTGCTCACCTGCCTTCTCCCCTTCCCCGGTGAGGCTGCAGGAGGGAGGGGTCAGCTGGAGCCCAGCCCCTCTCTCTGCCTGTCAGTATTCCCGGTGACAGCCAGCAGCCCAAGCCAAGCCATCGGGTTAGTGCCCAGCCCAGTACTGTTAAATTTATGGGACTAACATTTGAATGGGAATTTAGAGTTACATAATGTTCTTACCTCATAACAAGCTTGGAGGCAGTTTGCCTGAGCCCTGATAGTGACCAGACTGAGGCTCATGGAGGTTAAGTTATTCAGCCAGGGAGGGAGCTGGTACTTAAGACTCTGGAATTCTTTGCCTGATTGTCCTCAAACCAGGTTGCAGAGTCTGCACAGGCCACTTCTCCAGGCCTGTTGTCCTCAGGCAGACTGTACCATGTGTACACATCGTCTCTGGGCTCAAGGGTAGCCACAGGACAGAAGTGGGCTGGACGTAGATGGACCTTGGACATGTAGGCTGGCCTATCCCCACTCAAGCGTGCAGTTTCTGCAGAGAGAGATGTTGGGGGGGGTGTCCGCTCTATCAGAACTACCACTTTCGGGCATGGAACTCCCAGGAATCCAAAACTTCTAAGCTCGAACCTGGCCTGCCAGTTCCTTGTGAGTGTGTACTTGCGGCATTAGGAGGGTAGAATATGTTTTACTTAATAGTTAACTCAATTTATCACTTAAATTTTAAGACTTATGTTCATTGGGATATCACAAGACTTATGGGTTCTGGGGCCATAAATGTGAGAAGGGGGCCTATTGAACACTTGTTCGCGTGTTTACTGGCAGTTTGGACGCCCAAATCCCGTGCCCATTTTCTATTGGGTCATCTCAATCAAGTTTGGATGTCTTTGTGCCTCGACCCTTTGGAATCTCCTTGCCTGGACCCAGGAGGAGGGGCAGAGTTCTAGAGTATCCCTTACCACCTATGGTTTCATCTTGGCCCACCTGAGAAGTCGGTCATACTTTGTGGTTGAAAACTTTCTTGTCATACCTGGCATTTTTCTATGTCCTGACCCAGATCTCCCTCCTGGGCTCAGTGTCTTAGAAGGTCCCATTTCCCCTCGCAACTGTTCTTCCTCGTGGCTTCTGCACTCACTCCCAATTCCCCACCTACCTGTCACCAGGTCTGATCTGTTTTACCTCCTTGGGGTCTCGGAAGACCATCCATGTGGCTCTGTGCCACAACGACTCCCCAGTTCCCTTCAGAGCCTCGCTGCGGGAGCTGGGGAGAGTCTCCTGACGGCCGTCCCTTCCTCCAGTCTTGCTCTTCTCTACCCCACGCTCCACACTGCTGCCAGAGGGTCTTCCCAAACAGCTCAGAAATCTGCCAAGTGCCCCACTGCCCCTAAACCAGAACTCCAGCTCCTCAGCCCGTCCTTCCAGGCACTTGTTTCTTCATGACGTCAGTTGAAAAGATCAGGTTTCCCCCTGGAGCACGTGTGGGGAGTGGGAGACAAGCAGGGCGCACAGGGAAATCAGGCAACGGCAAACTTGAAACATGCGGATAAGCCTTCTGGCAAAAGCCAGGAAACGCCACCGAGAAAGACCAAGGTGGACAGCAGGCTCAGAGTTCCTGAGCTCAGAGCCTGGGCCACCTCATTACGTCTCAGCTCTTGAGCCCCGCTCGCTGCAGAAAGATGTGCCCTCTTTCCCTTCCCTCTCTGCCTTTTTCCTTCTACTCTCACCACCAGCCAGCGGCCTTGTTTTTCCTATCTCTACTTCAACCCTCACAGGGAAAGAATCTCTCGACCCAATTAGTCCCGATCTTCCTTGAGTGGAGAGTTCTCGCCAGACCACCTCAGGGACAGGACTTGGAGCAGGCACCTGGCCTGCTCTAGTCAACTGAGAGCAGGGAGGGGGGGTCATAAGGTGACCAGGTGGACTGACCAGGCCCCCACGGACCATCTCCAGAGGTTTAGCGATTTGGGAACCTGCGGTGCTCTTCCCACCTTCCTCATATGTGCTAATGCTGTTCCCTGCACCAGGTACACTCCATCTTTATGGTTCAGACCCATGCTGCCCGCCGCCGTGCTCCCCTCCCAGGAAGCCTCCTCTGACCCCCTCCGGCCAGGATGAACACTCATGCTGGGCCCCTACTGCCAGTTGCACTGATGTCCTGCTTTGTGATTGTGAGTTCTTACCTGTCCGTTCTCCCCAGTTGGGTTGTAAACACTATGAAAGCAGAGACTCTACTATCCATCTTTTTTTTTGTTTTTAAAGATTTTATTTATTTATTTATTTATTTATTTATTTATTCATTTGGGCAGGGGGGTGGAGAAGGCCAGAGTGGGAGGGAGAGGAGAAGTGGACTCTTCACTGAGCACAGAGCCTGGTGTGGGGCTTGATCTCACGACCCTGAAATCATGACCTGAACAGAAATCAAGAGTCGGACACTTCACCGACTGCGCCACCCAGACGCCCCAATACTCTCCATCTTAGTATATAGTCCAAGTGTCTCTTACAGAGCTCTGTGCATAGAATAAGCTTCCAGGCAGATACTTTGGGGGATAAGTAAATGAATACATGGTCTGGATAACCTAGCATAGCAGGTGATCTCAAAACTATTTCTGTTCTCTTAGATGCACCATATAAATATTTTTCAACACGAGGAACCGATTCTAAAACCCTGAGAGCTCAAAGACCCCCTCTATCTCACCCTGAACCAACTCCTCCTCAGCCAGATCCGGGGTCCTTCCCTCAGTCCCGGGACACAGCCTGTGATGGGGGTGGTGAGGGCCACATGGGAACTGTGGGGTCGCGGGCTCCGCGTGGAGGGCCTGCAGGGGCAGCCCGGGATGGGCCTGGGCACTGTGGGAGGCATGGGCAGCTCCGGCGTGCTCTCCCTCACGTCCTTGAAGCTTCCCCTGTCCTCTGACTCAGCTCCAGCATCTCAATTCGTGGATGAATGCCCTGGGCCCAGACAGAGAGTCAATTCAGCCCAGCAGGGTTTCTGGAGGGCTCCCAGGAGGGGGAGGCCCGGAAAATGGCCAGGGGGCAGTAAATTTGGGGCGATGGCCAGTTCACTCCAGCTGCAGCTCAGGGCACATTCTTCTCTGTCCCCACCCCCACCCCCACCCCACATTCTTCTGGTGCCCTCAACAGTGCCCAGCTCTACTGGGCAAACAGGAGACTGGAACCTACCTTGGGAACGCAACTGCTAGTGTCCTACGCTCCCCTGGCCTGTGCCCGTCATTTTCCCCACATCTGAGGTTGAGCGTGAACATGTGTGCGTTCGTGTGCGCAAGGGCGTGCACCCCTGACAGCAGATGCAGGTGAAGCCCTCCCCGGGGGTCCCTGCGCTGCCCAGAGCTGCCACAGAGAGCTGAGAGGGAGTTAAGTCCCTTCCTGAGCTCAAAGAGCCCCCGAAGGCAGGCTCAGACTTCTTTTTTTATATAATTTATATAATTATACCTAAACTCGATATCATTTGATAAATTAGCATACAAGAAAATGTACATATCAGTTTGACCACTTTTTACAATTTGGGTGCAGCTGCCATCCGAGTTCTAGAATATTCCCATTTCCCCCAGAAAGTTCCCTCAGGCTCCTTTCCACTGAGCCCCCTCTCCTTTCAACCTCTGTCTGACTTAGATCACCGTAGATCAGCATTTAGGTTTAAAAACGTGTAAATCCGCATCAAAGGAGACATCATCAGACTCTGTGGTGTGTGAGCATCTGGAGACTGCCAGGCAATCCCCGGTTCCGAAGCTAAGGGGCCCCCGCCTCCTCCCCTTCCTCCCGGGTCCCCACTCCGGGCTCCAGACGGGCTGCATGACAGCACAGCGGGTCAACAAACAGTCCAGGGAAGGAGCACAGCACTGGGGGGCCCGAAGGCCTGGGCAAGGGGCTGGGCTCTCCGATGGGACTAGGGCGAGGCACTTGACCTTTTGGGTCTCAGGTTCCTTAGCTGTACAGTGGGGACAGAGACGGTCGCCCCCCAGGGCTGCAGGGAGGATGAAAGCCAATTTTGCTGTCACCGTTACAGGTAGAGGCAGGGCACCCATCAACTGATGAGTTAATGTAAAGAGCTATTATTTACTGAACTGTCTTGGGTGCCAGAGGTCGCACTAAGAACTTCCATTAACCTTCAAGTCAGGGGGTGGGTACTCTTACCCCCATTCGACACGTAAGAAAGCTGGGGCTCAGAGCAGTTAAAAGACTGGCCCAAACCAACCAGAATATACTGGAATCTGACTTTGGCAGCCACTCTAGTCTCCCACTCTTGACCCACTACACCCTTCTTCCTCCCAGATGAATATATTCATTGACAAAAATGAACTATAGCTGACGGCAGTTTGTAAACAAAGCTGAGTAATGCCAGTAAGACTTACTGTCAAGTCCATCAACAGGTCTGAGAGCCAGAGAATCAGATGACCTCCCCCACAGGCCTCACCCCCTAAGTTGGTCTATCCTAACAAATTTCAGAATCATGACTGCTGCCTCTTCTCCTTGGGCCTATAGACTATTGCTTTTCAGCTTCAGAGACAGAAAGTCCTTCTTCATATCTAACTTCAGTCTTGCTTGCTGTAGTATAGCCAACTTCCAGCTCACCACCGGCCCTAGGCAAACCATGAAGGTACTAATGAGCATTCTGCCCTACAGGGCACCCCAAAGTGCTGAGGCCTGAGCCGGGGCTGGTCTTCACAGTCCCCACCCACTCCTAAGCGTGTAAGTTCTAGGGCTTCTCTAGGGATAGAAAAATAGGTAGGCAGGATGAAAAGGGTCAAAAAAGTGTGTCTGAGCTGCCTCATCTGTTCTCAGCTTCCACAGTGACCCCTGTGTCTGGCTCCTTCCTCTGGGACTCCTCCACCCACCACAGATGTCACTCCCATGTCCTTGTGACATTTCTGCAAGGCTTGTCAAGGGAGGGTTTGGGGAGACAGGAGGGCAAAGGGTCTGGCAGAGTCTTCTGGAAGAAATGCATTGCTTTAGTGCGGTGAGACAGGCCTGCTAGCTCACCGCTTGACCTTGGTTGGGCCAGGTCCTGGCTTCCTCCCCGGGCCAGTGGAGATAATGTCACTGCTTCTCGGGAGTGCTTAGAGGCTCAGATGATACCAAGGCAGGGCAACGACTTGGCAAAGCGGAAGCTGAAGTTCAGCCCAGGGGATAATTTGAGGCACACTATGATGCAGAGAAGGTCTCAGGCTCACCTAAGGGAGCTCAGGTCCCACGGCCTGGCTTGCTGACCACTGGTGTAAGCTTCCCATGGATCCCTCTGCGACAAAGTGTGAGATGGAAGGACAGTCAGCTCGCCTGAACCAAAGGGCCTGGCTGGGCTGCATGCGTCGGTCTGTGGGCCTCTGTGCCCACACACGTGTGGCTGTCTGTGCCACGGTGTGCAGGTGGGAGTCTTCCGTGATGGCAGTCCCCTGCAATCCACGGCCTGCTTCTCCGGGGATCTCTGTGCACATGTCCCACTGCGTGGGCTCTTGTGGATCTCGGTGTCTGTGGATATGCCCATGTTGTGGAGCACCTGTTTTTTATAAAGTGGTCTAGGATTTATTGTGTCCATTAAATGAGAACAGGGTGCCTGAGTCCCTAGGCGTCTCGAGGCACAATGATTGTGTTGGGGAGTGCAGGTGGGTATTTGCAGGCTTCAAAACCACCCGTGGCTCCCCATTCCTCAAGGTGAGTGTCTTACCCTGGCGTTCAAGGTCCTCCGTGCCTGGCACACATAGACCCCTCCGGCACGATCGTCACTCTTGCTGGACACAGATAGGAGAGGCTGCCACTTCCTAGTCGTGCAACTCTGGACTTGTCCCTTCCCCTGAGTCTCATTCTCTCAAATGTAAAGGGAGCTGGGGAAGTCCTTTGCAAACCAGAAAGCGTGACACTCAAACAAGAGGGATTTCTCCTGCAGCCTCCCGGACTTTGGGTTCAGAACCTCTCAGTGCCTTTCCTCCTGCTGTTCCTACATCCCCACTCCCTGAATGCGCTCCCCTTCTCTGAACAGTCAAACTCAGGCTGGCCCTGGCTTCCCCACCAAGCTCCCCTCTGTCTGCAACCACACCCGCTTCTATGAGGATCCTTGTGTGTATGTCTGTATGTGTGGTGTGTGTGCCTCTGCACAGGCGCTCGGGTCTGCCCTCTCAGTGGTCCTTCAATTCACTTCACTAATACTTGTTGAGCACGTACGACGTGCCAGGCCTCGTGCTAGGTGCTGGGGAGCCAGCCAGGAGCAAGGCCATCACTACAAGCCCCCTGGGCAGAGAAGAAAATGTGTCCCATCAGGTGGATGCCAGCTCATGGGTACAGGGCGTGGTCGATAAATTATACCTTTGCACAAAGGAAAAGGAGCCTTTTCCTCCTGGAAGACACAGCCCCAAATTCAGGTCTATAGCTTGGAAAGTGGAGGTGGGGGCTGGGCTGCAGCCCCACTTTCCTACGTTGGCTAAGCCAGGCACCCTTGTGCACTGAACAACGCACGCACCTCAAGACAGCAGCCCACAAAGCTCTGACCTCCCTTGAACGGAGCCCTTGAGCTCTGGGTCTGTCTGTGCGTCTCCGCACTGCTTGTGTCCACCCAGCCTGTGTGAGCGTGTGACGTCATCGCGCACCCTGGTGCACGTGTCCCTGCCTCCGGTAGATCTCTCCATACCCTCGTCGGGGAGAGGGGGGCGGACCTCTGCAGGGCCATCATCTTGAACGTGTGTACCCACAGTGCTGACCCCACTTGCTTGCCAGCCTGCACCCTCTGGCCTGGCTTTCTCTGCCTCCTTAATTGTTCATGGTCCCCAACTGGACGGCACGCTCTCTGAGGCTTCCCGCAGCCCGGCAGGGCAGAGCCGAGCCACAGGAGGGAGTGAGCAGTGTGACGCTGGGCCCAGCCTCCTCCTCACCAGCTTCTGCGTTTTTCCTCTCTGAGCCCCTCTGGCAACAGCATGGGACAGGGAAAAGCACGGCCGTGACACAGAGGATCTGGGCTCCCCCTGCTTGGCAATCTCTGGGAGACCGCGGCCAGGTCCCTAGACCATCTGGAAATCTCACGCATGTGGGACACGATGAGCTTGTTTGCCCAGTCTCACTTCTGCACCTTTGCTCGGGCTGCTACTCTCATGGCCTCCGTCAAGACTGAGGGCTGCCGGGAACCGCAGCAGCGGCAGCCACCTGCTAGGGAGTGCTCCCTGAGCACCAGCGTGCCCGAGCCACTGGCCGCACACACCGTCGACCTTGGTGTTTACGTGCAGGCTGTACACGCGGCTCCCACCCCAGGCTCACGGTAAAGTCGTGAAAGAGGCATTGTTCGCAGCACGGTTTTCGAGACGAGGAAACCAAGGTCCAGAAATGTCCAAGACCCCTCACAGGGTCCCACTGCCATAGTCGCCGACTAACACCATTAGGATTAGGCCCCCACGCTCATAACCTCAGGTCATTGTCACCCCCCTGCTCCAAGCTCCTGGCACCCTAGTGAGTGCAGCAGCCGTCTGGACTTACGCCCCCAGCTGTCGTCTTAAAAATATATCCTTTTCAACATCGCACCTCCCTCCTGACTAGACTGTCTGTTTCTGAGGGTAGGGACGGTCTCGTGTCCCTATCTCCGTGTACTTGCAAGATAGTGATGATCGTGACCCCTGCCTGCAACTCTCAGCCGGTCTCTTGGGCAGAAGGTCACAGTGGTGGCTTTGTGTGGTCTCAGAAACACTGTGAGCTGGAAGAACAGTGTCCTTTGTAGGGGAGTATTTGGGTTTGGGAAGAGGAGCCCTGGGCAGACATGGCCCTCTGACCTGGTTGTCCCAGAGCGCTTCCGCAGCCCTGAGGACAGAGGAAGAGAGAGCAGGTCCCTCCCTCCCCCTGGAGCCGGCATCCTGGCCGACCCTCCGCCTCTGAGCCCGCAGGCACAGGGCTCTGTAGGCCTGGGTGGGGAGGACCTGGGGAGGACGTGGGGAGGAGGGCCCCCCCACCTCTGCAGCTGTGACACAAAACTATGCGGTCCTTCCAGTATGTTCAGAAGTCCATTCCCACAGAGGCTGGGACCAGGTGGAGCCGACCCCCTGAGGGCAGCCTGGCCTGATGGTTTGGGTCCGGGAGCCACACTGGAAGTTCCTGACAGGAGCCCCAGGGTCCGGGCTGGGACACCTCAGCTCACCTGAAATCACAGTCCTCACATCTGAGAGGCCCGGAGGCCAGAGCCCTGCGCTCGGCGCACCGTATGGAAATCTCTGAGATGCATTTCCTGCCCCGTGGATAGAGGACCTAGGTGCGGCCAGTCTGCTCACACAGGAAATGGGTAATAAATTCCGAACGCAGCGCTGGATCCCAGCAGTGCTGTGTTATGCTCAGGAGGGAAGAGCACGGTGGGTCAGAGGGTCTGGGAAGGCGACGGGGACAGAGGAAGTGGGTTTGGGAGTTCACCAAGGAGAGGCTCCGAGGATCGGGAAGGTTATCTTGGGCAGGGAGGAACAACGCGGCCGGGGTGATGGCCATGCACATGCTGTTCCCAGCTCCTGGGTCTGACCTCCCTCAACAGGAGAGGGAGGAGGCACCCTGGTACGGACTTTTTGTGAGCACACCAGCACCCGCTCAAGACAGACCTGACAGCCGGGAGTGACGCTGCCACTTTCCAGACAAGCACACTTGGGATCGTTGTTTCACTTCCCCGAGGCTCCGTTTCTTCATCTGTAAAACAGAGAGGAAAACCCTTCCCTATGAAAGTCGTTGGCTTTTGGTGTTATTATTCTTTGGAGTGAGACAGGACTCCCAAGAGAAATGCTACTCTTTCCCCTAATTGAAATGAGGTGGAGAATGGTACTGTTTGGATTCCCTGACCTGTATCTACCAAAAAGTGTTTATTCCCATGAGCTTTGCTGGGGAGTGGCCTTTGGAATCCGTAGGCCTCCCTGGAAGCACAAAGATTGGCTCTGGGGAGATGAGATCGTGCCTTGATACAGTGCAGGGCCGTGTGCACTAAATGCATGGACACGGTATGGCGGGGGCGGGGGAGGGTTCAGCAAGTCATAAAAGGGGAGGCCCAGGAGAGGTCTAGACTGGCTGCAGGCACTCACTATAGAAGCTGACATTTGAATGAAACTTTTGACTTGGTTAGGATGTCCGATCATGTTTCATATGGGTAATTTTTCTGCCTGTCGTTTGACTTTTATGTTAGTATATTAGTTATTGCTTCCTAAAAAACCATGGCCAAACATAGTGGCTTGAAACAATAAGCATTGATTTTCACGACGTTACTCTGGGCTGGGAATTCCGGAATGGCTGAGCTGGGTGGTTCGGGCCTTGGGTCTCTCATGAAGTCACAGTCAGAATTTTGGCTGGGCTGCACTGTAATCTGAAGGCTTGACTGGGCTGGAGGACTCACTTCTACATTCACTGCCATGACTATTGGCAGGAGGACTCAGTTCTGAGCTGGCGGTTAGCCTGAGGCCTTGGTTCCTTGCCATGAGTGCTGCTTGAGTACTCTCACGACAAGGTACTTGGCTGCCCCCAGAGTGAGCCATCCAAGAAGAAAAGAGCAAGGAGGAAGCTGCACCATCGTTTATGACCTAGTTTCTGACATCATGCGCCATTGCTCCCAGTTTCTGTGCATTAGAAATCGGTCCCCAGGTGGAGCACACACACTTAAGGGGGAGGGGGAGGACTTCACCTATGGAACGGAGGAGGATCAAAGAATTTGTGAAAGTATTTTAAAACCATCACCATTGTGGACATTTTTTCCTTTTTAACAGGCAAAATTTCAAACATATGCAAAAGCAGAGAGAATAGTATAATGAACCCTCATATACCCATCATCTAGTTTCTAATGATGAACACAGGCCAGTATCTTTATCTAAGGGATAAACAACACATGATAAATCCCATACCTTTCAAGTGGACAATTCATTAAGCTTTGAATATGCTTACACCCATGGAACCATCCCCACAATCGAGGTACTGAGGATATCCATGGCCACCAAAATTGTCTTTGTACCCCTCTGTAATTGATTCCTACCTCCCCGCCCAGCCCACCCCCATCCTCAGGCAACCACTGATCCGTTTCCTATCACTGTAACAGAGTTTACACTAACTACAATATTATATAAATGAAATCGTGTAGTACGTACCCTTTTTTTTGTTGGATTCTGTCACTCGGCCTCATTATTTTGGAATGCGTCTATGTTGTTGTGTGTATCGATAGCCCATTCCTTTTTATTGCCGAGTAGTATTCCGCTGGAGGGATATACTGTGATTTGCTTATCCATCCACCTGTTGATGGATGTCTGCATTGTTTCCAGTTTGGTGCTATGACAAATAATGCTGCCGCGAACATCCACGTACAAGTGTTTACGTGTACGTCTGACTTCATTTCCCTCAGGCAAATACCTAGCAGTGGAATGACTGAGTTATATGGTAGGGTACGTTTAACCTTTTAGGAAACTGTCCAACTCGCTTGCAAAGTGGTTGTACAATTTTACCTTCCCACCAGCAGTAGCCGAGAGTCAGTTGTTCCACATCATCACTGATACTTGATATGATCAGTCTTTTTAATTTTAGGCCTCCTAAAATTAGTAGCGGCATTTCATTGTGGTTTTAATTTGCATTTCACTAAGGACTAATGAAGTTTGACATCTTTTCATGTGCTTGTTTCCCATTTACATATTGTCTTTGGTAAAATGTCAGTTGAAATTTTTTGCCCATTTTTTGTTGGGTTGTTTGTTTACTTCTTACAGATTTGTGAGAGTTCTGCACAGATCCTGGCTAAAAGTTCTGTTTTGGAAATGTGATTTGGAAATATTTTCTGCCGGTCTGTGGCTTGTCTTTTCGTGCTCTCACATGTCTTTTAAAGAGAAGTTCCTGATTTTAATGAGGTCCAATTTATCCGTTTGCCTTTAAAAAAAAAATCCCTTTTTGTATAAAAGAAATCATGCTTTTGGTGTTGCATCTAAAAAATCTTTGCCTAATTCAAGGTTATAAAGATTTTCTCCTGTGTTTTCTTCTAGAACTTTTATAATAATTTCAGAGTTTGCATTGAGATTACCTAAATTGAGGTAATCCATTTAGAGTTAAATTTTTTATATGGTTCAAGGTAGGGTCAAAGCTCTTTTCTTTTCCTTTTTTTTTTTTTTGTGTACATATATCCAGTTTCTCAAGCACCATTTATCGTTTGTTGAAAAGACTGTCCCTTCTCCACTTCTGTTGAAGATCAATTGACCACATACCTGTGGATTTATTTCTGGACTCCGCAGTGTTCCATTGATGGATTGTTTATTTTTAAACCGATACACACTGTATTAATTACTGTAGTTTTATAATAAGATTTTTGGGGTTTTTTGGTTGAGTTATAATTCATAGATAATATTCGCTTTTAAAGTATACAATTCAGTGGATTTCGTATATTCGGCAAGTTGTGCAACTATCACCATTATCTAATTCCAGAACATTTTCATCACCCCAAAAAGAAACTCTGCACATATTAGCAGTCCCACTCCGACCCCCGTCAGGCCAGTAACAACAACTGATCTACTTCTGTCTCCATGAATTTACATCTAATGATTTGGTCACTCCTCACCACTAACCTCTCCTCCCTGCCCCTCACATCACATAATAATCCTGAATCCCACGTTCCTTGTTTCCTTGTCCTCCTTTTTAAGAGTCGTGCTGTATGTAAAATTAATTCCTAAAATGTTATTTTTAAAATTTTACCTATTTGTACCTTTATAAAAACGATGTCATGCTATGTGGAAAGGTTGGGGGGGGTGCTTATTTTTTTCACTTGATATTGATTTGCTGAGTTTTACTCATATTGTTGCGTATTTATTTTAACTCACCCTCGAGAATACACCACACCGTAATTGTTCAGTCTGTCTAGATGGACACTTGGACTGTGTCCAGGTTTTGCTGTTGTGAGCAGTGCTACCCTGAGTACTCTTGCTCATGTTTCCTGAGTACATGTGAGTGAGTGAAAATCTGGGGCATAGGTTATGTCGGAAACCTAAGGAAATAACGCAAATCTATTTTTTCAAAATCATTCCACCGACGTATACACCCACGGGCAATGTACAAGAGGTCATGTGGCTGTGGGTGTACACACTCCAAAACTGCGTACCGTCAGCCTTTTAAAAATTGTTTGCTACTTGAATGGGTGTGAAATGGTGTTCCAAAATGACCTTGATTTGTGTTTTCCCAATCGCCAGTTATGTTGCACATCTCTTTACATGACTATTGGCCGTACGTGCTTCCTTTCTGTGCAATCCCTGTTCATGTCCACCTTTCTGTTGGCTTTATTGGACCTATCTTATTTAAAATGTTTGTTGTTAGGGGCACCTGGGGAGCTCAGTTGGTTGAGCAACTGACTCTTGACTTCGGCTGGCTCATGGTCTGGGGGTCCTGGGATTCAGCCCTGCCTGGGGCTCCAGGATCAGCAGGGAGTCGGCTTCGGGATTCCCTCTCCCTCTCCCTCTGCCCCTCCTCCCGCTCTCTCTCTCTAGTATAAATGAATAAATCTTAAAAAAATATATGAATATATTCTGATACTAATCCCAGTCAGTTGTGTATATTGCAAATATCTTCTCCTGGTGCATAAATTGTTTTTCAAACCCTGTTCAGGTTGTCTCTTGAAAAACGAAAACTCTTTTATTTTTAATAGAGTCAAATTTGTTCATTTTTTATATTTTAGCCAATGCTTTTTGTGTATTGAGGCATCCTTCTCTACCCCAAGGTATGAAAGATATTCACATATATTTTTTACTAAGCATACTAAAGTTTTGTTTTTGACATTTTAAGTCTTTAATCCACAGTCAGGAAGAAGGGATCTGATTTAACCTAGTCCCTTTGGGTAATCATTTCTTCCAGTTTCATGTAGGAACCAATCCTCTTTCCCCATTGGTTGAATGTATGCTATTTATCATGTGCCCACGTCCCACACTGTATAACTCTGCTTCTGAGCTCTCTGTTGTATTGCATTGGTCAGCCTGTCCATCCCTGAACTGTGTGGTAGCCTGAACCACGAGAGCCTGAACCACGATAGCCACAAAATAAGTCCTAACATCTGTAAGATAATTCTCCTTACTGATCATCTTCTTCAGAAGTGCTCTGGCTATTCTTGGCCCTATACTTTCCCAAATAAATTTTAGAATTATTTTCCCAAGTTCCTAAATAAATAATCTCCTAATGGATTTTCAGTGGAATTACATTTACTTTATAGAAGGGTTTAGAAAGATTTGATATCTCTATGATAATCAGCTCTCCTGGCTGTAAGTATAGTATTTTTTCTATTATTTGTGTTTTAAAAATATCTCTTAATACCATTCCTCCGGTTTTTACTATCTTTTGTTACATTTATTCATGAGTATTTTCTATTCTTTAATGCTGTTGCCTGTGTTACCTTCTCTTCGATTGTATTTTCTCATTATTTGCACTGGTATAGAGAAATGCAATGGACTTTTGAGTATTGATTTCATATACACGCACCTTAATGAACTTTGTAGGTTTCGAGAATTTTTGTCTTTTCTGCAGGTAGGTGCGAGCCTTTCCATGTTCTTCCTCTTCGATACTCTAGAGGTCCTCTCGATCTGAGGCTGTTCAGTTCTCGTTTATTCTTTAATTTCAGGAAACACATCTCTGCTATTTCATAAGATGTTTACTCTTCTCCCTTTTTATTTCTGCCTCTTTGTGGTAACGTCTAATCCAGATACTAGCATTCCTACCTATAAAACCCATATCTCCTTAACTTTCTTTGCCTGGTTCCATTTCTTTCCCTTTTCTATTGGAGAGTTTTTTCCATTTCATCTTTGGGTTTATGAATTCACTTCTCAGTTGTGACCATCTGGCTGTTTAACCATCTCTTGTGTACTTTGTTTGAAACATATGTGTTCATAACTAATATTTCTACTTGGTTCCTTTTTAATGAGCTCTTCAGGTGGCCAGCTATTTTGGCTGGGGGCTAGTTTTCTCCTATGTGTATTAGCTACTGTGTTAGGCAATAATTATGGGGGCTGGGCCAGGAAGATTCCAACAACTCAAGGGATGGCCAGTGAATAAACCTTGAGGTAGAGCCTCAGGCAGCAGAAAACCAGTTCTCTATCCATCTGCCCCAGCAGCATGGTGCCTGGGGTCCATGATTCTTTCAAGGACCCATAAAAAAAAATGTGTGATTTCTAATTCATTTTAACATAAGAAGAAAAAAAATGAACATAATAACAACGTATATATAGTAGTGAATCCAGCCTGGATTATATTAATCTTCATATTAACACAGTCATAAAATACAATTTTTAATATATTTTCAAAAGGAAGGTTCCCCAGATCCTTTAAGATGAGCACTGTTCACCCCCCCCCCAATAAAACATCACTGTGCACTCTCTAAAACAACGCTCAGGTCAGGTCTGGTCCTCACCCCCCCCCACGCCCCCACACAGAAGTGCTTTAGGAGGAGGCGCTCCTTAGAATGTAATTCACCATCCCTGGGGGTTGGAAGGAGACGGGAGAAGCAAAGAAGTCAGTTGGTCCCCACCTGGTTTTGTCAGTTCCTCTTAAGCCCACGGCTCCGGCATTGCCCTAATTTCGCCTCTGAGGCACCGTAAATATGGGGTTTGACTCCCGGAACTGCTGGCGGAGAAGCAATGGCGGATCGCCAACGGCTCTTTCTATTTGATCCTCCCAAGGAGAGCTAGAAGCTGGGGTGCTTGCAGCCCCAGGCCAAAGTCAGCGCCCCCACACAACAAATCAAAATAGCTCCTGTCATCCCTGGGGGTTCCCACGGTTTTCTATCTCACAGATCCTCTGGCTGGATCTTGGAGGAAGAAAGGCAGCACTCGTGTTCCTTAAAGGTGCAAATCTTACTCTGTCACTGGACTGGCTGAAGAACACTCAGGGGTTTCCCACTGGGCTTCCAGATTCTTAGCTGGACCCCTTTAGGAAAAAGGAGAATTCATGATCACCTCCACTCTTACCCTCTTCCTAGCTCTCCTCCAAGGAGAGTTACTAACTGGAGTGTTCTACGTTGAGAATTGCTGATTTGGCTCCAAAGAGAGGTGGGCGGAAATGCTGTGCACGAACGGGTCACATGCATTCACTTCTCTTTCCCATCCGGCTCGATAGGCAGGTTGACTTAGGAAATTAGGCTGTGTCTGACTCTACAAACCTGGCCCTACGACTCCTGTCTCTCCTTGACTTCCTCTGTATGGCCCAGACAGAAATTGGTGAGCTCACAAACTTTGGAAGTGGGCCTGGGAGGAAGTAGGAAGTCTTATTCAGTTTACAGTCTAAGCTTCGTGCTTCAGCCCGGCTTTTGTTCAAGATCTCTGTGTGTGCCCCATATAAGTATAATTTTGATTCCCTTTTGGCGCCTGCTCCTTCCAATGGGAACTTTCTGGGGCTGAGAGGAAGAGAGAAGAAATGATTCTGGGCAGGATTCTGCCTTTCCAGGATTCCTGACCATGAAGTCAAAAACCAATAGCTCCTCTTTGTTCTGGATGGGAAAGGTTAAGCAGCCCCTATGTTCCTGCCCTATCATGACAGTCTTCTTGCCATTTCACCTCAGCCTGTGGTTTTTCTGACATACTGGTCCTTACTGAGTGTTCCTAACATTTGGCATGGGGCCTGGCACTTGGCGTGCGTGTGTGTGTGTGTGTGTGTGTGTGTGTGAAACGGTTAAAGTTTAAGTATTGTTCCTCCATTTCCTGGCTATAGCTCAGAGAAGCTAAGTCATTTACCCAGAGTTACACAGATCTGGGGTTGACAACAGATTGGTCTGATTCCCAGCACTTTCTCCTCTCCACAGGGCCAGGCAGAGAGCCGCTTCCCTGGCACGTCGCCATTTGCATCAGGAGAGAGAAATTTGGGCTCATGGAGATTACATGCCCCAGAGCTGACAGCTTGCTCTTCTTGTCCACTTATCTGCTGTCTATCTTCCTTACTAGCTGAGATACTGTGGGCATAGTTCTTATTAAATTAAGCGTGAGATGAAATCATTTATTTAAAGCCTTTTACCTGTCCATTTCCCCAGGGCAGTTCTTTATTAAGTGATTTCTCACATTTTCCAAGTGACTCAGTTTGTTTGATGGGTGGTATGCCAGGGGAAGATCGGGAGAGGAGAGAGACTGGGAGACGGAGAATGCTATAACGAAGGCTGCCTGGCTAGCTGGAAAGAAGGCATGGGGCTAGAGAGAATACCTAAAGCCTCTGCGGCGAAAGGCCTCAGCCCCCAAGAGCCCTTGGAGTTCATAAAGTCTGCCCTTTCTGAGCCATTCCCTTTAAAGTGCTGATTTCCCCCAAAAGAAGAAACACCTGCTCTTTAAAAGGGCAGCAGGAAGGCCTCAGGGCAGAAGGTGGGTCCTATGTTTCCAGAGGCCTGCGAGAAATTTGGAAGGGTCTAGAAACACAGGGAGGTTGGAGGTCATGCCAAAGGCCACACTTCATCCAGAACAGAGTGTGGAGAAGCCTGGGCCCCTGTGAAGGAGAAAGCCTCCCTCAATGGGATTCAAGGCCTGACATAGTGACAGAGTCCAAACAACCTAAAAATGGCGAACGTCTTATCACCACTACTATGAAGACTTTGGGAAACTCCAAAGTATGAGTGGGGAGAATTTCTGAAAAGGAGAAGCAATTGGACTGGGAACTAAGACGCTGAGATGGCTGGCTGTCACTCTGCTCTCCAGACTCGAAGTTCCTTTTATCCAGTGGAGGTATTAATCTAATGGCTCTCTCAGGTTCTTTAAGCAAGGTAGTGTCTTCTGCCTGGGTTGAAGCTTCCTGATGATGCTTTCTGGACCGTGACTATCAACTTGACCCCTACAGGAATCCGTCACACCACCGCGAATGGATCACATACAGGGTCCTTGAGCCTCGCACTCTGCCCTGAATCTCAGTGTTTGCAAAACATTTTCTGACATACCTCAGAGCTTAGAGCAGGCTGGCCCCCAGGCAGCCTGATACAATCAAGATCATTGACCTAAGATCAGGACACCTGGACCTTAAGACCGGGTTCCTGTAGGAACAAGGTTCCTAATATCAGGTTCTTAGTCAAGTCTCTGATGTTTCTGGGATTCAACTGTAAATGAGAAAAATAATACCTATCCTTCTGTCCCATGGGGTTGAGTGATCTGAATGGCATGACCATGTAGGCGCTTAGAAGACTACCAAGTTCTCCTACAGGGCACATGGTGTGACCAATACCGACATTGCTATACAACCGTGAAGAGGAGACTCTTCAGAAAAACAAACCCTTAATTGTATGAATGAAAAAGTGCTTTCCTGGGGTTAATTTGAAAAATATATAATTTCCCTTAAAGGAAGGGATCATTCCAAATTGGCCATACAAGGTGCTAGTCAGAAACGCTGTCCCCTACTGGGAAGTCTGGGTGCTGCTATGACTCCCCCTGAGAGAGTCTTGTCTACACGGTCATCCGGCTTGGCGCCCTATGACACCCCTCTTGGGACAAGAGCGAGCAACCCTAGGCAGGCTAGATCGCAGGTAGGAAATCTCCCCCCCTCCACCCGGGAGTGTGCTCCACCGGGTGCTGATGGAGCAATCCACAACGTACGGAGGTCCATCCCCCATCCTCCACACCTTCCTGCCACCCCACAACCTTGTGTGGCCAGGGCCTCATTCTTTTGCTCCACGGTGTTTCACAATTCCTCCAGAGAGTTGTCTACGCTTGCTGTCTCCTGCAAGGAGGAGTTCTTTCCCTTGCCTTATTTTTTAAATTCATTCTGGTTGGACTTCTTTTCCCCGAGCCTTCCAGTCTTGAAGGAGCCATCCATGGCCTTCGACTTGCAAAGCTGTTGGCCAATTCTCAGTCCTCATCTCCCTCTACATCTCAGCAGTGCTTTACACGGTTGCTCACTCTTCTCTTCGTTGAGGTGTCTCTTCTTTTGATGTCCAAGGCCACTGCCTCTTGGTTCTCCTCCCCCGTCGCTGGCAGCTCCTTCTTGGTCTCTTTTGCAGGATCCACTTCATTTTCTTGCTTTGTGAGCACTGAGGGAATGCAGGGCTCAATCCTCTCAGCTCTCGTCTTCACCATCTGCGCTTACCTCTAGTTGAGCTCATGCAGTCCCGGGTTCAACCACGGAATGCAGCCGATGCCAAGTGTACACTTCAGTCCAGACCTTTCCTTTAAGTACCACTCGTATATTCCACTCCTATCCAAAATGTCCACTTGGATCTCAAACTAAATGTGTTCAGAACCAAAGTCCGGACACTTCCCAGCCCCCTCCACCCACCCCCAGTATTTTCCTATCTCAGCAATGTTATTTTCCACCTACTCAAGCTATCAAGTCATCCTTGACGCTCCCCACTCTCCTTCCGTCTGGCCACTCTGTGCCACCACCCTGGCCCGCGTCACCGTCGCCTCGGTGAGAGAGCTGCCACAGGCTCCCCCCTGCTCCCCCTGCTCCATCACTGTCCCCAGTCCCTATGCTCCACGCATAGCCCCCAGGGTGATCCTTTAATAACACAGAAGTCGGTCCTGTTACACATGTCAAAACCCGAGGATATGCACCAGGAAGGGTGAGCCCTTCCATGACTTATGGACTCTAGTTAATAATGATGTGTCGGTACCATCTTAGCAATTATAACAGACGTGCCACACTAATGTAAGATGCAAATAATAGAGGAAGCTTGAGGGGAGGAGGTGCGTCGGAACTCTGTCCGGTGCAATCGATTTTTCTATAAACCAAGACTTCTCTAAAGAAAAGCATCTATTAATGTGGGGAGAAAGGTAGATGGCATCACATCTCTATACGCTCCAGGGCTTCCACCTCGCTTTGGGAGAAGGGGAAAGGCCCCATGATGACCCACGAGACCACCTGGTAAGGGGCCTCCCACCTCTTCTCCCAGCCTCTCTTTCCCCCCTTACCGTGTTCCAGCCACAGTGGCCTCTGGCTCTTCCTTCAACACAGCAAGCAAGCTTCTCCGCCTCCCCACTGCCTGAGAAGCTCTTCCCCCACTGTCTCCTTAGTTCCCCTCCTTGCTGTGTTCAGATCCCACCTTGCAGTTCACCTCTCTGGAAGTCCCCCTTCCCGCTCCGTGAAACCCAGCACCTCCTCTCGCCCCGTCCTCCTTCAGGACGCTCTCTCCGTCTCTGCCTGTGGCACCATCTGGCATTTGACGTGGACGTGTGTGTAACTTTTTCTGGTCTTCCTTCACTAAAATGTAAACATCGTGATCATTACTAAAGATCATTACATTACTAAATGTAAACATCTCCCTGAGATTGGGCTGCTTAGTACATTTAATGTTGTTTCCTGTTAGGTTTTTTGAAAAGCCTAAGCATGCGTGAGGAGGATATAACTCACACAGAGAGTATGGAACCAGCGCCACACTATGCCTAAAAATTCAGTATGATGTTTCAAAGTATTTACCTGCTTATTTTCTCGATCAACCTCAACTTACATCAGGTTTCAGGGAATCAAAAACCACAGGCGATAATACTGTCTCAGAATTTCTGATGTTACAAGTGATATCTTTTTAAATAAGTCTTTCTTTACATCTCAGATCATTTTTCTTTTTTTTCTCTTCCAACTGGCAGAACGATTGAGTCTAGGGCCATGAATCCTGATACGCCCGAGTGTAAGATAAGGTTATCTTTTTTTTCCCCATCCTAGGTTATTCATCAGAAGAGAGGGAATCATTCAGTGTCAGGTGTTATGAATGCTTTTCTTAGCAGCACTCCTTAAATTACATTATTTTTAACAGCAAAGAACTGTTGGAAGAAAAAGATACATAAACCCAGTGCCTCTAAACGCTGGCTGGAGTCTTAAGGGGATTTAAGAAAATCCTGACTGGGTCCCACCTGAGACTAGTCACATCAGGATCTCTGGGGCTGGTGCCGGGCATTGGTCTTTTTTAAAAGCTTTCCAGCTGTTTCTGTGTGCAGCTAGGGCTGAGAGTCCATGCCCTGAAATGACCTCAATCTTTGTTCATTTTGTATATTTATAAAAGTCACTTCTCAGAGTCAGTATTCAAAGAGCTAAAGAAATTTAACTTGGATTTTGTCATTATTCTTGCGGGTGTAACTTCCCTCCCTTCTTATCAATCCAGGCTCAGGAAACTAACAAGCTCAGTCACACTGAGGTGTCAATGACTGATAACGGTCATGTGTTAGTTAGCCTTTTGATAGGACACCCCTTGCCCTGAATATGAGGAGCCATTGTGGTCTTCTGTATCCACGCCCCTCTAGCCTCCATCTGGGGGGTGAGTGACTGCGTCCCATAGGGCTCATCTGGATTCCCAAGAGGTACTCTTAGGTTCCACCCATAAAAAAATAGGGCATTCCAAGGCCCATAATCAGCTCTGGGCCTGTAAGCAGGGCAGTGTCCCTTTAATTTGCTGCTGGAATTGGGCAGTATCTGAGATCAAGACCTTTTGAAATATTTATCTGCGTGTTATTTATCTGGGCAGGGTGCAGAGGAGAAGAGAGGTCCTGGGAACTATGCCCAGAGCCAGAGAGAGTACAGGGAAAACTTTGCTAAATTTGTTTTAATAACTTTTACTGTATTTTTTATTATAAAAGTAATAACTGCTTACTGGAGAAAACTTGGAGTATGCAAAAGTATAGAGAAGAAAACAGTCACCCGTAATCCCACAAACCAGGGACATCCAATGTTAACAGTCTGGCCTATTTCCACATAGACCTTTTTTTTTAAGCACGCACATAAGCACTGTATACAATTATACATAGTGTTGCATCCTGTTCCTTTTCTTTTAACATTATACCATGAACACATTGCTATGAAATTGAAAGTTTGGTTTTTTTTGGATGTGTGGTTTTTTTAGCGTAATTTGGAATGGCTCCATAACGTTCCCTCATTGGCTATCTCGCCGTTTATTTCACTGATTTCCTATTGTTGGATATTTAGGTTATTTCCAAGGTTTCGTTTTCATGAAGAATAATGAGACTGGCATCCATCTGCAGATCTGCTCACATCTGATTCATTTTTAGTGTAATCTGTGACCAGAAGTTGACATGGTATCGAGAAAAAAAAAAAGAACCTTATTTTTTTCTTCTTACTTTTTTTTTTAATCATTGAGGTAAAGTTTATGTAACATAAAATTCACCATTTTAATCCTTTTTAAGTATGTAATTCGGTGGCTTTTAGTATATGTGCAATGTTATGCAATCATTGCTAAGGTCTAAATCCGGAACGTTTTCAAAACCCCAAGAAGAAACCCTGTACCCATTATGCTCTCACTCCCCATTCCCCCCCCCATCACCCCCTGCAACCACTAATCTGCTTTTCGCCTCTGTGGATTACAGCACACTGTTCTTGTCCTCAGGAATACCGCAATTCAAGTCCTGATTCGCCTACTGGCTAGGCTTGCGACTACAGAAAGTTTACTTAGCCTTCTGCAGCCTCAGAATCTTAGGTAAACAAACGGAGTTCTTGGCAACTTAAATGAGATACAATATGGGGAAACTCATGACACATAGTAGATGCTCGATCATTTCAAAAACAAAAATATGACAGCGGAGGGACGCCTGAGTGATTCAGTCGGTTTAGCGACCAACTCTTGGTGTTGACCCAAGTCACGATCTCGGTTGTGAGATCGAGTTCTGCGCTGAGCGTGGAGCTTGCTTAAGATTCTCTCTCTCCCCCTCTGCCCCTTCCCCTGTGCTCTTTCCCTCTCTAAAAAATAAATAAAAATTAAAAATTAAAAAAATTAAAATATTACAGCTGAGATGGACTTCTGAAAATAATGTAATATAATATACCGACGAGGAAAGTGAGAGCCTATGGGAGAAAGTAGCTGGGGTACTCCCCACATTGTGCTCGAGCTTCTGCCTACACTAGTTTGCACGTGTATTTTGGGCTGACAATGCTCCACTTTTTGTGAAAAATACAGTCCTCACTTCCAATGGTTGCCCACGGCCCTCGGACCCAGAAGTCAGCGGCTGGTAGAGGCTCCTGGGGTTCCAGGGCAGCTGGCCTCAGATTAGTGTTTAGGAATGCAGATGTCCGGTTGCTGCTGTGCCACTGTCCCCTTTCGTGTTCCCACACACCTGCAAAGGTGTGAAATAAACCACAGGCGACAGTCGCAAAATATCACTCCATAGATGACTTCCTAGTTACAGAGGGGGGAAGGCAGCTCTGCAATGGAGACATGTCCCGGAAACCATTGTAGCTACATGGCGAAGCTTAGCATCACCACTAATGGGACAAGCTGACCTCATGTCCTACGGACACAACATCACCTAGGTAGTATTCTTGCCAAAAATGTTTGTCCTTCCACTCCTGAGGATCCAGAGACAAATCCAGAGACAGTCTCCAAATGACTGGCCTGGGGCTCTTCTAAACTGTCAGTGCCGTGAAAAGCAAAGAAGACAGAGGACCCAGTGAGGAGTAAAGGATGCTGCAGATGTGTGTACATCTGGATTCGGTTGCTGATTGAGGGGGAAAAAAAAAAGAGTCAGAAAGGAAATTGTTATGATAACTGGGGAAGTTTGAATAGGGACTATGTATGAGATGATATTGTATCATGTTTAGTATGTTTCTTTCTCTTTTTGTTTTATTGATTTATATTTGACATCTAACACTATATTAGTTTCAGGTATATAACATAATAATTCAGTATTTGTATATATTGTGAAATGATCACAATATACCCAGTCAACATTCAGCACCCTACATAGTGACAAAAACTTTTCTTTCTTGTGATGAGGACATGTTTAGTTTCTTCGACGTGATGATCATACTAGGTTAGGCAGAAATAGATCCCATTCTTAGGAGATACATGCTGAAGTGTTTAGGGGGAAAGGATCACGGTGTATACAACTTATTCTCAAACATTTGGCCAAAAAGAAAGTGTGCGTGTGTGTAACGAGAGAGAAAAAACAAATGTGGTAAAATGCTAACAGCAGGTGGGTTTAGGTGAAGTGGGGACAGAGGGGTTCCTCTTACTCTTCTTTCAACTTTCCTGGATTTGAAGTTTTTCCAAATAATAAAGGTAGGGAAAATAAAAATAAAAAATAATGGAATCTTGTCCAAAGAAATATATTACTTGAATAGAAGTTCGAGCATTTAACAAATTTTAAGCCAATATTTAAACATTGAGGAGTTTCACTTAAAAATCTAATTTCCAATTCTTTTTTTTTTTAGAAAACAATCTAATTTGGCCACACTAAACCCATATTTTCAACTACCAGCATTGCTGAGTGGTCTTTTTCTCGTTTAAAAGGTTGGCCCCATGCCAAGGATGCATGCTTAGGCTCTTATACTCACTGGCATTGGCCAGGAAAACCTTGATGATGAAAAATTTGCACACTTAAATTTAAATGGGGAAGGAGAGAGTTCTGGACCAGAAGCACTCAGAAACCTACCGAGCAGGTCGGGTTGCCAACAGAGACCACCAAGCCAGGAGGCCCCTAAGAGCATAACCATGGCGCTCCTCCCAGCCAGATGGGAAGTTCACCGAGCCTCACCCAGGATGGGGGCTGAGCCTACTTCACCTGGGGCACCTCAAGGGCCCCATCCTCCCCAAATAAGGGGCTCCTGTGAGAGCAGAGACCTGTAGGCTTCTGCCTTTATGTTCATGCCAGAGAAAGGTGCTTGCTGGGGCACACAGCCTTGACAGCAGGCAACCAACTAACATTTTAGGAATCTCAACCACACCAACATGTACAATGACTACTCCTAACAAAATATTTTTCTTGGAAGCCTGCGAATTTGTTGGTGGCCAACCTGTCACCATGGTGCCCATCATCTTGGCCAACCAATCACAGATCAAAGCAGGCTGGGGCAAGAGCAACAGTTCATGTCCTCACAGAAGATTATGCCACTTAATTGACTAAAATGAATCTAATTAGGAGACACATATACATGCCTCACATGACGTCATCATAATAGCATAATGTCCTTCACACTGGTAGAGGAGAGAGAAAATCCCAATTCTGGTCTCAGCTTCGCCACTGACTCACTCTCCAATCTTGGGTGAGGCACTTAACCCATCTGAACCCTGATGCCTCATCAATCAATTGGAGATAATTGTCCCTGCCTTGCCTGCTTCATAGGGATGTTGTCATGGAGAATAAGATAATACATAGGAAGGTTTTAAAAAATATTAAGGACTGAGATGTTATCACTTTACTATCTGGGGAATGTATTGTAATTTTTTCCCCTCAAGACATCTTCCCCACTCCAAATTCATCTAGCTCCCCCCCCCCCTTAACTCTCCTTACTCCAAACTTTCCTTTACCCTATCCTGGAGTTGCGAAAACTTTCAGGAATGGCTTCCCTTAAAAACTCTGGCCGCAAAACACACACAGACGAGGCATGGATACTTGAGCCTCAAGACTTTTGCAGGAGCAGGGATGGGCCTTACCTGTATTCTGTAGCCCATGACTCTACCCTGGACCTGTCACCAAGTAGAAAGACAGGTCATGTTTGTTGATTGAATGAGTGAGTGCCTCAGAGATGTGGGTGGGCGCTGCCTGAGTTGGGGAAGGAAAGGGGCAGGATGGGAACCAGCAGCCAAATTCTGTACAGCAGGATGATGCCGGAGGGAGAGAGGAAGTGTCTGGGTTTGTGGCCAAAGGAGAGAAAGGTCTTCCAGTCTGTGGCATGCAGCCTCCCTCTCTCACACCTTGGGACCCGGGAGTCAGCTGGGCATGTAGAATGGGTTCATAAGGGGCTGTAGTTAGGAAGGGCTGAGAAACCCCACACCTCACCTGAGGCCTGATAGGAAGCCCCCCCAAAGTCACCACTTCGATTCACTAGATGGCATGAAAAAAGCTTCAAAGTAAAGCAGCCCAATTTTCCTCTTTGGGTTTGTTTAAATTTCTCTGGGGTGGGAAGGATGTGGACAGGAAAAGACTCCCAAGCTGTCAAAGCACTCCAATGACAAGAAAAGAGTCAAGAAATGGTTGAGGAAAAATATGGTCAGTGTGGGGCTAAGGGCACGCAGAGGAGGCACTGTGGCCCAGTCCCCACGGGCACGTGGAAGCTTCCAGAGCCAGGAAATGGGGAGAAGAGCATTAGATAATGGTTGTTTGAAATAAGCCTTTTTAAAGGAGCCACATTTTGCTTGTGTATAAGCACACACATGCAATGAGAGCAGTTTACTTTCTTTTTTTTTTTTTAAGTTTATATTTATTTATTTGTTTGAGAGAGCATGAGAGTGAGAGCGCACAAAGCAGGGGGAGAGGCAGACAGAGGGTCAGAGGTAGAGGGAGAAGCAGACTCCCTGCTAAGCAGGGAGCCTGACGTGGGACTCGATCCCAGGAACCCAGGATCATGACCTGAGCCAAAGGCAGATGCTTAACCCACTGAGCCACCCAGGTGCCCCGAGAGCAGTTTACTTTCATGTGGTTACTTCTAAATCCTAATCTGAAATGCTTCAAAACAAGCAAAGAGATGGAAAGATACAGTTGAAAAACGCAAGCTGTGTAAGTACGCATGCAGAATTACCAAATAAGTCCCTTGCTCCTCAAATAATTACAGTTCTCGTCCTCCATCGGACTCCCTCCAGTATGGTCACTGCTCTTAGGCAATCCTCTGGCGCCCATTCTGCTCATCCCTTGTGGCATGAATCCCTTTCTTCTTGTGCTGGTTATTCCCTTCACTCAACAAGGGTTCGGTTTTTGAGGACCTGCTACGTGCCGGGCCACTGTTCTAGGGGCTGGAGTACATCAGGAACGAAACAGGTAGCCATTGATGTGTCCGAGGGCTTATCTTCTCGTGGGAACAGATGGACGCGTAAATCAAGAAATAAAACATCCTGTATGTATAACAAATGCCAGACAGCGACAGGTACTGTGGAGCAGCAGAAAGCAGGAAAGGGGAGCAGGGAATGTGTGTGTGTGGAGGATGGGGGTGTGGGTCCGGAGCCTCTCTGGGCATGGGTTTGAGAAAGCCCTGGGGAGATTGCGGAGTGAGCCACGTGACAATCTGGAGGAAACGTGGTCCAGGCAAAGGCAAGTGCGAGTGCAAAGCCCGTGAAGCAAGAGGGTAGGAGCGAGAGCAGCAGGGGCCAGTGCGGCTGGAGTGTCGTGGGGGTTGTGAGTGGAGATGAGGTCAAAGGGCCGCAGGGAACCACATCGTACAGGCCCTCAGGGGCCAATGTAAGAACTTGGTCTTTTGTTTTTTCATAGAGGAAGGACATGATCTGATGCCATTTTAACAGGATCCCTTGTATTGAAGAGAGATTGTAGGGGACACTGGGTGGTGGGGGGGGGGGGGTTGACAGCAGTTTGGACCAAAGTGGTTTTGTCGTAGCTGGTGAGACGTGGTCAGCTTCTGGATCTGTTCTGAGGTAGAGCCCAGTCTTGCTGATGAATTGAAGGTGAATATAAAAGAAAGCATGAAGTGAAGGATGACTCCAAGAACTTAGGACTGGGCAACTGAAGAGTGGAGTCACCCTTGAGCGAGGGGAAAGGTGAGAAGGGCTGGTGGGGGTTGGGGAAGAGCGGGAGTCTGGCTTTCAACATTTTGAGTTTGAGTTATCTGTTGGAGAGCCAAGTGGAGATGTCGGGTATGCAGTTGAATATGAGAGCACAATTTGGGGAAGTGGTCCAAGCCAAAGACAGAAGTTTAAGAATTATCAAATGTATATTATTTGTGTTCAGGTAGGTCCGTTGGGACAAAAACTATTTCTTATTCATTGAATCCCCACCTAACTTAGGAGTGATTTGCCTACCCATAGTAGAGACTCACTAAATACTTACAAAATATCTGGATACATCTGTCTGTGAAAATAAAGCCAAGATTAATTGAGATGTGAAAACAGTGGCACCCCCCTTCCATCATACACAGATAAGGGCAAAAGCCCAAGATCTAGAATGAGCTGATCCAGACACGAGTCCTGGTTCTGCTGCTTCTAACAAGGTAGTCTTGGCCAAGTTACTTAACATCTCCAAACCAGGTTCCTCACGTGTAGCATGGGAGCAATTTCAATAGCTACATCAAGACGGGTTGTGAAGATTTAAAGTGTCCATGAGTGTGAAATGTATAAGCACCTTACAGATGGGAATTAGTTAGGAGAACCAGGCAGGGATTGGTAAAGACACACTTCTGCTCCTCTGGCTTATCTCTACCTTCTTGTTCACCTGAAGGACTTTGAGTAGAAACCCCAGAAGCTGGGATTCAGAATGCAGCAGGGTGGTCCCTCCCTGGCTACATACTCCTCACCCCTAAAGGGCCAGTTTAACACCATGACCCCCATCCCACTCCAGCCCACATACTCACTGCCCAGGTAATTTCCTGGACCACCTCAGGCCAGGCTGAGCTCTCCCTCCTTAACTCCTATCACAATGGCCTCCAAAGTACCAGCAATTTATCTCCTACTAGGGTAAAGCTAGAAAATACTGGAGCTTTTATTCAGATTTATTTTTTTACCTAAAAGAATGAATAAATAAAAGATCATCAACATTAGTCATTAAGGAATGCAAATTGAAACCGTGACGAGATACCACCGCACACACACTGGAATAAAAACAAAACAAAACAAAAAACATAAATCCCTGTGACCCTGCTAATACCAAGTGCAGGTAAGGATTTGGAGCAACCAGAAGTCTGATATGCTGCTGGCGGGAATGCAGATGGCACAGACATTTGGAAGATAGTTTGGCCGTCCCATATAAAGTGAAATATACACCCACCATGTGATCCAGCAATCCTTCTTCTTGGAATTTACCGAAGAGAAGCAAAAACTCACGTTCACACAAACACCTGTATGCAAACGCTTATAGTGGCTTTATTCATAATCGTCCTAGACTGAAAGCAACCCAGATGGCCTTCAGCTCGTGAATGAACAAACGATGGTACATCCGTAAAATGGATGGAAAACTGCTTAGCAATAAAAAGGAGCAAAGAATTGATTCAAACAACATGAACGAATCTTAAATATATTCTATAAGTGAGACAAGCCAGAGCCAAGAGGCTCCATATTGTGTGATTCTGTTTACATGACATTCCAGAAGGGCAGAGAATAGATGAGCGGTGGCTAGAGGTTGGGAGGAGTTGGTGACAGAGAGCCAGCATAAAGGGAGTTGGGAGGGAGGGGACGTTCTGCATCACATGTCTGTCACGGTGGTTACACTACTCTATGCATTTTCGAAAACCCGTGGAAGTGAACATAATCAAAACTGAATTTTACAATATGTAAATTAAGAAAAAACCAACCAGGAAATGGGATGAACTCCAAATAGAATACAAATTGTAATAAAAGAACTTCAGTGTATTATAAATGGATAACGTCACTACACTGAAGGGGGTGGAGAAGAAAAGACCTAACCTATGTAATTCTGGAAACCGGTATTTTGGCTGGATGTTGTCAGGCTAAGGGAAAAATAGACTGGCCCCAAATAATGTGGTTCGTAGTTCGTTCCTCACAGGTGTATGCATTAGCAACTCTGAGAATGGATGTACTTATATTGGGCAAAGAAGGAAATATATTATAGATAAGGACAACCCAATTTCTCACGGTCAGAGCAAGAAGTTACAAATAAGGAAAAGCGGAAGGCCAGAATGAACTCTGGTGTTGGGTCGGACTCAGAGGCATCAGCATGAACTCGTGTTTCTTGTCTGTGCAGCACATTATATGTAATATTTCCCATTTTGACCATGTGTAAGTATAAAACTCATTGCCATTAAGTACAACCATTTCTACTATTCATTTCCAGAACTTTTTTCTTCCAAACAGAAACCCTGTAGGCATGAACTAATAATTCTTCATTCCTCTATCCCTCCGGTCCTGTTAAGCTCTGTTGCATTATCTGTCTCTGTAGATATGTCTATTAGAGATACCTCATGTAAGTGGAATCATGCAATACTTGTTCTTCTGTGTCTCGCTTATTTCACTTAGGGTACATACTACTTTCTAGATTCATCCGTATGGTAGCATGTATCAGAATTCCATCCCTTCTTAAGGCTGAATGATACTCCACCATAGACCATAATGTCTACGCCATGTTTTACTTAGCCATTCATTTGTGGATGGACACTCATGATTTTTTAAACTTATATTTACATACAGGTAGAGAGCTACAGAAATAAATACGGAGACACGAGTGTCTATGTATTAGTAGACAGACATACTTTCCTGTCTCTCTTCCTGAAAGGGCCAAGATGCAACTCTTCTCCAGCGGTAATGAGCACACCTAGCACCCAAATCTTGGCTTATGAATACCATTCTTCAGTAAAAGGAACCAGAGCTCTTTGGAGAAGTTGGTTGCAGGCCTAGGGCAGGGAAAATGGGAGGTGAGTCTGAAGCATCTCGTGAACCCAGAGAATTAGGAGATAATTTTAAAAGGTCATGAGCGTATAAAAAGGCACAAGAGCCAACGTGAAGGAGCTCCCGGGAGCCAAAGCCAGAACAATTGAAGGAATGAAATAAATAATAACCTTAGATTATAACCACATCCATGAATTCATACCGATATAAATAATTGAATAAATAAATAAATGGAAGTGAAAGAACAACTCCTCCTTTCAGAAGAATTTCAACTAATAAATGTAGAAAGAGTATAGAAATGTGGAAGGAATGAAGGAAATGGGAAAACCACCATTAGAACACCACAATAATCATTGTTACAGGCTAATCCACGCAGATGCTAAGATTAGTGGGCAAAAGTCTGAGGAGAAAGTAGATATTTGCATAATCTCAAAGCACCTCTCCCAAGATATTTCTCATTTACACAGGGCCACACTGTAGCTCGACAGTGGGGAAACCCAGCAGACACCCTCTCAAGTAAGGCTCCAAGTAGACATGACCAGTAGTCTGCAAACGGACATCTTGGAGCCCCTGAGGTGATACGCTGGAAAGAGCACGTGAGCTCTGTGGTATTCTTGCCGAAAATGTAGAACCACAATTTAAGCATCAGAAAACATCAGACAAATCCAGATTGAGGAAAATTCTACAAAATGTCCAAGTCAGGAGAGACATTGAAAGGCAGAAGCTATCACAGAATGGACCAGGGGACGAAGGCAACATGACAAATACATGCAGTGTGGGATTCTGGACTAGCTCCCGGAACAGAAAATGTATATTAGTGGGAAAATTAGTGAAAATCCAAATAAAGTCTGTAGTTTGGTTAATAGTATTGTACCCATGTTACTATCTTTGTTTTGATAATTGTCCGATGATTATGTAAGACATTAACATTGGGAGAAACGGGAGAAGGGTGTGTGGGAACTCTCTGTGCTATTTTTGCAACTTTTCTGGAAGTCTAAACTTGTGTAACTAGTGGGAGTTCACGGTCCAAAAGATCTGGAGACCACTGCCTTTCAGCCTGAGCAGAAAGTCCTGCAGATACCGAGAGAAGTCAAACTCACAGAGACAGAAAGTAGAAGAAGGTGGTTGCCAGGGGCTGGGGGGAGGGGGGAAGAGATGGGGAGTTAGCGTTTAATGGGTACAGTTTCACTTTTGCAAGATAAAAAAGTTCAGAGGTGGACGGTGGTGCGGGCTGCACAGCAGTGTGAATGTTCTTAATGCCACTGAACCGTTCGCTTAAAAATAGTTCTGCTGGTAAATTTTACAGTATGTGTATTTCACCACATTTAAAAACAAAACAAAACAAGGACTGCAGGGTTTATGGTTGGCCTTACACTATCTTGCTTCTGCATCTTTCTCACGGGTTAGACGTGTCTTCCCAACAAGGCTGCACGAGAGCTGGGTCTGGAAGCCCACCTGTTCTTCAAGCCCGAGTATCCATCCAGGCTTAATTCACAGATAGGACTCGACAGGAGATGGGGAGGCTTAGAGAGCAGAAAGGCAAATTCTCGTGGGGGGAGCTAGGAAAAGGTTCCATTGAAGGTTATCTTAATCTCCCAGAGACAAGATGAGCCTTCCCTCAGATCTCGGAGTCCTGGAGACTCGAGGCTCCAGGGGGACCTGGGAAATGCTGCCCGCCTTCTGTCCTCCTTCTCCGCCTCCCCGAGGAGGTGGTGTGTTCCCTGGCTCTGTAGGATCTCCCTTCGGGACTGAAGCACGCTCCATGTGCGTTTACGCACCAGCCCGTCTGTATAGGCAAGGTTCTGTCGTGGTAATAAACAGTCCTCAACCAGGGTTTGGAAACATCAGTTCGTTTCTTGCTCATTCTGCACACTCACCACAGGGTGGCCGGGGCTCTTCTCTGTGTCATGCTCCCTCTGGGCTCCAGGATGATGCCATAGCCATTATCGGGAACACAGTGGTAACTGGGGGTGCTGGCTCCAGCCTTTGCCTGGAAATGACCCCGGTCACTTCTGCTCCCACTGCGTTATTTAAAACATGTCATATGGCCCAGCACGACTTAAAATAGGTGGGAAATGACAATCCACCTGCAGGGAGCTCGCTGACTGTTGGGGGACAGTGGGACAGTGCACTGCACTGACCCAGCTCCCTAGTACCGCCCTCACCCCTGTGGGAAGAGATCTGGGACTGGGGAGAGCGCCATTCCCACCCTACCCACACCCCACACACTCCGCCCCACTGAAAGAAATCTTAAGGCCTCTACCTCCTGCAGTTGAGGACTCAAAGCCCAGTTAGGGGGGTCTGTTGGGCCCCTCCGTGTCTGTTCATTTCCCCTCCCATTCCCGCACTGCAGGCTGGGTCCGCCCAAATGGCCGCGAGGGTCCCACCCTGCTCCTTGTGAGAGAAGATTCCTGGTCATTCTTGAAGAGCACATATGGTCTGCTCACAGGGGCCACTGTGTGACTCATCTCGGTTCCCAGAAGCTAAGCAACCAACTGCTGGTTACTGAGGCACCAGCCTGTTCCCCCTCTGCTCCTACTGGGAATCAGCGACTGCAATCCCGGAAGATTAGGAGAATCCTATCACTTATCTACATTTTTAAGAGCCATGGTGCTAGTGAGTCTCTTCTCTTTTCTCTCTTTGATAATATAATATAATGTAATCTTGATAGAAGATTGGTCCCTTAGCAACAGATAAGGAGGGTGCAGTGAGTGTGTCTCTGTGTGTGTGATTTAGTCAGATTTCACCTTACGCTGATTCAACAAATTACTCACTTTCTATACAAACTCACAGCGTTCTTAAAATAGCCAGTTCCCATTGTGCATTTAAAATACTAAATTGTTTTCACAAAACTCTGATTTGCACCCAACTTTTCGGGAGCATTGTTCCTTTATAAAGCAAAGCCTTTGCTGATGTTTCTCAGCAAATTCCTAGAACTATAGACAATATGGAAATGGAAGGTCCTGGATACAACAATTGTAATATTTATGACTCACCCAAAACTTGCTTCCCTTTTGGGATGGGGGATTTCTGGCAGGGAGGAAACAGATTTATTCACTTGTTCAACAAATATTTGTTTTGCTGAGTGGCTTCTAAGAGCTGAATGCTCTGATAAGTAGTGCAGAAGATGCGAGAAAAGGTTAGCACCCGTTACACCCTGCTTAGAGTTCACAGTGTGGCTGTGTGATTGTGTTTCATTTGCATGCCACCCTCCAGATGGGGAAACTGACCCCTGGATTGGTCAGACCTCCGGCCCCATCCCACACAGCCCCTGGCTGAGACCTCCACCCTGCCCTTCTCTCCCTGGCACACATCCCCTCAGTAGTCGTTCTCGGCACACACCACTCCCTCCCCCAACCCGGTGGCCTCCAGGACCCTGCACTGGCCCCAAGGAAGGCAAATCTGACACCCGGAGCTCCACATCTGGGCTTCTCTTTTTGCTTAAGTTAATTCTGGGTTATTGCTGGGCATTAACTTCTTGTTGCGTCAGGGCCGAGCGTGGTTGGCCTGTAGGTGTCGGTCCAGCTAAGGGCTTCTCGGAATGGAGCAGAAGCTGTGTGGGCTCAGAAGCCAGCACCCAGGTTTGCGTGGGGCCGGTGGGGTGGCGCGGCACCTCCGAGCTCTTCCTGTTCGCCAGGACCTGGGAAACCTGGTCGGTCACACCATCAGGCAGATGGGCCTGTGTGACGGAGACAGGCCTCTGGCAAGGGTTGGTCCCTTCTCCAGGGTGAAAGCACTCGTTGCCCCAAAAGGGCAGGTAATTCTAATATTCATGGTGCGGAGGGACACTACTACATTGAGAAACTTCTCCTGACCAGCCGTTCGGTTGCAAGGCCTCAGATGTGGAACAGTGTTCCAAAGGGGTGAGAAAGAAGACCTAGGCTCCCCGGAGGCTGACCTGAGTGAGGCCCCCCAAGCTTCTGTTGACACTTGGAGAGAAGGAGGTCCCAGAAAGCCAGTGAGAGCAGGGCAGGGCAGGGAGCAGCCCTGCAGAGACCCCTGGGGCCCACACAGAGGCATTGCCTAAAGCGGATGGGCTGACCCAGGGCTGCTGTGGGACTGTTGGTTCTCTCCCAGGGGCGCTGCAACCACAAACTCTCCTGCCTTTAGTACGGTGGGGATTTTCAGAGGTGATCTGACTAGCACCATCTTCTGCCTCTGGACAGGATGTCATTTAAGCTTCCTTCGAGGCTTCCATGCCTTTCCGCTCCTCAGGGCCACCCTCAATCTGCTCACCTTCTTCAGAACGTGCCCCTGTAGGAAATACCAGTCAAAACCGCCATGACATACCGCCTCACACCAGTCAGAAGGGCTAAAGTTAACAACAGGAAACCACAGATGCTGGCGAGGATGCGTGGAAAGGGGAACCCTCCTGCACTGTTGGTGGGAATGCAAGGGGCAGCCACTCTGGGAAACAGTATGGAGGTTCCTCAGGAAGTTAAAAATAGAGCTACCCTACAACCCAGCCATTGTGCTACTAGGGATTTACCCCAAAGATACAAATGTAGTGATCCGAAGGGGCACCTGCACCCCAATGTTTACAGCAGCAATGTCCACAATAGCTACAATAGCCAAACTATGGAAAGAGCCCAGCTGTCCATGGACAGAGGTGGATAAAGAAGATGTGGTTCATATATACAAGGGAATATTACTCGGACATCAGAAAGGATGAATACTTACCATTTACAGTGACGTGGATGGAACTGGAGGGTATTATGCTAAGCAAAACAAATCAATCAGAGAAAGACAATTACCATACAGTTTCACTCATAGGCGGAACATAAGAAACAGTGCAGAGGATCATAGGGGAAGGGAGGAAAAACTGAATGGGAAGAAATCAGAGAGGGACACAAAGCATGAGAGACTCAACTATAGGAAGCAAACTGAGGGTTGCTGGAGGGGAGATGGGTGGGGGTGGGGTAACGGGTGATGGGCTTTAAGGAGCGTATGTGCTGTGATGAGCACTGGGTGTTGTATGCAACTGATGAAGTACTGACCTCTACCTCTGAAAACAACGACGTACTAGATGTTGGCTAATTGGATTAAAAAAAAAAAAAAGAATGTACCCCTGCAGAAACATTGTTTCCCCCTCTTTCTGTCCCACACCGCACAGTGGGACCCGGCTGTAGGGGGCGATGTAGAAGGCAGGAAGCTGCCATTCTCGGCGTGGGGCCAGACAAGCGGGCGTCGCAAGCGGACGCTCCCAATGTTGTGGAACTGAGCTGAAGCCTTCATCCATACTCCACCCAAGAGACTTACTCGCCTCCCTCAGTGACTCCTTTCCAATTTTCCCTGCCAATTCCCAACCAAAATTCTTTACCCCCATCTCAAAATTTTTTCTTTGGAAATAAATTACTAGATAGGAGTTGGCTTCTTCCCCGTCTTGTGGTTTTTTTTTTTTTTTTTTTTTTTTTTTTTTTTTTTTTTTTCGTCTTGTGGTTTTTATAGGAAGGAATTCTCTGTACCCTCCTGGCCTCCTGCTCCACCCAAGACCCCTCCCCACAGAGGAGAGCGGGTTAACTGAGTGAACAGTTAGGGAGGGGAGCAGTGTCCTGCCAGGAAACAGAGCTGACATTTTTACTTCTATCTTCTGTTTCTGTATTTTGGAAATTTTGTGGGGAAAACATGGGTGTTATATATTGACCTCCTCAAGCCCCAGCAGGCCCAGAAAAAACCACAGAGACATTTTCGAGAGCTGGATTGTGCCGCAGAGGCATATGGTAAGCTGGGTGCCCAAGGCCTGGCACCCCGTGTTACCACGTACCTGTTTGTGTCTCTAAACCCGTTCAATGTTGCTCTATCTCCCTGGAGCCTCCTGACATGAACGGATGCCTGGCTGGGTCCCAGGAGCTGCAGAGTGTTGAATTAGACACTGTGCCCAGCCCTGTGTAATTATCCAGAGTCAAAATGAGTCAGCAGGCAACCCAGATTAAAAACTGTGGCTCCTGACTCAGGGCCACACTCCCAGTGCCCACAGTCGGCTAAAGGAAATCTCTGAAGGAAATCGGGGGGCGGGGGGGTAATGAGGAGCCACGAGGGAGCTAGACTAGATTCTGGGTGAGGCAGGAAGGATGATGAAGTGTTTCAGGAAGGAAGTCAGGACCCTGTAGCACCCATTCTTCCTTTGTAATTGGAACTCTCCACCTCCCCACCCTGCACCCCACTCCCCACAGCTCTCTGCTCCAGCCTGATTCCCTGGAGATCAGAATAACTGGCCAGTACCTCCTATTCACAAGAAGCATTTGCTGTAGCTAAATTCTGTGCCCAACCCCTGAAATGGTGACATATGGAGGGCCATGTGAACCTAGATAAAACATGTTTTTTAAAGGATTTTAGGCTAAACTACACCATCTAATTTTCTGAATTAACTGTGGAGGATTCCCCAGCCTTCTGTTGCCCTCAGGAGTTGACACTCGACAACTTCCATAGAGCAGTAATTGGATGAATATTCCTGTAAAGAAGTCTTGAAATTTCTGAGCCCAGTGTGAGCTCAAATTAAACACTTTAGAAGACCACTCTATCTTTGGCCAACTCTATGACCCAGCCGACCCGGAAGTAAACAGCTCTGGGTGATTTGATAGCGTGGTGAATCCCAAGCTGTCATGTCCATGGCTAGTAGATTGATCACTTTTCAATCTTCAGGGATTTTCAAGTACTCTTGGGAGCATCACTGACATTGCACAGACCTATTCAATCAGAGAGTGGGCGACCTATGGTTGGAGCCAGGGCATTTAGCCTAAAGAAAGGAATACTCAGTCTACTAATATGGGAAGGGTGCCTTGTGGATACGGGCCAGGCACGTTTAGTACGGCCCAGAGAACAGAACTGTTTTCAGTGGATGGAGGTAGTAAGTTTTCTGACACTGGGGAAGTTAAAGGGAGACTGCACGCGCATCAGTCAGAGGGGCTGTTTATGGCACCCATCAGGGCTGGCCCCCAAGATGCTTCCCACCTGTTATGGACTGAATGTTTGTGTCCCCCAAAATTCATCTATTGAAGCCCTAACCCCCAATGTAGTGGTATTAGGAGGTGGGGCCTTTGAGGGTAATTAGATTTAGATGAATCATGAGGGTGGAGCCCCCATGATAGGATTAGTGCCCTTAAAAGAAGAGGAACAGACCCCAGAGCTTCTTCTCTCTGCCATGAAGGGAGAAGGTACTTGTCTACAAGTCAGAAAGCAGGCCCTCACCAACAACTGAATCAGCAAGCACCTTGGTCTTAGACTTCCCAGCCTCTAGAACTGTAAGCCACCCAGTCTATGGTATTGAACATAGCAGCCCAAGCTAAGACACCCACAGAGTCATTGACTTCATGGAAATTCAGGGATGAGGTTGAGTCTACACCAACCTTATTAGAAGCCCAGAACATTGTAAAAAGAAGGAAAGAAAGAAAGAAAGAAAGAAAGAAAGAGAGAGAGAGAGAAAGAAAGAAAGAAAGAAAGAAAGAAAGAAAGAAAGAAAGAAAGAAAGGAGAAAGAAAGAAAGAAAGAAAGAAAGAAAGAAAGAAAGAAAAAGAAAGAAAGAAAGAGAAAGAAAGAAAAGATTTCTCCCTTGTTCCCTCACATAAGCAGAAAAAAACCTGTGTTTTGTACTTTCACTGGATTGCGGATAAACAGGAATCTGCGAAACTTCCATGTGTGTTCCTGGGACCTGGAGGGTGTTATTTAAAGGTGCTGGGTCTCATTGTATGTACGTCCACGCGCATCCTTATAAATCCCCCACTCACTTGCAGATTGCAATGATAGATACAGACCTGGGTTACCTGGAAGTGACAGAGGCTGGACCCCTCTTGCCAGAGACTACCTCTCAGGTGCCCTTTTCTGTCCTTACACCTCTCCTACCCTCTCATTCATTCAGTGACTATGGAGGTCTAGCTCAGAAGTGGAAAATAAAACTTGCAGGAAACCGAGGAATTAGGATGCTCTTTATGTGGGAAGAGCAGGTGAGACTTGAGAGACCCTTAGAGAGTGTCTCTGCCTCCCACCCCCCTCCCTTCCACACCCGGACACCACCATCCCCACCCCCCCCACCCCCCCACCCCCACCCCCCGCAAATCCCTTCTGCCCACAAAACTGTCCTGGCGCCTTGGTCCCCAGAAGGATGAAACAGCAGTGCCAAGGCAGAAATCCAGGACGTTCACTAACAGCCAATCTCCAAGTAGTCATCATGGAAAAGAAAATAGGAATCTGGTTGCTCTTCCTCAAGCTGATTTTATTTTAAATCTTGACGTATTTTAAAGTTACAGAAGAGCAGAAAGAATGATCTAACCAGCACCTGGAGTTTCACCAGCTTAAACTTCAGCCAAGCTTTGTTTCCCCTTTGCTTTCAATCATTAAACATTTGAGGTCGAGCGGAGGGCCCTTGTATTCATGCCCCATCCTCGTCTTACATTTGTTTGCGGAGCTTTCTGTTTCTTTAAACAAAAATAATGTAATTCTAAAATTACAAATGGGGACCGGGCCCCCTGATATTTTCCGCGCTGGGGGCCCTGCTCAGGGAATCTCGGGGGCCGGCCGACCCCAGGTTGGTTCTCTCGGCCCCTCCTCCGGGCGGGCGGGAGCTACCGGCGAGGGGGCTGCTTCCTAGAAAAGCCCGCCCAGGCTTCCGCGGCCTTGGCCTTCCCGCGGCGAGCCATTGTGCGCGCGCCTGGGGACCACGCCGCCGGCCGGGGGAGGCGTTTCCGGGACGCGCGGCCGGGCAGCCTGGCAGGGCGGCCCCGCCGAGGAAGCGCTCGATTCTCCGAGTGGCACGTTCGCCTCGGGCCCTGCCAGATGCCCCGCTGGGCGGAGGTGAGGGGCGGCGCCACGCTGGGGTCCAAACCGGGCCCTGGGGGTTGCACGGGCAGCCGGGTGCGCTCACTTCTTGGCCGGTCGTTCCTTCCTTCCTTCCCCTAATCGTTATAGCACTTGGTACTGCCAAGCTCTGTATTGGCTGCTGGCATTACAAAGCCACGCTTCTGCTTCATTCATTCATTCGTTCGTGCGTTCGTTCCAGGGGTCCTTACTGAGCTCTGCGTGGGCCAGGCAGTGTTCTAGGCTCTGAGGATACAGTCAGGGTCCTACAGTCAGGGTCCTTGACCCTGAAGCTTTCGTTCTAGCAGACAGACCACCACCAACAGATGTAATAAGTACATATACCATACTGCCCATCCTAAGTGCTGTGGAAGGAAAGAAAGAGGAGGGGGTGGGGAAACCAATAATGGGAGTGGGGGACCTAGTTGCCAAACAGTTCTCCAGAGGAAGAACATTCTAGGTAGAGGAAACAAGAGGTGGAAAGCTCTGAAGTGGGACCTTGCTGGCAGAGTGTGACTGATACAGAGAGAGCTTTTCCCCTCAGCCACTTGTGCCTCACCTGGACTCCCAGAGCTCGGCTGAAGGAAAAATCTCCCCGAGACAGGGCCCACGGTGAGTGGCCACATCTGTTCCGTGGCTCCCTCACTTGCTCTGCAGAATCACTTGTATTCACCTCTGGATGCCCAGAGGTATCCTCATTATCTGGGCTTTCTTTCTGTCTCCAGTCCCTTGTCTGACCCCTCTCAATTTGCCACGTGCCCTGCAGGTTGGCCAGTGACTCGTGCTTCCCCAGGGGCACCATGCTGCCTCAGGCCTTGGCACACAGCGTCTCCTGGAATGCCGTGTACATTCCTGAACCCGTGTTCACCTGACAAGCCCTTACTCACCCTTCAAGAGTCTGTTCAACATCACATCCTCCTTGAAGCCTCTTTTTGCTTTCCCTTGAACGTTCCAGACTGTCCTCTGCTTATGTGATGCCTGGCACAGACCTCGACAGGCAAGTGTCTGGCCACCTGGCAGTTATGTGTTGACTTGTCGGTGGCCCCAGTGGGCCACGGCCCTCCTTCCCTTACCTCTGTGACCTCAGCACCCAGCACCTGCCCGGCACGGAGCAGATGCTCAGCAAACGCAACTCGACTGAGTGCGTGAACACTCCTTGGCTGCGTTGGTTCCCTAAGCACTCTGGGGCTGAACTAACCAGTCCATGGCTTGCTCTTGGATATTTAACAGACCGTATTCACAGCTGTGGACTCCCAGGTCACGGATTTCCTGTGGGTGAGGGACTGGTCTGGGGGAGACAAAGGTCTTCAGTTTAACCACAGAAAATGACTGGCTCAAGGGGCATTGTTGTCCGAGAGAATAGGAGAGGTTGCCCCCTCTCCCTGACTCCACCCTAGCCCTGGGTGCCAGTCTGTGGCTGGCCACACAACTCCTGGAAACCCTGGTCAGGAATGGGCTTCCTCTCCCTCCCACCAGGACTCTGAGCACTCCTAGGGCAGCGGCACTCACAAAGAGTGCAGTGGCCGGCTGGCCGGCCACCCCTCAGCCCCTCAAGGCCTGCCAGCCTTTCCTTGAAAGTCACTGTCCTTTTCTTCCTATTCTGACATCCACAGTCCTAATCTATCCCCCTGTCCTCACACGTGGATGGCCCAGAAGGTTTTCTGGCTCACTGCCTTGTCTCCCTCCCCTTTCAGTTCCTACCTTCTCCTTCCAATGTCAGAATCATCTTCAGGCATTTCTGTTTTCCAAGTCTCCGAGCAGAGAGGTGACTCTTAGTGTCAAAAGTCAAGTCTGGACACTCAAACCTGGTGTCCTGGGTCCTCTAAAAATTGAACCTTAACTCCCCCCATGTGCACTTTTTGTTTTTACCCTTCCCTGTCACCAACCTCCTTGCGACAGTCTGCCTTACAGCCCCTCAAGTGCTGTCCCAGCTCTGCCCTTCACCTGTCCTGGATGCCTTCCCGGTGCCTCCCACCTACCCAGTCCTTCCAAATGCTTCTGCATGCAAGCCTGTCCAGACAGCCCTGCATCACTCGTCTTGAGCCCTGGATCACATATGTTACTACCTATGACAGTCATTTAATACCTAGACAGTTGACCTTGAGAGCTTTTAAGTTCCCTTCAGTCCTGCAGTTCTATTCTGACCAGGTGTTTTTGCTGTCATGTTTTACAAGTTTACATCTCCATTCACAGAGTAAGAGTCTGAAGGACCAGACCTTGCCTTTGTCAGGGGGCACGTTCTGTGCTATAGCAACGCCCGGTACACGGTGGCAGACTCAGCGTGGCTTTGCTGATGCAAGGTTTCCAGACCCCAGCCCCAGCTATTCCTGTCTTCAGTAGTTCCCTGCTCAGCCGTTATATGCTGCGGACTACCCCACACATGCTTCTGAAGGGGAGCTGAGAAATACACGCTGATGGAGAGATCGGAGATTTCATACCCGCGTCCTCCAAAGGGAATCTGCATTGGCCGAGTTACCTGGGAAGCGCATGAGGGAACCACCACTGAGCTTTAACGGTGGGATGCCAGGTATCAGCAAGGGAGGAATGGTTGGCATGGGAACCTTTCTTGGAGCCATTCAGTCATATCCTGCTTTCCCTGACTGCTTTGCCTGGGTGTGCTGCCGGTTCTAGACAGGGCACGGGGGCGGCGGGGTGGTGGGGAACGGGGTAGAAAGAGGAGAACGGAGCTATCCATTTACAAGGAAACACCTCTCACTCCTTTACTCCATGGAAGCCTTACTTGCCTAGATGTCACCACGAGAAGAAACATTATGGCTGGGTTGTCTGGGAGGAGGGGAGCAAGTGGCATCCCCCCCTCCTCTGTCCCCGATCAGCAAGGCTGCCCAGAGCTCCTGCCGGCACCTTGCCCTTTGGAAGAGCTGTGGGAAGGAGCTGACTCAGCCCTCTTGGACCCACAGACCCACTGGGGAGATAAGGTTCAGGATGGGAAAAGTGGGTGTGGGGATGCAGAGGGAAGGAGGGATGAGCTGCATTTATTGAGCACCTATGGTGTGCCAGGCACTGCGCTAATCACATTTACATCTGTTACCTCCTCTAATCTTCCCCCAGATCTTGTGAGATAATTGTCATTAGCCGCATTCCCCAACACAGTTTATTTCCTCTCACACCCTTTCTCCATTGTTCTTTTTCCTGTTTTGTTTTTGTCTTTTCTGATCATAAAGTAGTGTTCATTATAGACATAGTATATGAAAGTAATATGAAAGTGCAAGGAAGAGAAGGAAAGTCATCTATAAACTCACAACGAAGATAGAACCATTATTAGCACCTAAATGTGTGTATTCCAGTTTTTTAAACTCATTTTAAATATATGTGATATTACCTTGTACACTACAATTTTCTATTCTTCTTTTTTTTACTGACCTTTATACCAATAATATTTTCATGGCATTAAAAATTCTAAAACGGCATCTGTAGCATCTTTGCAGGGCCTCATTCTGTGGATACACAACTAATTTTCCTGTTTCCCAACTGCCCGGCATCTGGTTTTCTATCATTTGAAATTTTAAATAACGGTTCAGTAACATCTTGGTACTGACATCTTTCTATGAATTTCTTTCTTTTTTTTTTTTTTTTTTGTCTTTTAAGATTTGAAGAACCGTTAGGGGTCAGTGTCATTGTGATTTTAAATGGTAGTTTTATTTTCTAACTTCAAAAGTGAGAGTTGTTTAATGTGAAAAATTTGGAACACTTAAAAAAGAAAACAACATTCCTAACTTTTCAAGTGGCTATTATTAACATTTTGGGGTGTTTATTTCTCCGTTCTTTTTCCTATGACATACAATATGTAAGTATAAATAAATAAAGCTGCAAAAAATGGGTTGACATGGTATAATCCTTACTACAACCTGCTTATCAGCAAGCACTGTATTGTGATCATTATATTATTAATTATCTTTGACAATATTACTTTTAATAGCTGCATAATTCCACTTTAAGGATACACCACACAAGTTAAAGCATTCTTTTACTAGTGGCCATTTAGAGTTTTGTTTCCAAAACTTTCCTATTAGTCACTCTGTTATGAATATCTGAAAATCTTGAACATCTCTGAATATTAATCTCTGACCTCATCTCTGATCATATCCCTTCATACACATTCCTAGAAGTGAAGTTACTAGGTCAAAGTGTACGAGTGTTGTCAGAGCTGTTGGTACATATTGCTTAATTGTGTTCCAAAAAGCATCCTTATAACCAGAGACGGTCTGTCTTACCATTGCAAAACTGATTATTATTCATTTCTTTAGTATTCGCTTTTACTATTAATGATCGTGTTTTGAAATGTTCACCAGCTATGTGTACTTCGTTTTTCGGAATGTTCTTGACTCCTCTTCGCCTTACTGTTTTTGTCTTTAGTATATTTCTTGATGTTCTAGATGAGATCTTTATATTTTAAAGATATTAGCCCTATGCTTATCACACTCATTCTTGAAGAATTTTCCAAGTAAAGAAGAAAAGTTCTCCATTTTTATAGAGGACTAAACCGAGACTCCGTGAGGAAGTGAGTTATCCAAGGTCGCCCACCTGGCAAATGGTCTAGCTGGGATTTGAACCCAGGTCCTACTGGCCGTAGAACGCTTGATCAGAAAAGAAGAAGAGGAGAGGAAATAAGAGGAGCTGTGGAAGGCTCCGTGGTAAACCGTGAGCCTGTGCTGTAGGATGAGTAGAAGTCAGCAGCTGGAAGGGTGGGGATGTTTATGGAGGAGGAGGAGAGACACAGGGCTGGGGGCTGGGAAGCCAGGAAGGGGCCTGGCCTGGTGCCAGCTGCGCGTCTTTCTGGTCATTGCCCCCGCGCTCAGGGACACGCTTCTGGCAGCCCTGGTACCTTCATGACCCTTCAGAGGACTGCCTCCAGCAATCACCCACATCCTCTCCGAATCTGTGCTCCGCCCCACAACCTTTGGCTTGTCCTCACCTGTATGTTCCCGAGGCTTTGAGAGGCCCCTTGTTACCTCTTGTGCTGACATCCAGGGGTGGGAGAAGCCCAGGAGGCCACACCCTCAGCAGGGTCCACATTCAGAGGTCTTCTTTGATCGTCTTTTCTTACCCAGTTACATTTCTTCTAACCCTCATTTCTATGGACACTTGCTAATTGCCAAGGAAAGAAAGAGGAATAAGGCAGAAGATTGGATTGTTGATTTCCTTAGGTTGGGTGTGCAGGGTCCTAGCTTGGAAGCTCCTTGACATCCCTGCAGCCCTCTCCACCTCCTCCGCCCTTCTTGCCCCTAGCACAGGGCCTGCCCTGGGACTGGGCTCAGTAAATGCCTGCGAATGACTGACAGGGCGGGGGGGGAGGGCAGCCTACCCTGGAAAGGCTGTCGGCTGGCTCTCCTCCCTCCTCCAGGAAGGACCAGATGCAAAAACAGCAAATAAATGTAGCAGTTTGATTTTTCATTCTGGGGTCAGGCAGATGCCTTTTAGAGAGAGGGCAGAGGCAGGGAAGGGGGTGGTGGCGTTGGAAGGGGAAAGGGGGGCGGCACCATGTTACTTGCCCTCTTCTCTTCATGGCTCCCGCTGGACCCATCCTCAGGGAGTTTGGAAATGCCTAACATTTTATCTTGGCAGTTAAGTGCACTCTGGGATTTGGATGGGAACTTGCAGATTTGGAAGCAGGGATGGAAGGAAGAAAGGATACAGTGTCCGTGGAGGTGGGAAGAGAATTGCCATTTTCTGCAGGTTGAAGGGAAATAATAGCACATGGAAGCCTGATCTACAGAGAAGAATAAGGAGCATCAGAAATGGTCATTATATGGGTGACTCGAAGAGAACAATCTCTCCATTCTTAATTTCTTTAAAAGGCGATGGTCTATAGCAATAACAACAACGTATCCTGGGGCTTATATTCAAGGAATAACATATGTGACAACAGAAAAAAGGATGGGGGTGGTGGTAAAGGGTTTAAGTTCTCATATGCAAATTCCAGGTCGACTGTGCTCAATTGAGGGTGCATATTGTAATCCTTAGAACAAAAAGTTAAAAAATCGAACAAAGAGGTTAGCTGCAAATCCCAGAGAGGAGGTGAAATGGAATACTAAATTATAGTCCACGACTGATCTGAAAGAGCACCAGAAAAATGAGCAGAGAACCAACGAGAAACCAAACAGAAAATAAATGATAGCACCTATTAATTATAATATCACCCATGAAGGGAAGAAATGAGATGATCTCTAAGGCCTTTTCCAGCTTTCGGTGTCTCTGATTTCGGTTCACACCCCGTGTGATTACTAGTGGCTCAGAGGCCGTGTTTGTGAAGACGAGATACGGCAGACTGGGAGGAGAATGGGTCTGCTCGTTCCGGGGTCCATGGTTAGCCCCTTGAGACTGTGACTATGGGTCTGCTGTTGCCATTAGTGTAGCAAGTTGAGGTGATGATTCGGGGCAGGGTTGGAGTCAGAGAAGCTGTCAGTGCTACCCGTCAGGCCCAGGGTGAAGGCCCGAGTTAGAGTCCGTCTGCTTGAAGTTTCCTGCTGGATTTGGCTCACTGGCCAGCTCTGTGGGCTGAAAAGAGCCAGACTCAGGAAGGCAAGGTTGGGTGGGGCCAGGCTGACCCAGCAGAGCTCCTGCGGCCTCTCACAGCAGCTGCTCGGGGAAGGTAGGCATGTGTTTCCCATCGTTAATAACCTCTCTCCCCCAGGACTTTTTCTCTTTCTCTTAACAATGCAGTGCAATAGCCATTCGGTCAAAAACCTTTACTGATGACCTGACGTTACCCGAGTCCCCGCCAGGTGCTACTGTAGGTATGGCTGATGCGGCTCGAGCGAGCCAAGGGCGCTGAGCCCCCCCCCCCCCCCCCCCGCGGGAGACAGAAGCAAATGTGTGATTCCGGGGAGCAAAACCAGGTCGGTGGGTGGAAATGGAGAAGACCCTGTGCCTGCTGAGGGCGGTGAAGGGCCAGTGGGGGAGCAGGGGCAGCGCGTGCAGGAGGCCTGAAGCCGGGAAGGTGAGGGCAGCAGGGTGGCCTGGGAAGGAGGGGGCAGGACCGGAGCTCAGAGAAGGAGCTGCCTTTGTGCCAGGAAGGGACTGTCCTCCACTTTGGAGAGAAGCCACGTGAGGCTGTAAGGAAGGGAGTGATATGGTCTCATCTGAGATTTAAAGATGACTCCAGTCGCTCTGTGGAGAATAGCCTAGAGCAAAACCAGAGAAAACCGAACAAAAAAGAACAATGGGCAGCGAGATAGCAGTCCTGGAACCTGCAGTGTGTTGTGTGTGATCTTGGGTGCGTCACTTAGCCTCTCTCCCGTGTTATCTGTCCATCAAATGCCAAGAGTAGGATCTAGGCTATTTACGTCACAGAGACATGGTAGCCATCCGTCATTTAAACAGTACCTTTAAAGGACAAAGGGCTGTACAAAACAGGCGGTGGCATCATCTTGCCCCTCGGGATACTGGGCACGCTAAATTCAAGCGATGAAATGGGGTCTGTGTAATAATAACTCGAGTTCCTTTCCTCCATGAACATCATGGCGGCACCTGAGCCTTCCCTCGCACAGGGGCTGGTTAGCTCCTTTGGTTAATGAGGCCAAACTCAACTCCAGTGCCAGCCAGATTCTTTTCCTCCATTCCCAGGCCACAGCCTCATCAGACAGTTCTTAACTGGATGTCACCGGGCACACCGGCCCCACCGAACCAGTGGCTGCCCCCCCACCACCACTGAGGCAGCCCCCATGCAAGGGAATGAGCCCACCACCACCCCCTGGGGCTGAAGATCAGCCTCGAACCAGCCCCACTGCTGAGCTGCTTCGCTCCGGCCGAGGCGATGGCCTCTTCAGAATGGGGAGCCTCGTCCGGCCTTCTCACAGGGGCCTGTGGGATCCACAGAAACCCTTGGGGAGGGGCTGGCGTGTTAGCCATGTTGTTGCTGCTGCCAAGGGAACTACCTCTGTTGTCACTGGATTGGGAAAGAAAGCCTGTGACACATCAAGAAAGATTTCTGTGTTCCTCCAGCCCTGCAGGCTGGATTCCAGCGGAAGGCCATTTTGTGAAACACGTGAACCAAGCAAAAAACAAACAAAAAAACCGCAAGAAGCCAGACTCTAGGCACACATACCCTTTGGGGAACATGGAGGTGATTCTTGGACCTCCACACTGTGCGTGCATTAAAGCTCACTTGGCCCTCCCGGCATCCCTCCGAGTAGATATCATCATCCTCATTTTACAGACTGGGAAACTGGTATTCAGGGAAAGTAATGGATTTGTCCAAGGCTATCAGATGGGCTGCAGAGCTGGGAGTCAGCCCGGGTCAGCCTGATTCCAAAGCCGCGTGCAGCCCAGGCCTTAGGCTTACGGCCCTAGAGCATTCAGAGCACCTCTCCATTGTTCTTTCCGGGAAGGCCAGCACTCCAGACATGCTGGGAACCCCTCAGGCCAGAGATGATTGAGGACAAAGTCAGACCCCTTGGGGCTGGTTTGTCATTTTACTCCATCAAAAGACAAATACTCAATCAGCCAGCAAAATATCAATTAGAGGGCTGGGCGAGAGGTCTGGCAGGCAGGCAGGCAGGAGGTGTGCAGACCCAAGAACAATTTTGAGAGCAAGATGCAGCCATGTCTATGCCCAGAGGAGAGGCTGTGCTGGCCACGGAGGAAGGAGCTGACCAAGGGCTAGCAGGGAGTCAGGGTCAATGAAATGCAGACAGGTGCAAAAAGCTGATGCTATGGGCTCAGCCTCTACCATGGAAAAGCCAGACCGCCTGACTGCTTCCCTTTCCGGGGCCTAGGACTCGGGTCCTGGATCTCTCTGGAGCACAGCAGGCCAGCCCAGGGCCACTGGGAGTGCCCAGCACAGACTACATGTTCACCTCGGGCTAGCCCCGGTGCCCCAGGCACAGACCCTGGCCCCACCGTCCATTTTCCTTACAGAGCCGTCCTCTCAGCACTTGCCAGCAACTAGCTGATGACTGGCCGAGTGGTTGAGGCTGCGCAGAGCCTGGACGCAGGAACTGAGCTAGGAAAAGGGACTTCTTCCTATGTTGAGGGGAAGCCGCTGGGGAGAAGGGAAAAATCAGTGAGAAAGTCTGTGTGGGGCCAGTGTAGTGCCCTCTAATGTATGCGATTGGGCCCACAGCTCCTCTGGGGTGACAAGGTGACAGGGTGTGGGGCTCAGCTGCTTGGCCTGCTTCAGGACCTCAGGCAAGGAGAGAGGGCAGAAAAACCTGCCCTTCCTGCCATGTGGGCCTCCCTGCCTGCCTCCCTTCCTCCCTCTCTCTCAACACTATTTTAAAAATGTAACTAGAGGCTTACCTGGTCCCCACCCATCTGCTCAGGGAGAAGGGGAGGGAGTTCAGCTAGATAGCTCTACGCTAGTGGGTGGGGAGGGAGAAAAGTAGGTCCTTCCTTCCAGAAGTAGGCTCATTTAGCAATGGCAAAGAGCAGTAGAGAGGGGTCTTTACTAACTCTTAATCTTAAAACAAATTGATTTAAAATTATATGAAATACTAAGCTTTAAACGTATGGAATTTATATTAGCGTGCAAGGTTTAGGGGTTTTTTTTTTGTCTGTTCTGAGACTATTCCAACTTGCTAATGCTTTCCTTTGGAAACCCATAACAGTATAAGAAACCATGACGTTGATAGGACATTAATCATCACATTTGTATCAGGGTTTCTAAGGTGCTTCTGGGCACAGTGACCCTGTCCCTAAGTCTGTGAAGTAGGAGCCACTAGTAACCCCATCTTGCAGATGAGGGTGCTGGGACTCAGAGATGTTGAATACGTCCGTGACCACCTAAGAAGTGGAGACCAGAATGCGGGCTCAGGCTTGAGACTCCAGGCCCACCAGTGGGCTCTCAGCACCTTCCTGTGCCCAGCCTCTGGGCCCGAAGGAGAAAAGGGCAATGGTGAACCTGCCTGCTCTTTTAGCTCCGCCCCCGCCCAGGGCACGGAGCTCACGCAGACCCGGTTCAGTCAGGTTGGGTCCTCACACTTTATAGGGCTTTAGACTTTCCCCATTCTGCAGCTCATTCATGTTTTCACCTTTCTCTTCACTTGGAAGAAAAATAAATGTAGGAACAAATGGAAATGGGATGTGTTTGTTCCTCGTGCTTTCTCTTGAGCTCTCTGGGCCAAACCTCTCCAGCACGTGTCGTCCGCATGCCCAGCCCAGTGCTGGCTGCCTCAGCACCGGGCTGAACAGTCCAGCGGGCCTGCAGAGAGGGGCCACCTCACCTCTGCTCTCTCTTATGCAGATACTAATGGAAGTGGCCTCCTTATCTCTGTGATCATCATGGCTGGGTGTGGTCATTGAAAGCCTCAAACTCAGTGGAAACTTCTGGAGAAAAAAGGTATATTCACTGGGAGAGAGGACTGGGGAAAGAGAAAGGAAGAAGTGTGGAGAAGAAGAGAAGCAGTAGGCACAGGGAGCAGGTGGGGGGGGGGGCGATTGCCCAGGGCAAGACACACAGTAGAACCTTGCAGGGCCTGGGTCCCTCTGGGTCCACTCGTCACAGCTCCGGGCTTCCTCCATGCTGCTTACACCTAAATATCCCCTGAGCTACGCTGTGGGGAGAGTTTGAGTGGCCTTTGAACCTACTTAACACCCCAAGATGCTAAGGTCTCCACAGCCACCTGTCTGTACTCCCAGGGCCATGCATATAGACCAGTGTCCCCTCAAACTTCAGGGCTGTAATAATTGGCTCCTTGCTGAGAGTGGATGTACCCCAGGAGATTCTAGAACCCACGGAAATTTTGCTCTGATGTTAATAGCTATTATGCAAAAGTCGAGTATAAATTGAGCATGAAGGTTTTCTAAAAACTGGGAGGAACAAGAAAGATAAACTGTTCTTATGAAGGGCTGGGGAAAGCTACCTGGTAACCTGAGCCAAGGGCTGCCCGGGTCAAGGACATCCATGCTCCATTCCACATATGCTCCCAGAGTTTGCAGAGAAATCCTCACCACTGTATAGTGGTGTCGTTCCTGCCACAATGGCCACGTAATTATTGGGGGCAAATTCATGGTGGGAAAGCTAGAATGTCACGGCTAAAAGATGAGAGTCACATTCCATTTCTCATCAGCACAGGGGTCACAGTCATCCTCCAAAGGCCCCATCAGGCATTAGTAATACAGGTGTTCTAAGTGGTCTAGAGCCAGTAAAAGCTGATAATCTCAGATGATGATAATAACTAAACCTCCTCGAAGGGTCTTTGTGCCGCTTCTGTATGCCCTGCCCTTTGCTTTGAGAGTGGTAAGAGAGGATTCAGCCCTTACTCCCAGACCAAAATGCTCTTCAGCCACTTCTCTGACTAGCAAACTCCGGCTCATCCTTCAAGACCCAGCCAAAACGGCACCTTTTCTGCAGACTTTCCCTGACATCCCCCACCCCCAGCCAGCCTGGCAGAATCATTCTCCTTTCTGAACTCCCAGAAAAACAGGGTTTTAAACTTCTTACATGCAGTATTTTGTCTGTTTGCAAGTTTGTCTGCAATAGTAGACGGTGAGTTTAGAGGGGAGGGCTGTGTCTTATTCATCTTTCTAAGCTGAATTTCAACCCCATTGATGAGTAAGAGCTGGACACTTGATAAATGCTTAAGAGGGGAAGGACGAATTAGTAAAATTAATTAAGTAAACAAAGATCAGAATACATACAAAGAGAACGAGGCCTCAAATGCAATGAAATTTGGAGAGATAATTTGGAAAGGTACATTTTTATTTTATTTTTTTAAGATTTTATTTATTTGGCAGAGAGCGAGCGAGCGAGCGCACAAGCAGGCGGAACAGCAGGCAGAGGGAGAAGCAGGGTCCCCACTGAGCAGGGAGCCCAACATGGGACCCGATCCCAGGACCCTGGGATCATGACCCGAGCTGAAGGCAGCCGCTTAAACCCCTGAGCCACCCAGGCACCCCAGAAAGGTACGTTTTTAAATGCTGTTGTTTTATTACTATTAAAATGTGTTTTCTATTCTTTTTTTTTTTAAGATTTTGTATTTATTCATTTGAGAAAGAGACAGAGTGAGTGTAAGCATGAGTGGGGGCAGGGGCAGGCAGAGGGAGAGGAAGAAGCGGACTCCCTGCTGACCAGGGAGCCCCACTCGGGGCTTGATCGCAGGACCCTGAGATCATGACCTGAGCCGAAGACAGCCACTTAACCAACCGAAACACCCAGGCGCCCCTGTGCTTTCTAGTCTTAACAGGTAAAGTTACTGTGGAGTTGTCTGTGGGTCTTTCCAGTGCTCTCCTCAGTGTGGCCTTCCTTATGAACCTTGGGCATTACGAGCTTCACTCTCATACACAGTGAACCCCGGGCTCCCTGCCTTGGCTTTGCCACTGGCATGTTTTTATGTCACAAGACATCTCTCTACCATAAATTACTGTCTGATGAACGCCCACTTTAATTTAGCCTAAAATAGAACAATTAGGAGGGCAAATCTGCTATAATGTAAAATGAACGATTAAGGTAAGGCCTTGTCTAAAGGCTTCGAAACGTCTGTGCCTCCACTTCCCCTGGGGTAGGTCATTGAGCACACTGGTCCCAGGCGGGCTTGCGACCCCAGCATCCATGCACCAGAGACTGCAATCCTGAGACAGACCAAGAGAAAAGCCTCAGAGTTTAAAATCTTAAGTATTTACAGGCACATTCTCAGCATTGCATCCCTGGTTTTCTTCAAAGGGCAAAGACAGAGGTATGCACTCAGAGAAAAATGAAGCATTTTAAATGGGATTTGTGCGGGACCGTACTTCTGGGCTTGGCACCTGGGGAGCTCCATGTGCGTGTATGTGTGTGAGCGCCCAGGTGCATTTGGGGCCGTGTTAGCATGTGCCCTGACTCGATGTTTGTATGTGCTCTCCCCTCTAATCTCAGCGCTCCAAAAGGACCCAGCTGTAGTCCCAGAATGACACAGACAGGAAAAGCCTTTACATGGCCATGGAAATCATAAAGGGGCAATGTTCCCTCATTCCTTGTATATTAGTAAGTTTCAAAACCAATTCCTGTAGTATCCGGACGCCCTAAATGTCCTGTAACCATCCTTCTCACTTAACATAGATCCGAAGTCTCAATGGTCTCTTGCTATCTCTGACCATTTCTTGAATCTGCAGGCACTTTGCTGGGGGACAGGACAATGAATTGCGGGGCAAGCCATTTCTGCGGTTGTGAGGCTTTTTCCTCCCATTTTCCTTTGTGCTTCTATCAGCCTAAATCTGAAGTTTAAACCCCGAGAGTGGGCCAGACAACACCGAACTTCTCTCAGCAGCCAAGCTCCCTCGAAGACATTGCTGGATGCTCTGTGGTCTGCCCCAGGGGTGGTTTCAGGATGGCAGGAGAACTGCTCGGAATGAGATCAAGAGAAAGTGAGGTGAGAAGGTGCTGGAAACCAGCTCCTGCCGAGTCAAACTTTAGTCAAGCGCCTGCCTAGATCAGATGCCCAGAGTGATTTGTTTTCCATGTAGGAAATGGAGGTCGTAAGGACGCAGTCATGTCCTGACCCAAGTATTCCACAGATGGCCTCACGTGTCTGCCAGCTGAGGCTTCTGGGGCAAAGACCACCGCTTAATTCAGTGATGCATAGCCAATCCAAACATCAGAGCCTAAAGGCTCTAAAGAGCCAGCCCTCTCACTTTAAAGAAAAGGAAACCGAGAGCCAATGATAGAAATTTAGCCAAGGATTTTTTTTTTTTTTTTTTTTTTTTTAGAGAGACAGAGAGAGTTGGGGAAGTGAGAGAGCATGAGAAGGGGGAGGGTCAGAGGGAGAAGCAGATTCCTTGCTGAGCAGGGAGCCCGATGCGGGACTGGATCCCGGGACTCTGGGATCATAACCTGAACTGAAGGCAGTTGCTTAGCTGACTGAGCCACCCAGGCGCCCTGTCAAGGACTTCTTATCTGACTGGAAGTGCCTTGAGGAATGGTGCATGTCTCACTGATCTTGGTAGCACCAGTGCCCAGCAGGAGAGCTGGCATATAGGGAGCGCTCACCGGATGCTATTCAAGTAAATAGTGCCTACAAATGAATGAGTGAATGAATGAATGAATATACCAGCCAAGATTCTTAGCCGCAAGTAACAGAAATTATCTCCAGCAATTTGAGAAGAACTGATTTATTAAAAAGGTTCTGGTTATCTCACAACGTCTCTGGGAGGGGGGGTAACTGGAGAGCCAGGCGCAGACGTTAAGGCAGCCGGGAATTAAGGCCCACACTGGAAGCCCGCTGTAGGTGACTGTAGTTCACACGGCCAAGCCACCAGCTAACTACTCGGGATGCTGATGCTAGAACTGCTGGCACCAAGATGCTGTCAGTGGGGTGGCAACCGCTTTGCAAGGTGCCTGCTTCCCCGAGACTCAACGAGATTCAAAGTCTGGGTAGATGTGAGTGATTCAAAGAACCCGAGTCACATGTCCACACCAAGCGTTCAAGAGAAGCTGAGATTATCTGGCATTTTTACTTTCTTTAGTGAAAGCCTTTTCTTTAGTGAAGCCTTGCTGCTTAAGGTGAGCGAGGAACTCCCCAAACATAGAAAGGTGCTCAGGTTCGGATGCTGAGGAACTGAGGAGAAAGAAGATGTCCGATGTCACAAGTAAATTAAGGCAGCGGAGGTGCACGATGTAAACACATTGTGCATTTGGCTGACTCTTGCCTCTCTTTGCCCCATTTGGCTGACTCTTGCCTCTCTTTGCCCCATTTGGCTGACTCTTGCTGCAGGATGTCCCTCCCCCTTGCTCCCCAGTCTCCCCATAACTTATTTGTGGGAGTCCCTGGAGCATTTTTCACAAGTTCTGTCTGTAGCTGCCATTTTTTCCCCTAGCCGGCTACAGCACTTCCTGTCATTTCCATAGTTAAGGCCCTCTCCAAAATTAGGTCAGGACATTTGCCACTGCCTCCTGGGCCCAATTTTTTTTTTTCTGGTCACTTCTTGAAGACCTTCTAATGCATCGCCAGCACTGTGGCTTCTGACATCAGCCACATGCACAGCCCTGAAAGGGGCCTCAAGACCCTGAGAGAGTTATGTCAAACAAATGGGATTCGTATGATACAATCAGAAGGCAACATTATTATTTTCTTCCATTAAACTTTTAAGTGGTCCATTTGATGGATTATTTAGTTCCCACTTGGAATAAAATCTCAGTGAAGTCCCAAGACTTTTAAAGTCACTCTTGAGTAGTAAAAGTAGAAATTCCTTTGCCCATACTACATAAACGTCTTGCGTCCGGTAGGTAATGAAAATTCTCAGCTTCACCCCAGCTTAGAGCTCTGTCCTCCCTAACTTAGACTTGCTTCAACCTGGAAGCCTGAGCGGACAGGAGGGAAGATGCTATCTGTTGCTTGCACCCTAAGATCTTGGCTGATACATTAATTTGTTCATTTATATGTCTGCATATTTGTTTGGTCAGCATTTACTGAGTGCCCCAGTTATGCTAGATGCCCTGTTAGGCATTGAGGAGCCTAAGATATTTCCCTACCTAGCACCTCTGTACTTAACCCCTCTACTGGCCTACATTGGCCCCTCGAGGCTAGGAGAGGGGAAAAATAGGATAGGGAAGGTCGTCTTCTTCTTCTTTCTCATCTTTTTCCACTTCTTCTTCTCCTTCTTTTTACTAGCATGGGTGTAATTTCTCTTTGGTTTTCCCCGGCCATGGCAGCTATTTGCCTCTTTGGTATCTTTGTGGATTCCTCGGGTGGTCTCCTCCAACTGCATCCCCTTATGGTTCCAGAAGGGCCCTCCTCCAGCAGGTCACTTGTGGTCTTCCTCAGCTTCTGCCTCTGGTGGTCCCTCCATCTCTTTCTGTTGAGACCTTTTTGAAGAGGTACGCATGGCAGGATCCTCTTAAAAATCTTCAGTGGGTATTCCTCCTGTGAATTCCACATCTGGTCTGTAAACAGCATGGTCTGTATTGGACCTGCTTGTCATTGCCCAGATACCCTTCAGGAATGAAGGCCTGTTTCCCCCCCGGGGTGCTGTTGCCTAAGGCCACAGCCTTTGACTGATCAGGGCAGAGGTAGAAAGGCCTGACCTCTTTACTCCACTTTGGGACAACTCTGAAGAGCCATCCCAGCTTCAGACACCCTGAGGGGTTGGATGAGACCCTTGTGGAGGCTCCACTTTGCCCCCTGCCCAGTCCCACTTCTGTTCCTTCTTTCCCACAGGTGCTGATCCCAAGGGCTCTCCCTCATAAACCTGCTGAATGCTAACCTCCCCCTCCTGCTGGCTTCCCCGGGGAATCCGACCTGCAAAATACACCACTGCCGTGACCAGGTGAGTAGGAGTAAGCCTCGAACCCAGCCCTCCACCTGGCTCCAACAGCCGCTCCAGCCAGCCTCTCACCTGGGGGCGCTCTCCTGAGGCCCTCAAGCTGCAGGGGATGAGTCTCAGGCTCTCACATGGTCTCGGGTAAGTCACTGGACTCGGAGATAGCTGAAAGGCAAGCATTAGTCCATGGTGCAGGGAGGGGAAATTCCATGATGTTGACAGCTCCATCCTAGAAATGCCACTTCTAGTCCTTGACTGTATCAGTGCGTTCACTCCCTTGAGGTGGGCATTGACTAAAGCATGCAAAACTTTTCGAAAGCTCTTTTGCTAGTTCTGTATTTCTGTGTTTTGAAACTGAGCTAGAGAAAGTCCCCTTTTAACACCCCATTACAGGCCGAAGCCACACTATGGGACCAAGGAGGGTGTCTCTGACCCCTACTTTGTGTCATTCTTAGTTACCAGACTTCAGAGCAGTGCTACTTGAGGCCTGATGTCATCATTTCTATTGATAGTAGCACCTTCATTTCTGCTTGTGCCCTTTCTACTCTAAGGTGGGGCTGGCACATCCTTCCTATAGGCCATTCCTCCCACAGAGATTGCAGCCACCAGCCTAGCAGACGGGCCAGTCTGGGCGAGGTGTCTCTAACTCCTAGCAGTGATGATGGCTGGGACTCTAGCTTTATCTTCCTTCTTATTCACTCTCTCCACCCTCCCACCCACCACCACCAAATCCTTACAACACCTATTGTTTAGAGCATGTGATTTCGCTCTCAACTTTTATATTTAAAACGTTTTAAGAATATATAAATTATATAATATATTAATTGAAAAGTAGTTTGGAAGAGGAAGAAAGGAATCATTACTTATTGACACTCACTGATTTCAAAAGCCTTAAAAAGTAAGTCAATGTGCATGTCATAATCTGGGAAATGCAGTGGGTGCACAACTGGATTGGCTTCTCCTGGAGGGAAGGGAACCACTGGCTTTCTCTCCCTCCAGATTGATTCCTTCCATTCTCCCTAAACCAGCATAACACAATGGCCATGAACCAATGACTCCTTCACTATTTGTTGAATGACCAAATGATAAACACATAAGACCTTTCCTGGGCAGACATTAGTCTCTAAGTCACGGATAATCCAGATGTGGGGGTGGGGTGGGGAAACTGTGGTTCTTTAAACCTGGATCCTTCTCAGTAAGTACTAAGAATTCAAGTAGAAAAAAATGTTCGACTCTTTCCTCAGTAAGAATCCCAGAACTCTTTTAGAAAGATGGCAAAAGCTGAATTTGTAGAGTCAAAAGTCATGTTTAACCGTAGATATAGCATACGTTCAGGCTTTGGCCTGAAGCCAAACACAGGAGGTATGGTTTTCTGGTCATGGGATTCATTGATAAGCGTGAGGACAGACTCCTACAGTCACAATTTAAGAGCTGGTTTTGTTTGGAGAACTAACAGGCAAATGTGAGGGAAGGGGTGACTTCCCTTCCAACCCAATAAATGGTGGGACTGGGGCCCGAAGGGTATTACATGAGATAACACATGTGCAAGACCAGGGCTAGTACCACCCGAGAGTGAATGCCCCCTGAAATTTTGCACCCCAACCCTGACATGTGACAATACACTGAAAGTTGTGAAATGCTAAAGAAATAGCCCAGCCTTCCAAGATCTCCTCTCCTGTTAGATCCCACCCATCCCAACCTAATTTCCAACCACATCCTGGGCCATACTGTTACTTTAACAGGTTTACCGAGGCCCTCTGTCTTCCACCTGCCCACCTTAGCCCAGGTGCCTCCTCTTTACCAAGTCTGTAAGTTAACTTCTGGTCTCCATCTATCCCAATGTCCTAAGGGTATGTGTGCTCTACAGAGGAGAGAAGAGGCTAGAGACCCAATCTTGTTCCACATTAAAACAAGTCAGTATTCTTCTGGGGTCATAGACTTTGCTACAAGCTGTCCAGTCTAGAGTTGGGGGACAGGTAGGGAGATTTGCTGGGAGATGGGCAGTTGCTCCCATTTTAAGCAGCTTGGGAGTTTTGCCTGGTGATGCCCTCTGCTGCCCTCTGTGGCCAAAAGATCATTGTCTCTAGAGACACTCCTCTAAATTCTGGAATCCATCTCTTTCCGCCATCATCTTTTGAAGGTTTTCTCCTGTAGAGCTCCGTGGGAGTTAAAAAGTAAAATGAGACACTCTAGCCACAGGCCTGGGTTGGGTTTATACTCTTAGCTCCTTCCTGCAGAGGTTGTTGAACTGAATCCTGGAAAAAACCTTAAGTGGTCATTGAGCTGCTTAGCTCTGCTCGAAGCAAGGCTGGGTCCAATTCTTCTATATACAGCTTTTGGTGAATCTCTCAGACACTGCCAAAATCCCAGACTCTTCAAAGTTACTCACTGGGATTTTCATAATACCCATCCAGTTGCTTATCAGAGCTTGGGGACCTTTCACTTAGATGGCAAAATCCCAATTAGAAAAATGGGCAGGCTGGCCATGGGGAAGAAGCACTATTACTATGGTAGATTTGTTGAGTGACTCTTTCTTTACCTTTCCTCTTCTTTTTTTAAAAGATACCAAAAAATCTAATTTCATAAGCTCAGCACTGCTGAAATGTTCTGTGTAGTTTGGAGATGTTGTTCTGTGACTTACAAGCATAGCCCAGACTCAAGAATTTTCTGCTTCCTCGAGCAGTGAACCACCTGAGCACCTGGAAGCCACCAAAGCACCTGTTTCTTCTCTCACTCCGGCACCAAGTGGGATAAGTAAGCTTATTGTTGATTAAGGGAGCACTGTGTCTTACCAATATCGTTATTAAGATAAATAAATGTGTCCACTAGGACTGGGGGGCTGGAGAAGCCCAGTAGGAAATCACTCCATTTCTGAAATCCACCAGCCCCAAGAAATGGCTCCCTAGAGAGATTTGCAATCTTTGTTTGAATCCTTTGACTGTCAGGCGTGATGTTTGATTTCAAAGTCTGTGTACACAGTGCCCATGGCTCTAGGAAAATGAGAAAATGTGCCTGGTTCCCCAGTTCTCGGCAAGTTATCTCCTCTCCCTATTCTGCTTTCCAGTGCTTTCCAAAGGCCCCTGAAAAGTAGCCCCACCCCTCCTGGTGTGCAAGGGAAAAATATGTTTACTTTGTATTTTGGTGATAACACAAACCTAAACGAAAAAAAGTTCCGTTTATGATTATTTTTTTCCTGATATTTATTTTTGCATTGCAGTTAAAAAAAAAAAGCTAGCGTTAAATTTACCACCCTAACCACTTTTAAGTGTACAGTGCAATAGAGTTAAATATATTCACATTTCGTACAACAGATTCTAGAATTTTTTTGTCTTGCAGAAGCAAAACTGTATACCCATTGCGCACTAATTCCCATCCCATCCCCCCACCACCTTTCTACTTTGTTCCTATGAATTGCATTCCTTCAGATACATCATAATAGCGGAATCATAAAGTGTTTGTCCTTTTGTGACTGGCTGTTCTCACTTTGCATAAAGTCCTGGACTTCCATTATGTAGATTATTTAATATAAAACATGACCAGGCTTATGGGGAAAACGTACAGCAAGGCTGTCAGTGCGAGGGCTACCACTCCCGTGGCCCTTGCTTTGTCTTCTCTTCTACTCACACCTATGAAGCTTTTCTCAAAGCTTGGAAGACTGAGCCTCCCCTGTCCCATCCTGAGAACTGGATCAACATAATGTTAGTAAATGGGGTGGGATTCTTGGAAGAGCACATAGATCGGGTCGATCAGGTCAGGCCAGAGGCACCTGGCGCATAGATGCCCGGGCCAGCATGGGTTGAAGGCGGCGTTGAAAGCGCAGCTGGAAAATCCCTGCGCTCTAATGGCCTGCCCCTTAGATCTCTGATCTCTCCACACTCAACACCTGCAGACTTCATGTTCCTAGGGCTTCGATAAAACACTGGAGACACATAGGGCAGGTCCGAGATCCTGTGATTTGATGACACGCTGTCAATTCTTATCCCCAAATCACACTAGGAAGCCAGACTGACTTGTCCAATTCTGAATTGGCCCAGGTCCGCGCGGTGGTGGTCGGGTGTTGGGAGCAGGGTGCAGCAGGCCCTCGCTCGAAGCGTGGGCCCTCCTCTCCCGCATCCTCACCAAAGCCACACAGTCCACCACCACCCTGCAAGCAAACAGGTGTACCAGTTGAGGGAAAGGAAGAGCAGGCGAAGCCCTGGCTCTATTTCACTACACCGTTTCCCCCAGACCCTACAGGAGCGGTGATTGCTCTCCCTGCCTCTCCTTTCAGACGGCAAAGTCAGCGGCACTCTGCCGGGAAAAGCGCAACGCCTCGGTTCGGAGCGCCGCTGCTGGGCCGTCGGAATTATCCCCCAGAGGGCTCGGGGGCCAGGCGGCAGAGCGAGGGACGCTGCAGCGGCACTGCGGAGCGGCTGTGCGTGGCGTGGCAGAGCGCGGGACCCTGGGTGCTCGCGGTCTTGCCCTGCTCCCAGAGGTACGGAGGAGGTGAAAGCGCACCGCTGCAAAGGGGCACTCCTGCTGTCCGCGGCACTCCCGGAGTCCCACTTCTCGCTGCCGGTTAGCCCCACTTAGGTCGCGCTTGCCCGGTGCGGAGTCCCACCTTACCACAAGCCACCCCGCCGACCTCATAAACAACTTCTGGAACTGCTGGGGGAGGAGGCGGGGCGGGCGGGCCGCGGCGGAGCAGAGCGCGGGGGCAGGGGGCGGGCCGGGGTCAGGGCAGAGGCTGCGGCCGCGCCTCCCCATTGGCCGGGACGCAGTGGGCTGCCCGGGCGCGCGCCGCGCCGCGCCGCGGGCGGGGTGGGCGGGGGCGGGGCCTGCCGGCGCACGCCCGCCCCCGCCCCCTGCGCCCGCGCCCCCTGCGCCCTCCCCCGCCCAGCCGCAGGAGTTTTTAAAGTGGGCTGGCGGCCCCGGGAGCCGGACATTTGAGAGCGGTCCGCGGCGCAGCCCCTGCGCCCAACACAGCGCTGTCCTGAGGCGGCTGTACAATCCTCGGCAGTGTCCTGAGACTGTATGGTCATCTCCGCGGTCGTGCCCGCCCGGCCTTGGACTCTTTCAACTCCAGTCGTTGCAGCCACTTCTTTTTTTTTTTTTGAAAACCCAGAAAGTGACTCCTCTTCGCGGGAAAAAGGAACTAAGGTCCCGCTCTCGCGGCCCTCTTTTTGGGTTTGACAGCCTCCTCCCACTCCTTTCCCCGACCCCGCCTCCCGGTGCAGGTTCCTCCCCGGCACCTTTCTCCACCCTCCTCCCCGCACCTAGCCAGCAGCACTCAAACTTCCACCTGACTGTGCGGGGCGCTCGGGACCTGCGAGCACCTAGGACCTTTAACACCTGCCTGGGCCACAAGGAGTAGGCAAGGGCCAGAGCGAAGGCGGCGACAGCAATCCCCACCGGCAGGGGAGCTCAGGTGTCTGGCGTCTCAGAGCGGCACGGCGACAATGACAGCTGACAAGGAGAAGAAAAGGTAAGCGGGCGTCTGCGTTGGCCAGGGAGCTGGTCTGAGGAGGATGGCCACGCCGCACGGGGTCGGCGCCACCGAGAGCGGCTAGGAGAGGAGTCCGTAGGGGTCCTTGAGGCTTGAGGATCGGTGTGGAGGGCTTTGAGGGGGGAGAGCAGGTGCCCTGTCTGCGGACGCGGCGCTTCGGCTTCGCAGCGGAGGGTTCTGTGGGCCGAAGAAGTCGCGAATCTGCGCGCGCGATGAGGCCAGGAGGCCCAGGGAGATGACCCTGGAGGTCGGAGGGGCTGTGGCGCGCGGAACCTTCCCAGATCGCCACCGCTCCAGCCCCCCGCACTAAACTCATGTGGCCAGCATGTTGAAATATTTCTGGGTTGGCTTGACCCAAGTCAACTTTCAACTTTCTCAGGTTTCGCATGTGGGGCATCATCCACTAGTCTCTTTTCCTTGGGACCCCACGGGTCCTTCCAAATGAGCTGCTGTGCTCGCACTGCGCTCCAAACTGGCCAGGGGCTGGAGGCGGAGCGGCCAGGACGCAGCAAAGGGCCCTACTCAGGGTTTGCAGACCCCACTGAAGCTTGGAGAAACCCCCTTCCTGATCCCGCACCTTGACTCGGGAGGAGAGTTGTGTGGTGGGCCGGTTGCCTCGCGAGGGCAGATGCGTTGGTGTGCGGGGAGGGAATGGAGACACTGGATGCCCCCGGCAGGTCCCAGTGTCTCTCTCTCAAGAGGACAGAGAAGGGCAGCCACGATCTGCCCGTCTGCCCTCGCGGGCCTCGCGGCACTGGGTGAGAGGCAACTCCGGCCAACTCTCACTGCCTTCCCGCCCCCTCCCGGCCGCTCCCCGCCCGGCCCTCTCCCGGCTCGGGTGTGAACACACCGCGCGGCCACGCAAGAGTGGGTACGTCCTCGCCTCCCGCGATCGTGCGAGGCTTCCCGACTGGCCCCCTACTCCCCTGGTCTCCGCTGGGGCTGCCCCTGTGGGCTGGAATTTTCAACCCCGCCCTCGGCGGCGGCTTGGCGGGGCTGGGTTTCGGGGGGAATGGAATCGAACGTGCGGCCTGAGCCGCGGAGGATCAGCAGGGCTGCGGGGCGGTCGTGCGGGATGGGGGACCGAGCCGCGAAGGGAGGGGGTCACTGGCCCCGAGAGCTCAGTGCCTGGGTTGATTTGCTCTTGTTCTGACTTCCACTGTGGGACCTTCGCCAGAAACCGTGTATCTTCTGGTGGAAAGCGGCGGTTCCCACCTCGGGGCGCCGATAAGGATTTGATAAACCCGAGCGAATCGCAAGCGTTCTGGCCAGGCGCCGGGGCCCTCGCTCCTGGGTCTCTGGGGGACCCGGCTACCCCTTCCCGGCCGCAGCTATCCCTCCCGCGTCACTGTGGCGCCCCCCGGCCAGAGACCGGTGAGGGAGCGTGGGCCCCCGGGGCCTCGGAGCTCCCCCGGGGGCCTGTGTCTTTTGAGGGTGGCAAAGCAAGAAAGAGACCTTAAGATCCCAACACATTTTATAAAACCAACATAGCCTGCATCATGATGCCAATAATAATGACTGAACAACCAAAAAACAAAATTAGAGTCAGCTCTTCTGAGCGCGCTTTGGGCTCTGGAGCCGGCGAGGGAACTTAGGGTGCATTATACAACTGTGATGCCTATCGGTGACTGTCGCAATCGCGGAGGTGGGGCCTGATGGCAATCTTAACAGTTGTGTGAAGTGTTAGCTTCTCCCCGCGGCTCCGCGCCGGGTCCTTGTGTTATGTATATTAATCGTCGCCAGAAACTTGGGAGCGGGGGAAATAATTACTTCGAAGTGCTGTAATGCCTCCTTCGTGAGGGAGGGAGATGGAATAGGAGAAGGAAAGAAATTGGGTAATCAGAGTCTGAATTACTCTCAAGAGCGGCGGGTTTAAGAACCGCCGCGGGGACGGCCCGGTGAGCCGCCTGGAAGGCCGCTGCGGGGCTGCGGCGCAGAGCTGGTGGTCGCGCCAAGCGTGTCCCCTCGCCGACGTGCTTGGCTGTTTGTGTTGCAGACGGGCGGGACAGACAGTGTGCCCCTCGCCTTTCAGAGTCCCGTGAAGGGTTGTCCAGTTCCTGTTGGGCTGTTTTGAAATCTATATTTACTTTTCGCGTCTGGCTATTTGTTCGCTGCAGGCTCCTTGCGGGACCAAGGTGTAATTAGCATGTGAACCGATACATTCAAAGTTAGCGTGTCATCTAAGTGTCTGTCCTTAGCTTTCCAGAAGCTCCTCACAAGGGCAGTGTGATGCCTGCTGGAGGGGCTCTTGTGATGGTGATTCTGCACATTGGTTCTTCAGATTTGTCATTCTACTGGTTCGGCAGAGCCGTTTCTTTCCCCAAAGTCAAGATGCACAGAACATTTGCAGTGTTCCTTCTAACAACAGCCCTCAAGAAGTGGGTAGGATTATTTTGTTCTAAAACGTTCATGCCTCGATGGATATGTTAATGTTTAATAATAAAGAGTTTGCTTTCTAAGTGTTGGCGGGCTGGCTGGCTTCCACGGTGGGTATCAAAGTGCATTTTGGTGGTAGTGGGCATTCCCATGATCTCCGAGATGCTCAGAAACGGAAGCTTGCTAAGGGTACTGCACACACTTACCTTTCTGTATGCGTCTGTCAGGTGGAAGTGGGGGTTTCATTAATTAAGGTTCCTGATTCCGTGAAGAGCTAGAAAGTGTCTGGTGTGCCTGGCTGGCTCAGTTGGTTAAGCATCCGACTCTTGATTTCAGCTCAGATCTGGATCTCAGGGTCGTGAGTTCAAGCTTGAGCTCGGCCGGCCATTGGGCTCCATGCTGGGTGTGGAGTCTACCTAAAAAGAGCTGGAAAGTGTCTCACTTCCTGATAAAATAATTTCTGAGTTCTTTCCCTGGGAGAGAAGAGTTTGGAAGTCCTTAGGTGTGTGGGGAATGGAGAGTGGTTCAGGTGAATGTAAATGAGATCTTTGGATAATCCAGGAGCAAAGTCCTCTCCAAAACCAGACCCAGCTCAGAGCACCTTTCTGGAATGCTTAGGTCACTTAATGCAGGGCCAGCAGTGGAAGGGGAATTGGAGACATCTGGACCAGTAGTTTTCAAACTACTCTCGCTCCTCCTCCCCCTGCCAACTGGACTTAGTTGTTCCTCTGCTAAAATAAAATCAAAGCCCATCTTTTCCCAATTCTAATGGGAAAACTATTGCTAGGCAGTTTTTCTCAATTTAAATGTATTTTCTATAAATATTCCTTTATCATTTGATATCTCTGTCCACTGCATCACCAGAAATCATCAGAACGCAGGGATGATAAGGCATTGGTTTAACACATTCTAGGTTCAGGCATTTCTCATTTAATTCACACAGCTTTCACAAAGTTCAAAATGAATGCTGTGGTCTCAGGTTTTTATCCGTGTTGCTGATGGGGAGCTTAACAATCATTTTATAAGGGATCATGGAAATCATCTAGTTTGAGGCCCAGAGAGGTTCAGTGACTTTTCCAGGCACAAGGAAAGTTAGTGCTGGTAAGAATCAGAACCCCGGTTCATTGCTTGCAATTAATTATGTATTTCCCAATTGTTGACAAAATAGTATCCTCAGCCCTGAAATGCCTCTAAACAGTGGGAATGATTTCCAAAGGATTACAGTGCCCTCTCCCCCACCCCTGCCAAATCACTGAACCTTGTAGAAAGGAGATTTGCTCTTCTAGATAATTATAAAAGACTTCAAGCTGTAGCAGCACTGGTTCTGTTTGCTTCTTTGCAAAATAGGAAGCAGAATTGGCACAGGTTCCATTGCCTACAAACTTTGGGAAGTTTGAATTGTCTTAGTGCTCTCCCTTTATTTCACTTAGAAAAAAAAGTTTTACTTCTATGTGGACCTCATTAAACAAAACCAACGCAAGGGCTGTGGCACAGCAGAGCAGATTGCTTTCTGCAGTAGAGAACCCCTGTCAGCAGAGACATTCAAGCAGCTGCGAGATTGATTCCTTTGCCGAGTAAGTTGGCATTTTCTCTAGGAGTGAAAACTGTGAGACTCAAACTATTTAATTCACTTTGAATGTAAATCAGCCTGTGTGTGTGTGTGTGTGTGTGTGTGTGTGTTTGTATAAGTGTGTGTAGGGTGACCCTCAACTCTCTAGGAATTTATTGTATAAAATGTTTACAGATAGAAGGAACCAATTAGATAATTCTCAGCGCTCCAGGATTTCAGCCCCATACGTTTGAAAATACTTGCTGTCATGACTTATCTCAAGACTTAGGTTTTTCTCCTTTTCAAGAAATCTATCCAGTAGTATTTGCTTTTTACGTACTTTTCATTTTAACCTAATGAAGCTTCCGTTTTGCCTCTGGTAGTGCCCCTCACTGATAGTTCACCACTGATAGTCCACCTGGTAGGGTTTTTGCCAATATTGTGAAGTTAGCAGTGTTGGCTCACAGAGCCCCCAGTCCCATGATGTCCGTTTTCGTGATGAAAACCAGCCCTGCTGTTCACACCCTGATGTAAATCAGTAAGACAACAGATGTGTGTTGAACACTTGCTCCTACTCTGGATAAAATGCTAAAGAAGAGACTAAGAAATAGGAGATACGGGGCTTTCAGTCACTTAGTTTGACTGGTGGGGGGAGGAGGACACGTAAGGAAGCTTACCTAAATATATAGCTAGGTAGCAGCTTACATGTAACTTTTTTGTTGCAATTGAATCTTTTGAAGCTAAAGATGGGAAGCTCTTCATAGCACGTCAGGCAGTAACCACACATACAAGCACACACAGTTTTGAAAAGTATTGTGTGGGTTTGTGGGTGGGAGAGTTGATCCATAGTTTTCCCTGGAATCCGACAGGGCAGACGCTGACCACCAGCATGGAGACTGGCTCTGGTAGGGTCAAATGGGGGTAGTCAGGGTTGGGGGTAATGAGAGCAGAGAAAGGGTGGGGGGTTCAGGAGTGTTCCCTGTTGTGTACTTCCTTATTATGGACAGAAAGGCCCCAAAGATGAATGTTTGCTGTTCTTTAGAACTTTTGGGTGAGGGGCATGGGAGGAAGTGTCCAGTACAATTCAGGGAGTGATAGGGATAGAGGTTGTGGTCCCTCTGAGGAGAACAGTGCAGACAGCTATGACTTCAAGAAGGCCAAGAAGAGAGAGGGAGCTGCTTAACCTGGGCTTTGTGAATAGGCTTCAGGGGGTGGTCTGTGAGCCTCTGAAATTGGGTGCAAAATATTATGTATATAAGCCTTTTTTTTTTTCCCTGAGGGAAATCTGCGCAGCTCTCAATAGTCTTTCAAAGGTTCTATGATCTGAAAAAGACAAGTCCTTAAGCGTCTGCCTTCGGCTCAGAGCGTGATCCCGGCGTTATGGGATCGAGCCCCACATCAGGCTCCTCTGCTGTGAGCCTGCTTCTTCCTCTCCCACTCCCCCTGCTTGTGTTCCCTCTCTCGCTGGCTGTCTCTATCTCTGTCAAATAAATAAATAAATAAAATCTTAACAACAAGAACAAAAAAAGACAAGTCCTTGTTCTTCAGTGTCTGATTTGGTGACTGTCTTACATTTCAAGACCTTTCTGTTCAGGTCCCAGACAGTTCCCACAAGACACTGCCAATGTCTCTCCCACTGTCTCTCGCTGTCTTGAGATGGGGGAGGATTTGGTGTGTGTGTATCTAGGAAAGATTATGTGGTGCACCTTAAGCTTACCTGTACCTGGCTGGCCTGTCTACCCACCTACACGGCTGCCTTCGGGAATAGAAGGAAGGGGAGTGGGCGCAAAGCACAGGGTTAGCGCTGGTGTGATTCATTTCCTTTTTCTTTCTTTCTTTTTTTTTTTTTTTTTCAGGGGGGAAGGGGCAGAAAGAGAATCTTAAGCAGGCTCCACACCCAGCACGAGCCTGATGTTGGGCTCCATCCCACACCCCACAGATCATGACCCAAGCTGAAATCAAGAGTCAGATGCTTAACCGACTGAGCCCCCAGGCGCCCCATGGTGTGATTCATTTTCTTAATGCTTCTTAAAACAGCCATGAAAATTTGTCCTCACATTTTCCATCATCCTCACACAGTTATTTGGAGGCCCTTTTATGTACTAGGAATGTGTCCTTAAGAGAATCATATATGCAGTAGTACAAAACCATAAAACCTGAACATTTTAGTCTCCTTTGTGCAGGCTCTGCTCTCAGAATTTACCTGGATTAACTCTTTTAATTCTCCTAACAACCTTGTGGCATAAGCCCTGTTATTATCCCCATTTCAGTGACAGGAAAGCTGAAGTATATAGAAAGGTAACTGCCAAAGGTCAGCTCGGTGGGAGTGGGATTTGAATTGGGCAAAGCGTCTCTAGAGTCTGTACATTTACCCGGAGGTCCATTCCCCCTTACGTTTTCTAAGCTGTCTGTGACGTATTTAATGCCATGCCCGACCATGGTAAGTACTCTATAAATGATAACCGCGTCTGCTGTTGTAGTTGTAATTATAGTAATTACTTTTTTGTGACTCATCACTGTATTGAACCTCACACACAGACAGGAATAGAAGATCTGAAGGGTGGACTTGGCAGTCCTGGAAATTCATCTTTTTCGTGGGTTTCCCTCAACTCTGACAGGAGGCGGTTCTCTGCTGCCCCCAAGAAGTTCAAAGCTTTCCACCTCCCACCCTGCACTGGTGGCAAGACTTCAATAATTACTTTAGCCTTCAGACTCCATTGTGCAGAAGGACCTGTTAGAAGTCTTCCTCTGTGGCTTCTGAAGAACCATCTCCAAATCAAGATGCACAAGACTTCCTCTGGCTCTTTTGATCTTTTGAAATTGCAAGGACAGGAAGGAAAGAATGGATGGGGGAATAAAGAATAGCTAAGACTGTGGCAATAATAATATGTCGCATTTTTACGGAGCCCTCTCTCTGAGGGCTCTCTACAGCCATCACAACACTGGCTTCTGCACCGTGAGCCTAGAAGGGTTTTCTGAGTTTTCCCCGTGCTGTAAAACTTAGGTGCACCAACACGTATCATAACCGAGAGAGAAGCAAGTCCTGTTGGCAGTTGCATGTCACCATATGTGTGGAAGTCGTGCATGGGTATGTGCCCCTCACAGCCTCTGTCATTTCCAAGCAGAGTTTGGGTGCAATTTGTTGCCAGTTGTCTGGTCCTGCTCATTGAAAGCCACAGGCTGGCCTGCAAGTATGAAGTCAGAAGAGTGGTGGGGCCCTCTGAGACCTCTGGAGCCAAGGAGACAGGTGCAGAATGGGTTAGAATGTTATCTATTTGTAGGTGGCCTTTTGTTTTCCTAGTTTCTCTAGAAATACTGGTTTGCTTGACGGCCTCAGGCTGTTTCTCGGTGCCACTTGTACATCAGCAAAACTTTTCCAGTATGGCATGACCACCAGAAGTTTCACATGTTCCCAGGAGGCACACACCTCCCCCTTAATTTGGAAAAAGTCGTCAGTTTTAACGTTATAAGTAACTTCTGTGCAAGATAATGACTCTGGGAATCAGTTTCTTTTCTCACATGGGAAGATATTTCAGAAAGGGTGGTTCGTTAGTAAGGAGAATGACCCATTAAAAACAGTGTATTTATCTGTCACACACCCAGCTGGCATTTTCCCAATTCTACAAAGCCTTGGAAGTGGATTGTTAGAACTCTCTTCTTATATGCCTCCGGCGACTTCCTGTATCCCCTTTCCATGGCACCCTCCAATAAAAATAAATAACTAAAAATCAAACCTAAGAGGTTAGTTCTAGGAATCTTAGCAGATTAGTGATTTTACTGGGTTAGGCTGTGTAATAAAACCCATGAGTGGGAAAATGACTCCATTATGCCAGACTCATGATGGCGCTGCTGGAAGGTAGCCCCCATCGCTGTGCTGGCTTCTTGCAAATGCTGGGGTACAGCCAATATTCTGGTTTTTGTAGAAGTTAATCAACTCTGTGACTTTAGTTGTTTGGTTGTGACTTTAGTTGACTCTGTCAATCTCATTTTCAGTCTGAGCTCCCTGCTCTTATGGGGTGTCAGTGGTTTGCTCTGAATAAGAGATATGTGGCCTCAATCTGAGACCAATCAGAAGCATTCTATAAATCCTTTAAAATACATCCGTTAAAGTAGATGGATATTGTTGGTGGTAATCTTTTAAGTCACTGTGCTGTGTGTCTAGCCACACAGTGCTCTTTCTCTGTGTCTCGACATTGTATTAACAGATACATGTGTTGTACTCTTGATACAACATTTTCAAAACAAATTTTTTCATATTTTGTCATCACTGTGTATAATATTTGTCCTGACTGCCCCTGGGTTGGGGGCAGGGGGAAGGAAGGGCAAAACATTATCCTAATTTTATACTTGGGAAATTGAGCTGCTGACAGAAGCAAACCACACTGTCTGCAGTGAAACCTACCACTGGACCCAGGTGTCCTTGGTGAGGTTAGGACCCTAGGTATCCCCTGGGGTTCCTGTTACAAGGTAATAAAGAACCAAGAGCACAAAAGGGGTGACTCAAACTTCAGTGGTAACTATTCTCATTACTAATGAGTAATTACAGCAAATATTTACAGGCCTCCTTCCCACCTTTACAACTTCCTGTTGCTGAAGCACTTTGGAGTATTGAGAAAGACTGTCCTGGAAAAAGACGTCATACGGGGTTGCAGGAAAGAGTGGTTTTAAGCACACACCAAAAAATCGGTTGCTTTGCTCTGTTTATGAATTCCACATGGAAACAACAGAAAATTATGCTTGTGAGGGACTGTTGGTGATCCATTCCTAGGAACTTTAAAACAAATTTTAAAAAATCAATTCTGGATGATCGAGTATCTGGGAAAAGGGGACCCAAGATGTTTTTACAGATTATTCTAGAAATAAAAAGACTGCAAAGTAAAATTTTGGAGTTCAAGCACAGGTCGTTTGGTAAACACTCTTTTATGGACATGATCTCTACAATATTTTTCTGAATGAAGACAGTCGTTCATAATAGAGTAAACCAGGATGTATAAAATGTGCCATGTGGGCACTGCAGGGAGCTAGACGACTATCATTCACTTAACAAAGATTCCAGAGTAAATCCTGATAATGCTTATTTCCTATACACTCAGTTTAAAGAGCACTCCAGTGAAACTGCTTTCTTCAGTATCTAAACCACTGCACCCTTGTATTTCTCTCCTGGGTTTCCAAGAGTCCTCAGATGCTATTTTCGAATGGCAGTATTCACTCCAGTACTGGCTAAGGTTGAGGAAGCTAATTTTGGTGCCTGGGGTAAAGGGAGAGAGAAGTCCTCTGCAAAGCCAGAAGGGCTTTCTGGTGCCTGGGGTTGGAGCAGCGCGGTGTTAGCAGACACACCACGTTTCACCTTTAGAACCTTTATTTGTGTGCTTGCACAACAAATGTTTACCCAGATATTAAGATAAGAAAAGTATGAAGGTCACATTTCGCTGGTGAGAGGGGAGCTTCTATAAATGTGACCATATCACTATGCAGCAGGAGTCTGTCTTTTATTCTATACCAGGGACTTAGGGGAATTAATGGTGGGTGGGGCATGGGAACCAGGCCCTTCTCAGTCTTTTGGCTTTCTTGCCTGCACCCTGCAGGTCCTGGCTCCGCTGACGTGCCCATCCCATTAGGCGAGGCCCTTTGGGGTAGTCAAGAAGTCAGAGGAAATTGTAGTCCACTGCGTGGCCCCACTCTCTGGAGTCCTGTGGCGCTCCATGGACATTGGTGCCCTGCACTTCCCTGCTATCTGACTGGCTGGGAAGCAGGCTGGCTACTAAAATAGCTTTCCTACCCTCTCCGAAGAGGTTTGCATGGGGCTGATACTGCCCCTATTTTAGGCAGGGTTGTCATGTCCTCAGAGCACAGAGAGTCTTCAGGGTGGGAAAAGGGTTTCTTTTGTTGTGGATTTGAGTGTTTCCCCTAAAGGTCTCCAAGGGTTAGCTTTGCTCAGAGCCTGAACGAAGACATGGATCCTTGGCCCAATTTACTTCCCAAGGGCAGCCTGCATGGCAGGGCAAGTTCCTCACTCTAACAGTAAGGGACCCACCCCAGCTCTCTCCCCACATCCACACTCACCGGACATGCTTCTGAACTCCAGCTATGCAGGCCCCCTCCCTCTGCCCTAACAGCTTGTTTCCCCCCCAGGTCACAGGACTCCTTCCCACCCGGATTCCCTCAACCTAGTCCTTCCAGCTTGGATGCTCCTCTCCTCTCTTTCTTTTTTTTTTTTTTTAAAGATTTTATTTATTTATTTGACAGAGAGAGAGACAGCCAGCGAGAGAGGGAACACAAGCAGGGGGAGTGGGAGAGGAAGAAGCAGGCTCATAGCGGAGGAGCCTGATGTGGGACTCGATCCCGGAACGCCGGGATCACACCCTGAGCCGAAGGCAGGCGCTTAACCGCTGTGCCACCCAGGCGCCCCCTCTCCTCTCTTTCTACTCAAATATCTCCCACTTTCCAAGGCGAGTCCAAGTGCTCCCACTCTAGCAAAGCCTTCCACAGTAATTCCCATGCTGGCACATCCCCTCCACCCCTTCGTGGCTCTTCGTTAGGTTTGCCAAAGAGCCTGCCTGATTCTGTTTCCTTGGTATCTAACGACATTTTACCTGTTCTTGTCTTTCCAACTAGATTGCGTATTGCTTAAGGGCTAGGATACCTCATTTTCTGCTGTGCTCCTGTCATACTTTCCATATTTCGAGTCCCTAAAATCATACATCATTTTTAAAAATCATAGAATTGCTTTTTTGCTATCCCTTGGGTTGCTTGGAGAGCCTGCCTCTTGGGTTCTGCTTTTCTCATTCATGTAGATTTGAGCCCTTTACTCATTTTCCTTTAAAAAGAAAGGAAAAGGAAAAGAAAAACTTGGGGGAACCAGTGGCAGGTCTTGTTGATACACGATTTTACATAAAATGCAAACATTAGGCTAGTATTATGTTAAAGCTTGACTTCAGGAATGCCCAACACACCAGGGCGAGTGCCAGCCCAAACAACGAAGTAGTCCAGCTTTAGTCTCAAAGTTTAGAAGGCCAGATGGGAAAGTGTGCGGGAGAGTACACAGCTCTCAGCTCAGAAGTCACCTTCCCTGGGGAGCCTTCCCTGATCAGCACGCTGGTTACCCCTTATTTACATAGTCTTCAGTCTGTATTTTATTATTTGTATGATGCTTTTATAAATTGCTTTTGAGTGTGTGTGTGTGTCTGTGTCGTGTCTGTCCCTGACAACATTTAGGTAGTAAGGCCTTCATGAGCCATGAGCCTGGACCAGTCATCTTTTTCTTTTCTTTTTTCATATTAAACTTATAGTTTTATTCAGCTTTGATTTTAACACATGTTTAACAAAAGAAAGCCCACAGGAAAGGGTGGAGCCCATGGGGGCAGGGCCTCACAGATGCCTCAGGAGAAGGCAGGTCTCCTCCCCTCCCCTCTCCTCCTCTTCCCTCCCCAGCTAAAGGGATTTGAGGAGAGACAGAGGCAGGGGAGGGGACTGGTCCCCAGTCTGGGGGGTGGTGCTTGGGGGTAGAGGGCCATGGGGAACAAGGGACAGTCCTCTTTTTCTGTTCTTTCTTCCCATATACGGCACCCAGAATACAGGCCCACATTTGGGTGTGTAGTAGTTCTCTGTAGACTCAGTAATTATTTTGGGGTGCTTAGTACAGAGGGTTAGAGGCACAGGCAGAAACCTTTGCTCAGATCAGCTTATTCTCCTTGATCACCCAACTCGCCTGTAGTGAGGTCTGTGTGTAAACGTTTATAGGTTACCTGCCACATTCATGTGTCATGCATGCAATGAAGTTACAAAGAACCATTAGATGGATGCTGCCCTCAGGGATTATAGTCTCGTTTTGAGTTAAAGAATTCCTAAAATTGTTTAAAACATTGCGAGATGGTTATGTTGATGGGGACCCTAGGCCCCTCTTTAAGATGCTACCATCTTGTTGGGTAGTTGAAACTAGCTCAGATAAAAGATGGAGCAAACAGAGGCATATTAGTAATCAAGGGAGTGTGCATGAGGGGAAATAGATCCAGTGTGTTGCGAATAGTTAGAAAGGGAAGCGGTCAGCATTGATTAGAGGGCCCTTTAACAAAGGAGCATTAAAGTCTAGGTCTTGAACATTGGGTAGAACTTAGATAGGCATACGGGTATGGGGCATTCCAGTTGGGGTGAACAGCTTAAGTCAAATGAAGAGGCCGGAATAAACAGGTTGGGCATGCCAGGACTGGTGAGCTGGCTCCTTCCACAGCTGAGTCCAGAGCACTGTCAACGGGCAGGAGGTGAGGACCAGGCCTGGGCTGGTATGGGGGAAATAGGAATACTCCTTCTTGAGTCATATTGTGATGGAATCTCCGGACTGCTTTGGGGCAGGGGCCCCAAAAGGAGCAGTGTCTGCCTCTCTTGAGAATTAGACATGGGAGAGCTGCTCAGGACACCTCTGTTACCTGCCAACCAGCAGCCTGGCTCTCATGTGAACACCACAGGGTGCCTGGAGGAGGCTGTGATCGTTTTTCCATCAGAATGACCTCAAAGACTAGAAATGCCCCCCCCCTCATATTGCTTAGGAAATCAGTCATTACCAATGTGCTTGAATCACTCTGGAATGTATATATAGATTTATTTGGACTGTACCATCCCTCAGGGCAATAAATGCCTCCCTGTGCATAAAACCTGAGCTGGAAGGGGAAGCTTACCATATGCTAAAATGCCTTCCTTCAGGCTCTGAGGAGGGACGCAATGACCCTTATCTGGCATTCTCATTTTGATGGTAAAGTCTCTAGCCCCTTAATAATTTGATAAACCTGGGATTCTATCCCTGCTTGCTCTCTCTCATTGCAGATTCTAGGGCTTTGAGTCTGATCACTGTAGAAAGATAGGGAAGTCCCTTCCACACACCACTATTTACAGGAAGATAGACAGCCACATCCAAGTCAGTCCACCCCTTTTGCCAGTCTCTACCAATAACTGCTCATAGCATTCCTCGTGCAGAGAGAGCGCGGCAGCCGAGCCGTGCCTTGACCTCTCCTTTCCTGTTATGTGGCAACACCATTCCCTGAAGCCTGGGCTCTGATATTCTTGGGCAGATGCTGGCAAAAGAGAAGGAAAAGGAGCTGTCTTTGTGGAGTCACCTGGCTCCGGCAGCTGGAGCATTTTCCCTCCCCCAGCGGTATAACCTCTCCCCCAGAGGTATTCAGAAGCGTGTGAGGCCACGGATGGACCCTTGTGAGCAGGGCCTTGGCCAGCAATCCCGAATTGCTGGGGAGGACCTTACACCGGGGACCAGCAGAGTCCCTTCAGTGCGTGCTGTCCGATGGTATTTTGAGGGAGGTCATAGCTCCTAAATGTGCTTGGCTTGCGGTTTAACCCCATCGTGCGCGTGCATGTCTCCACCTCTTGTTCCTTTTCCATCCCCTCAGTCATCAGTAAGTGCTTGTTGAACCTGCGAAACTGCTGCCCAGCGCTGGCATGATAGCTTTATTCAGTGATGTGCTCAGTCATCATGTAAATACCTACTCCGTGCAGGCCGCCGAACACTGGGCCTGAACCCAGGGAAGGGCCTCTGGAGGCAGCTGGAAGGAGCCTTCCCTATGTGGGACTGCAGGGGACCGACAGCTGCAGAGCCCAGGGCAGCCCAGACATAGGGCTGTCTGGGCCTTGAGCAATCCCCAGGAAGCGGCCTTAGGGACATCCTAAGAAACCCCATTGGCCAGAAAGTGGTGTTTACTCAAATCTGGCCAGAGCTAGAAGTTTGAGTTTGGCATCTACCTAACCACAGCTCCAGGTAGGCCTCAGGAAGGAAAAGACAGGTGTCCTGACCTGTCATCTGTGCCTACACCATTGGGGTCTGGAGTCTGTGAATATACCATATCTATTCCTTTGTGTTTTTTCCCTTCCCTTCCAAAGTAAAAATTCCTTTGAAAGATTTCGATGTTGCCTCTGCTGAACTCCCAGCAAACTGTTCTCCCCACTTAGGTCAGTGAGGGGAGGGGACTCGGGCACCTTTGGTGGTGGTGTGTCACCATAGCCTCTGGCCAGCTCCGGGCCTTGGGAAATCCTGGTGCCCAGAGAATGCAGGCGGAAAGGAGTCTGAGCCGACTGTGAACGTCGATCCCTTCTTTCCTGAGCCCTTCGTTTGAACACACTTGAAACTATTTGCCACAGTCAGATTAACATAAGCCTTGTGATTCTGCACCACCTGTAGCCCCTTACGTGGATTCAGATATTACAGGGTTAATGACGACAGCTGTAGTTCTCAAGTTAGATATTCTGGGCCACAGCAGGGCACGTGTTTATATTGGAAAGGGACAAATGTTCACCCACCTGAATTTCTTTGCCTCCAAAATTAGTGTCAAAGGATGACCACAAGAGTTCCATATTTCTTAGCCTTTGTTTTGCCAATTGTAAATGCTCCAGGGTACTTATTTGCCAAACAGATTGTAAATCTTCACTTGTTTTGTGTCCCTGGCAAAGCTCGCCTCCACGTGAAGGTCAGAGGAACTCTCAGAAGTCTCTAGGAGTCTGAAAGACTGTTCTAGATCCCTTTCTGACTTGTGTGACCTCACACAGGTAATTTAACCTCTCTGCGTGTTTCACATTCCAAAAGGGGGACTAGACACACTAACTGCTTTCTAAGAGTGCTGTCATGAGGTCGAAATGAGCTGGAGTTTCAGTAAAACCATGCATTTAAAAAGCATATTACACTTTAAAAGTCCTTTTTCCAACCATTATCTCACTACAAAGACCTTTGAAAGGATAAAGTGCAGTCTGTTAAGGCATCATTATTAACAGGCACAGCAGTATAATCGTTCGGCACATCGTTACCTGTTGGAGTGATTGGGCTGTAGTTGGAAGGGAGTCTCAGGAGAAGCTGAAGGGAGATGCTTTTCAGGATTATGGGATTTTACCAACAGTGATTTCGGGTTATGAGTTATATTTTTCCCATGCTCTGAGACTAGAGGAAATCTGATAACACCAAGAGACCAAGGAAACTTCCAAGACTCCTGAAAAATGGTCTGACTTGGGACATGTCCCTTTCCGTGCCTGGCCTGCTCTCCCCTCCCTGTGGAGATAGAGGGTCCATGCCAGCCGCCATCTTGTTGTAAGTGGGAATTTCGCTTTGACTTAGCACTCCCAGATCTCTTGACCTAAAGGGCTGTATCCACACCACATCTGCTCATGTCCCACCTGCTGCTTTGCATCTTATGAGTAAGACCTAATTGTGGACTCATGAAGGGACAGAGTACCTGGCCCAAGGTCTTTAAAATAAAGGTCAGGTAACTTATGGCAAGATCCAGAAATGGGGGGTGTACCAGTGCCATGACAATAATCTGGGCCTCCTGGGTGTTACTGGAAGTGAGAAGAGGCTTTGGGTGTGAGGACCCTGGCTCTGCCACACAGGGACCGTGATACTTGGCCTCAGCTCTGCAGCATCCCTGCTGCTTCTTGTACCTGAACCTGCCCTTCACATCCCCATGCCCAGGCCAGCCAGCAGACCTGAGCCTGAGCTCTCAGCTTCAGCATCACCTCCTTGGGAAGCCTTTCCCGACCCACTCAGTTAACTTCCATCCTTCCATCCCTGTTCTCCTATTTATTTTTTTAACAAGACTTCCCACATGCTGCTGCTGCTGCTGTTGTTGTTGTTGTTATTATTATTATTATTATTATTATTATTTTGGTCTGCTTATTATCTGTTGCTCCCCTCTAGTTTTAAGATCCTGGAGGGCAGGGACTATGCTGACCTGTTCACCACCACCATATCCATAGTGTTTGGGGAGTGCCAGGCACATATTAGATGCTCCTGAAATAATTGCTAAGTGAAATAATTAATCAAGGATTGCTGGGTCTTTGTCCTCAATTCTGCACTTTTATTTCTTACATTTGTTTGGTGTTTAATTTTTTTCCCCCAAAGCTGATGATGTAGATTAAAGTAGTTGTCATTCTCATCACATAGGTGAAACCAGGGTGACATAACAATGTGATCACAAAGCCAGAAAGTGGTGGAGCCCGTGTTAAAACCCCCCAGGCCCAGCCTCTTTCTACTGTCACCCTGGGCACCTGAGTTTTGTGCTGTGGCGATGTTATTGTTTGTCCTGTTTGGCAATGTTTACACCGGAGGAGTAGGGGCCATTGTGTGTTGGTGGCGTCTGGAAATACACAGCAGAGTCCCAGGAGAACACCACTGTTGGTTCTTACCACAATTAGCAATTGTCAGGCCAGGGGCAGTGACTGGGTGGGTGTCACTCGCTATGTGGCTGGTTCTGCCTGCTCCTGACAGAAGCAAAGGGGAGTGGGAGTCCTCAGACCACAGCCCCATTTCTGTCTGGTCCTGTCTATCCCACCACTCACATCTAGTCCCTTTCTGTAGGGGAATGTCCTGTTCAGGCATCTAGTGGAATTTCTGTGGTCTGGTGGAAAGGAAAGACGAGTGCTAACTGGCTCAGTGACCTCTGAGCCTCAGTTTCTCCACCTTTAAAATGGGCCAGTAGGTGGGAACCAGACACTGAGATCCCTTTTAGGGTTCTAATTCCATTGCGAAGTGAAGTCCAAGTGGAGCCTGGTTTCCAGTGCTTCCTTAGGGAAGGAGGATGAGCTGTTAAAGGTGGTCAGTGGGAGCCTAGAGGAAGCCTCTCCAATTTCCCTGAAACCCACTCCTGCCCCCCACCCCAAGAGGAGGTTCTGTTAAAGTGGACAGGGGCAGAGACATGGCAGTCACTCTGGGGCATGGAGTGATGCCACAGAGAAGAGCAGCAGGGCCACCCTTAAGAAGGAAGGGGGTTGCAGTGTGACAGAATGCGCACTGCCCAGTGGTTTCTACAAAGGGAACCGCTGTGTTATAAGGAGCAGCAGGGGCTCATCTCCTAATGCCAGAGGAGAGGGAGGCGGGCTGCAGGGGTGAGTGAGAGCACCCTTCACCTGCCACAACCGTGCTGCAGTCCGTCGCGGACTCCCTCCGAGTCCGTGCTGCTGTTACCCCTGCCTGCCGATTCCATTGGGCTGGGAAAATAGAAATTGCTGCTAGAGGTGGCTTATTACTGCCACGACTCATCTATGCAGGAATAGATACTTACATATGTGTGTGTGTGTGTGTGTGTGTGTGTGTGTATAAATGAACATATCTGGAGTGCTCAGGCTTGATGCGGACATGAGACAATGGACACGAGCCACCTGGCCTGAGGCAGTGAGCAGCAAGCCTGAGTTAGGCAGCCGGGGCCTTGAGAGGGGCAGGCGCAAACATTACTGAATGGACTCCTGTCATACCAGGGGGAGGGGAGCGCCCTGTGGGACAGAGGTGAGTCACTGTGCATGAGTGTTGGGGAGTCACCTTGAACTTGGGCCAAAAAAAGTGGAAATATTGGGATTTGGGTTTATCTGCCTTTAATCAGGTACATCAAGTTCTGGATGGCCGCCCACTGGCCAGAGACCTGAGGTGGACGGCTCTGCCTTGCTGCCCTGGGAAGGCTTTCTGCTGGCTTCAGCCCCGCTGAGCAAAGTCCGCTTGTTCACTGGAGTTCACACAGACTCCTTGCCAGGCCTGCCCAGAATCCTGTCTCCTCTGACTTCCTGTGCTCTTGCATAATATTTCCTTGCTTCTTGAATGGCTGCCCCAGCGCGGGGGCAGCTCACTGACTGACGTTGCTGGCTGGAGAGCAGGATGTGGAGGGAGGATGGGCACGTGTAAACGTCACCCAGGGGTGCTCTGGGCCCTGTGGGTCGAGGGCAGGAGGGACGGTGCTCCCCATAGTGGTTAGTGGAAGATTTTATCATAAGGGTAGTTAGGGAGACTGTTCAGCTATGTACACACACACATACACACACATACACACACACACACACACACACACACACACACACACCAGTGCCCACACATGTCTCTCCTGTAAAATTATTTTTAAAGTAGCTAAGTTTTTTTATTATTATTATAAAAAGTATACATGTTCCCTGTAAAAAGTCCTGGTACAAGAGGGTATCAAGATTAAAAATCAGCAAAATTTTACCACCCAGAGGTAACCACTGTTAACATTTCCTTGAACATACTTCTACATAATAAATATGGATGTGTAATCCAGAATGCTATCATATTATATCTTGTGAAAAATGCATTTTCTATACAGCAATATATCAGAATTATCTCTTAGCTCTCACAGTTCGTGGACTTACTAAATAGCTGTATTAAGTTCCACTTACAGATGGATCATAATGCAACCCCTATTCACTGACGTGTCTAGGCTCAGAAAACAAGCTATAACCAGCCCACAGATTATTCTCAAACCTGAAAAGCAGCATCTCTCCCATATTCCTGACCAGTGTGTGAGCTCTGGTATCCCAGAAATAACTACAAATTAAAAGGGTATTTTTGTTTTTGTTTTTAACCCCATGTAGGGTTGTCTCTGGGCTTAGAATAATTCACATGGTTGTCTTGATGAGACAGGGACCAGAGGGCTGTCAGGGCTGGGCTGGGTCTCACTTTGGATAAGATGATCTCCTGGTGTGGCCCATATATCTGCTTTGAGCAAGGAGCCACTGGCTGGGAGAACAAGTTTTTCTTCAGTGGTGTTCCTGTGCCCAAGACTTCAAATAAGCTCCATCTAAAATTTTAATTGGTTTTGCCCTTCTGAAGTTTTGTGACACAATCCATATCTTGTAAAAGGCACCCTTTCTTCTTTACACAGTAGTGTATTCGTGATATGGGAAACGTTAATATGTATACAGTATCATTCAGATTTGTTACAGTTAGAAGATTTTTAAAAATCAGCTAAAATAAATGGTATCAATACAATGTTTCTATGTCAGCCCTGAAAGCTGAATATTTTCAAGGGTTGTGATGAGCTCTTTCTCTTCCACTGCTGATGGAGGTTGCAAGAGTGGCACTGACTTTAGTTCACTTCAACGTAAAGATGAAAGATGATTCCTATTCTTTTGAGGGCCAGGTATCTACAGCATTTGCTTAAGTTTCTTTGAATCATTTTTAAACTGGATTGGATATTTCTTTAATTTAATCGGGAGTTTAAATACGAGGCTGGAGTTCATTGCTTGTGGTTGGAAATTGCATGTTAGGTCTACTCTTGAGTCAAGACAAATTGTTTACTAGAGCTTTCTGTTTCAGACTTTTCTTCTAAATCTAAACCTTCTAAAGCACAATAATGCTAGTCAATTTAAACACATTTACTTAAAACGTCTCAGGCATCATTTAAAAAAATCTTGCAGTCAAAATTAGCACCGATAGAATTCAAGTATCTTACCCCATTTTGTTTATAGTTGCCTGCTGTCTGGGCAATAATCTATTACACCAAATTTGCCTAATTATAGTCTCTCCTTCGATTTATTCATCCTGGACTCCCTTTTCTAGAACTGCTGGTGAGACTGTTATTACATCAAATTCCCTGACTGTACTCCTGAGGAATTAGGAGGGGGGTAAGAGTGAGAGGAAATAATATGTTGCTTGCTCTACAGCGTTTCCAGTATGTAGACATCTAGCAAGTTAATTTTGTCATTGCTTCCTTTCCTGGTCCTTACCTGATTTTGGTGGGGTCTTTGCCATGTGTGCACATTTGGGAAAGGGGGAGGGACGACAAGACTGAATCAGTCCTCAGAACTCTGAAGCAGGACTTTGTTGAAATTGATACCTCTGTACAATGCACATGGAGCCGCTGTTGGCATGGCAACCCCTACGTGGAAAAGTGCACGCTGCTTGCAGATGACTTTTGCAGTACTCAGTGTTAATCTGATAAATGGCTTTTTTAATAGTAGTTTGTGGGCTAATGGAAAGGTCGAAGCAAACCCTCATTAACGGGAAGAAGGATGGGGATTTTGAAGCCACCGAGTGAACACGCTGGAAAGCCACAGCCAAGTCTCCATTTTCAGCTAAATGTCTCTTTTTTACCTCAGATGCGCTTAGAGCTTGGCAAACGGAAGTCAATTGGGAGGACTGTTTGTCTCGAAAAGGTGTAGCTGTCATTATCATTTTAGATTTCAAACATGGAGATGTTTTGGAGTCCTTTTTACTCAAGACATTTACTTTGAGACTGAAGGACTACTGCAGAGTTGACATTGTGGTGGGTGTCTTTTTCCTTTGGTGGTGGTCGTGGGCTGAAGGTGGCTAATGCCTCTTTTTTTGTTTTGTTTTGTTTTTTACTGTGGTAAAAAAAAATAGGACATAAAATTTATCATTTAAACCATGTTTAAGTGTACATGTCATTGGCATTAAACACATTCACACTGTTGTGCAGCCCTCAGCACCATCCCTCTGGGGCACTTTTTCATCTTTCCAAATTGGAAAGTCCATTAAACAATAACTTCCCATTCCTCCCTCCTCCAAGTCCCCAGTAACCACTCTCCTACCTTCTCTGTGAGTGTGACTACTCCAGGTGCCTCACGTGAGTGGAATCATACAATATTTGTCCTTTTGTGTCTGGCTGATTTCACTTAGCAGAATGTGTTCAAGTTTCATGCATGTTGTAGCACATGTCAGAATTTCATTCCTTTTAAAGGCTGAATAATATTCCATTGTTGCATATACTGCATTCTGTTTGTTCTTCCCTAAATGGGCATTTGGGTTGTGTCCACCTTTGGCTGTTGTGAATAATGCAGCCAGGAACATGGGTGTACAGATATCTGTGTGAGTTCCTGCTTTCAGTTCTTTGGGGCATAAACCTAGGAGTGGATTTGCTGGATCGATGTTTAAATTTTCCCAGTGTGGGCTTTGAATTCCACAACCCCGAGATCAAGACCTGAGCTTAGATCAAGAGTCAGACGCTCAACCAGCTGAGCCACCCAGGCGCCCCCTGTGTTTTTGTTTGTTTCTTTGTTTTTAGACTTGACTTATTCATTTGAGGAACAGAGAGAGCACCACACAAGCAGGGGGAGTGGCAGAGGGAGAGGGAGAAGCAGACTCCCCAATGAGCAGGGAGCCCGATGCGGGACTCTATCCAAGGACCCTGGGATCATGACCTGAGCCGAAGGCAGACGTGTAACAGACTGAGCCACCCAGGCACCCCAGGTGTTTAGATTTTCGAGGAACCACCAAGTCTTTTCCGTAACCTCTGCACGCACCATTGTACCTTCCCGCCAACAGTGCACAAGGATTCCAATTTCCCCACATCCTCACCAACACTTGTTGTTTCCTGTTTTTTTGTTTTTGTTTTTAAAAGCCATCCTAGTGGATGGGAAGTGGTATTTCATGTGGTTCTAATTTGCATTTCCCTAACAATGAACAGTTTATTTGTCCTAATGTATATATTGCCCCATACACGAGGGCCTGTGTGGGAGTGGAAATCGTGCCCCATGGTTTATCCCTGTGAAGCAACTGGGACCTCGGTGCAGTGAGATGTGTTGGCCTAAGAGGTGAAAGGGAGGGAGGCGCGGGCACGTCAGTAGACTCCCTGTTCTCAAAGTTCGTACTGTGGAGCAGGTGAAACTCTGTGAGACTGGAGACCTTTGGGACTGAAATAACGGCTGTTCTTTGGATGAGATTTACCAAAGGCAAGCCCTCTGTGGGCTGGACCTATGGTCTGTAACCCTTCCTGCTTTAGCAGCATGTGTGGGCGTAAGTGTCTCTCTTCCCTGAGAATAAGCACTGTTGGCACTGGATACAGAAGCCTGGGCCCATCTCCTTCCCTCTCCTCGGGGAGGAAATCCCCGAGACATCTGGCCAGGGGGTAGTCGAGGTCTTTGAACCGCTCCGCTATCTAATTTTTCCACCTGGAACTGTATACACACCCCCCTCCTCGTACCCACCCCCTAAGTTCTTGCGTGGGCAGCTTGTGTTTTGGCAGGAAAGGAAAAGAAGTTGGAATGGAGCACCCAGGGTAAGCCTGGCACTTTGCTGGGCACTTTGCAGCAGATGGAAAACATGACTTCTGTCCTTAAAACCAGTACTATAGGACTTATAACTTAATATACAACTCTTTATAACAGGGGTTCCAAACTTTAGCATGCATCAGAACCAGAAGTCACAATCCTGGGCCTCATCCCCAGGGTTTCTAATTCAGGAGGTCCAGGGTGGGGCCCGAGAATTTATCTAACAAGGTCCCAGGTAGACGCTGCTGCTGCTGGTCCCGGGACCACACTTTGAGAACCACTACTTTATATCAACCCTGTGAAGTAGATCTTATTTCCATTTATAGATGAGGAGCTGAGTTGTAGAGAGGCAAAATGACTTGCCCCAGGTCATCCAGCCCCAATTTGAAGCTGGGGCCCTCATTCCAAAGCCTCTGTTGTTACCATTGTATCTGGAGTACAGATACACAGCCCTTGACCATCCCTCATGCAATCCACCCCCGGGACAGGCAGTATGAACCAAGCACAGCACCTTTGAGCACACAGGTGGCCTTGGACTCTTTCACACACTGCTCCCAACAACCATACCTACCCAGCAGTGGGGGCTGAAATTAGTTATACCCGTACCAATGGATTTAGCCTCCCTACAATAGAGACATTACCAAAAGCAATCTGTTAACATCTGGAAGGAACCCTAGCCTGAGTGGCAGTCTCCACTGCTTCGGAGGAAAGGGGTTGGTGGGTTTGGAGCTATGAGAAACACAGCCACCCCAAACTGTGCTGGGACCTCATGGGTCACCAACGAGCATCTTCATTCAGCACCCAGGCAAAGGCAAGATCCTTGGCTAGGGGCCCGTACCCTTAAAAAGTTTAAAGCTTAGATGACATTAATAAGGAGATTTTTAAAGGCCACCATAATTTATTTAATTCATTTCTGCTATACTTTACTCAAAAATTAGTTATTCCATTATTTGGCACTGAGTTCACTAAGTTCAGTGACGGCTAGAAAATAGTGCTCGATAAACACTTGGTAAGACTGGTCAAAGGTACAAGTAGGTGCCAGAGGCAGTCGTGTCCACACTTGATGAGGTCTTTTAACAAACGGACAGAAGGAATACATGTACTTAAACAGTGATGACACTTTGAATTTACGTAGCATCTCTGAATCCCAAAGCCATCCACAGATTTCTCTCTTGCGCTCTTGTGAAACGAGAGACTGATAGAAAATTGATCTCACTGATAAATCAGGGAGAATAATTGAGAATAATTCATTTTTTTCTCTGAAAATTGTGACTTGTATGAGGCATTGCCACTCTCCTCTTCCTCGGACACTTGCTTAAATGTTTCCCAAAGGGAGTAAATGGAAATAAAAGCAGAGTTTTACAGAGGTCAGGAGTGTTCTAAACTATATTTGTAGATGACCAAGGTACACTGATTGTATCAGGTGTGATTCTCCTGGCTTCTAAAATAACCCACCACCACCTTTTGCACATTTCCGCCAGCCCACACAATGTGTGGCCCTCACCGCCACCACCACCAAGTATTTAATCTTGCTATTACGTGTATAGGGAGATCTCTTGTTTCATTGGCTGTTTGTACTCAGCCTAAAAGGAAGGGCAGGAGGAATTATGACTTTATGTCTCATGTGCCCCATAGTATTTAGTAAGGCTTTCTGTAGTAGATACTCCATAAAAATTCATTATCTGAAAAATACAGACCTTTTTAAATTTGGGGAAAAGAATGTAATTTCCATAAGGATACATGTAAGATAGGCAGATCTGTACGCATCTGCCTCGTATCTCTGACACGAGAGGGCATAAGCATCTGTGGTGTGTTTGCGTGGATGTATTCTTTTCAAGTGATGGGTGACGTTGTATTTCAGATCTGAACTGGACATGTGATGGGGTTGAGGGGAAGATTGGAGTGAGGTCACAAGGACAGGGTTGAAAAGAACATCACTAGGGAAGGTGTATGTGTGTCGGAGGTGGGGAAAATAACCCTGAGAACAGACTGGTGCAGGCCTGTCTGTGGCCAAACCAGGAAGCTGTTACAGGGAGCATTTATATTTTTACCTTCAAGGGCCTTCCTGGGTTCTGCCTTCTGGGTTGTTTTGAGAAGAAAGACTTTCTGGTACTTGACCATCTCCACCTTGGAGATCTCCTTCATAGAGGAAAAAGAAAACTCACATTTCTCTGCACATTTCTAATGCCCATGTTTTATCCGAACATGCTTGCAATCATGCTTTTTTTTTTTTTTTCTTTTTTAATAAGACCTCCTTTGTAACCTAACCGGCAAAAGGAGGAAGAAAACTTCACCCAATAATATGTCTGGAGACAAGAAAGCTTTCCAAGATGCTGAATGGGTCTTCAATGAAACCAAAGGGGACTGGAAGTCAGTTTCATGTAAATAAAGAACGGTGACCACGTTGGCCATTGAAAGCCACTGGGTATGGCCATCTATTTCACAAATGAAATAGATCAGCAAGAACAGATCATTTAATGGTTAAAAACTTGAACATCGACCCCAAAGGGGAAAAAAAAAAGAGGTTCCTTCACAACATCGCCTGTCCTGGCTAAATAGTATACGTACTTTGAGCAGTCCATCTTGGTTTGGGAATAGCATGTAGATGTCGGGAGCACAAGAAAAGGAAAGACATCATCTCTGCCCATTTTGGCTGTGATGACGCCCCTTGGTGGGCAAGACTGGAGCTGGTTAGAATGAAAACTGGTCATCTTTGGACAACTCCTGGATGCCAAGACAGTAAGGTTTAAAGCCATGTATTAAAAGCAGCTATGTAAGTGGGAAGCTGACTGCACCTTATAAAAGGCTTAACAGGAGAGGCAGAGTCCTCTGTTTGGAGCCTGTTTCATTAAATGTCAAGGGTAGGGAAATTCAAAACCAGTGAATGTTCCTGCTCTGCACTGAAAATGGATTTGGCTGGAGCCAGTCTCACAGCCGGCACGAGCCATACTTCTGTCCTGTTCAGTGTGGCTACAGACTTCAGCTATGGTACTGGGCTGGGAAGTTCCCAATCAACAGCGATTGTTTAATATTTAGGTATGGTCTATAGCTCGTTTAACATTGAAAGAGAGGAAAACAGGTCTAGTTTATCTTTTGTGGACCTGAACTTCCCAGGTGGAGCAGAAAAGTCCCCTAAGGACAGGCTCCTGGGAAGAGCCCCCCTCCCTACTCAAGTGCTGAGAAGAAGGCTCCCTGAGGTCTGATGGCCCATTGCTCTCCAGTGGGCAGTGGTTCAGGATGCGTGAGGTCAGAGTCTTGGATGAGAAAAGGTTTTAAAAGGCATTATTGTTATATAAGAATATTTGTGTCTTTTTAAATTTTTCACATAGTTATTTTTTGGAGGGAAAGCAATTTTGCTCCATCCACTGGAGATGGGAGAGGAGCATGAACTCTGCTAATGTGGGTGTTTCCTTGGGGCTGAGAGACTGGGGGAGACACCAGAGGTGTGAACCTTCATGGGAAAACCCCTAGTACTTTCAGTGTAAGAATGACCAGGAAGCCGGTGAAGGGGACCCAGTCTGTGGCAACCTCCTGGCAGTTCAACTGAGAATCGAGGCACATTGGGTCAGTAGAGGTTACTTGTAGGGTAGGTGCCGAGCCTTCACGTTGCTCGGCAGGAGCACGCTGGCCAGTGGGCCAGTGCTATCAGGCAAGCGAGGGAGGCCACATTCACCCCCATTTTCTCTGCGCCTGCCACCGGCTGCAGGCAAACTCCACTGGGATGTGCACCTTCACTTCCAGTAGGTTTTATGTGCATTCATCCATGGCTGCTGCATAGCTGAGAAATTTGGTGAAAAACTTGAAATTCCATTGCCATGATGGTTTGTGGAATTCGTGTTAGGGCTTTTTGCTTTTGGAAACAAGGATACAAAATATAGAAGCAATAGAAAGCTATAAATATGAGGGTAGTGAACACCCCTCACTCCTGCCCCATTTACATTCTGAACAGAGAAAATAACACTGAGCTGTAGTGCTTACTTCCTGCAAAGAAAACTGTAATTATGGGGCCCAGTTAGTCTTCCTAAGCGGCAGCCTCAGAGTGAAGCATGGACGCTGTTTTGAATATTTGAGAAAAAGAGTGGCGTTCGCTGTGAAAGGGAATGACCCTATGCTGCTGGGATTGGGGCAGTTCTCTCCAGCCTCAGTTGCCCCAGGGATAGCCCTGTGCCCTCTCCTGTGTGGGTGTGGGAAACCTCCAAATCCAGCATCAGTACCCACTCTCCCTCCAGTAGGGGACCAATTTATGCTCCTGGAAGACACTTTCACTTAAGCCTCCAGTCTTAGCTGCCTACTTAATATTAAGGGAAATAAGACATCTTGGAGTAGCAAGTAGCTTAAGGATGTGGGCCAGCATGAAGTCTTCTGCACAGAGTGAAAGAATAGGGGAATGAAAACCACGAATAAGCTGCAGAAAGGAGCGGCTGGATCACCTGCCTGGAGGGCGAACCTCCCATAGGACTTCATGGTTGTGCAAGACTTGTGCAATGTTTGGCCAGGGTGGAGAGGCCTTGGCAAAGGCATTTGCACTCCTGATAGATGCCTAGATCCTCCGTGGGGAGAACAGGTATGAGAAGTTCTGCACGGCATTCTAGGAGGAAGAAATTGATCACCTTATCTAGCCTAGCACACTTTATCTGTATTTTGTTGGAGGTTTTTTGGTTTTGGGTTTTTTTCCCCCCATAAACACCCTCTGTAGGGTAAGCAGTGGCCTAGAGACCCTGGAGGGTTAGAGAGGAGACACCTTTGTTCCTGCCCACTCAAGCTCCAGTCCAGTGCAGGTGGTCACAGTCAAGGCAGGAAATGGTAAATGCCATGCTGGGGAGGTAGGGGGAGTGGCTCTAGGACTTCTGGACGGTTCTGGAGTGGCAGTCACGCTTAGGCCCTGGAGCCAGATAGCCTGCGCTCGCGTCCTGGCTTGGCTGCTTATTAGCAAAGGCATCTTGGCTAAGTTGCTTAAGCGCTCCCTACCTCTGTTTCCTCATCGGCAAGATGGGGGGTCATTCTACTAGTACCTGTGTCAGAGGGTGTGTCTTAGTGGCTCATAAAGTTGGTCTTAGCTCCAGTAGGGGTTGTGCCCCTTGAGTCAGTGAATGATGCCCTCCAGGCCTCAATTTCCCCATCTGTACATTGAAGGGACCGGATCGGACTGGATAAATGCTAACTTTGTGTGTACTCTAAAATGCTATTGTTCTGTGACTGAGCATATATTCAGTGCCTGCTGTGTGTGATTCCCAGTACGGTGCTGAGTGAGGTGGCAAAGAGCAAAAGTAGAATCTTTGGCCCCGGCCCTCAAGGAGCTATCATCTCAGTGAGGCGAGGACACTAAGATTCAGGAGACTATTAGAGAGTGAGAGAACATTAGAAATTTAAATTTTGGTGCTATGGGCGTTAAGAAAATAGGAGCAGGGAGTATAGAGGGGACCAGAGCAGTCAGGAGATTTGTAGCAGCCATAAATCCAACAGAGAGGACCACAGAAGCTGTAGACAGGAGCTCCGGCTTGTTTACCGAACCCCAGCAGTCTTCAGCTTGGAACATGGCATTCATATTTAAAGCAGAACAGCAGCAAAACCACAGTTCCGGTTCGTATTTAGGATGGAGACGGGACAAAGTCTATAAAACTCCTCGTGCAAAGCACCAGGAGGGACGGAAACTCTATGGAGTCTCACCCTGGTTTTCCAGGTCTTCTTGGACAATCATTCCAGTAGAACGTAGCGCCTGGCCCAAAGCAGGCACAGAACAACCATGTGGGTAAGCCCAGTGCGCTGGCCTCCGCGGCTCAGAGCAGCCCGGGCGTCGTCGTGGTGGTGTTCTCAGCCCCTCCACTAGAGGGCGGTGCACAGGGGCTGCCCCGCAGAGCCCTCCAGCCACAGCTTTGCCAGAGCTCAGGGTTGCCTCGGGCCTCCTGAGCCATGCTTATCAGAGATGAGGCTTCCTGGTCCCTGAGAGTTTGCCACCTCAGGGGCTACCTGTCCTCTCTCCCCAGCAGCGTTGGAACTTAGGTTTTGAGAAGACTCGGCAACAGCCTCAAATTTCTCCTGCAGCCTGACTATCCCACAGTTCCTCAAGGTAGAAACACAGATGGGGCCATAAGTGACCCTGGCCTAACACAGGTCACAAGAGACTTAACAATACTTGGCAGAGACTGCCACGTGACAAAAGAGCAGTGTAGACAGTAAGCGAGGTCACCTCGGCCAGGGAATGGGGTACACCTCCTGGAAGGGGTGAGCTGAGGGCTTGATTGGGCCTTGAAGGATGTGTGGAGAGAGACCAGCGGATAAGATGGGTAGAGGCATCGGGTATTTGTATTCCTCCCTCCTCATACCCCCACACTTCCTCCTCACTAACCAAACACGGGAGGTGGCAGGGCCTCCTATGGCAGGTAGCATTTCGTCCTGGGGCCGGGATATGAGTGGAAATTACAGATGAGCTGTAAGGACGAACTCCCTGGCCTCAACCAGTCTCGGAGAATTCCTGCTTATCCCCCAAGCAGTCAGTGATGGCGTGGCTTGATAGGGCAGTTCGTGACATCCTGGCTTCAGAAGAGCAGACCACAAACCCTCACACAGCTTTCTGCTGAATTTCCTTCACAGTAAAAACCCAGAAATCTTGGTAATAACTGTCAGTACAATTTATTTACGTAGCATCCTCTGTGAAGGCACAAGCAGGGGTCATATTTGCCATCAGAACACATGTCCACACAAGCACCCACAAAGGTAGGGAGGACAGATGGGGTCACGGAGGTTCAGAAGAAGGAAAGGTACAGTGACCTGGCCTTATAACCTTTCAGAGAAAATCAGAGATGAAAAATGTTCAGAACTTGAGCCTGCCCCCCAGGCCCATATGCTAAGCACCTTTCTTCTCTCCCAAATTTTACCCTTGGCTCATCTGCTCCCCACCTTCCTTTCATAAAAAAAAAGTTCTCTTTTCCCAAATAAGCAAAATGGAATCAAACTTTGCAACCCCAAATGTATGAAGTAAACATTATTCCTAATGAGCCTCTGGGAAAGTGCTCACCTTTGAACTTGGCCAAAGATTATGGAGGAAAGAAAAAGTCTTAAGAGCTTGATAGAGTGTTAGAGCTTCCTGGATTTTTTAAGTTAAGTCACATAGTACATTTCTTTTCCTTAATAAGGGCAGCTCCAGAAATCCTTCCTGGATGATTAGACCATGTCCAAAAGTGGAGACCTCTGGTTGGTCCCTAATGCTGGTTTGGGGATCGTCATCTGGGTACTAGGCAACAACAGGACAGGAGGTGCTCTTTCTAGAATGCTCCTACTTTCTGACTCAGCCCCGACTCTCTGGATCCTTGCAAGGCAGGAGAGGAACATGTAGGCTAGCCTGAAGACCAGGAAGATGCTCAAGGGAAGCTGGGACCTCAAAGGCAGTAGGACTGAGGAGCCCTCCCTCTGTGGCAAGCTCCCCCCTCCCTGGAGGTTTGCGTGTTGACTGGCCTGTGCTCATCTCTATTTCTATCTCTGAGAAATAGAATAGTAAGATTTTCATTAAAAACAAAAACAAAAACCTTTCCTAAAGATAAAAGCATAAAGATAAAAGATAAAAAGATCTGTATAGTCTCTGCCTGCCTTCTGTGGACTGTTACACATTTTGATTTTTCCAACCATCCCCGCCCCCAGCCGAGAAGTTTACGTACAGGCATCAAGATGAATCCTACGCAGAATGACTTAAATCCAACTAAGAATCTGTAACTGCTGACCGTTTTGGTTGAGGTCCCAGGATATGTGTGATGCCCCGTGTTTGTTGTAACACATAGAAAAAGCAGGAATATGTTCCTTGTTTCTGTTTCCTTGAACCTGTTGGTTCAAGTTTGCATCTTAATGCTTTTGCTCGTGAGAGAGTCAGACAAGCTCTGTGCTCCACACTCCTTTGATGTGAACTGCACTGGGCGCTCCCATTCCCACAGAAATCTGGGGTGAGATGCTTCGTGGAATCCAGAAGTGTGGATGGCCATTTCCTGAGCGGTGACTGCCTCGAATCCCCACACACAAAGCTAGGCCCACAGAGATGTTTAGCGTGCCGCCCTGAACCGACCGGGTCCCACGCACAGGCTGTCTCCTCTTCAACACCTGTGTAGGGCAGCTTGCTTTTTAAATGAGCCGTCCCGCAAAGAGCAGTTCCCTGGTGGCCTTGGGGTTTGTCGGAGGTTCTCTGGAATTGGCAACTTAGCTGTGACCTCAGAAGTCTTGGCTCCGGCAAGGCAAAGTCTTTGCACTAAAACAGGCTCAGTGCCCATGGAGATAATCACCTCTTGTAATATCCACACAATCATCTCATTGTCAAAGCACAAGGAATGCAAAAAATAGAAGAAATGCCACAACAGGGTTGCCCCATGGTCCAGCTAACCCAGGATTCTGCTCTGGCTGAGGGCACCTTGGGACACCTTGGGAGGGACGGTCCCACCCATTGTTCTCGAAGGCCTGTGCTCCTAAACCTGAGCCAAGTCCCTCTTTATTAGACCCCACCGTGCCTAATTCTGCCCCATCTTCTCGGGGCCCGTTCACCGCTTCTTTGTCGTGGTTAACTCCTGTTTGTCCTTCCAGTCTCCCTGAGAAGGCCCCCCGTAAGGCTCCCTTCTCCCTGCAGAGCACTCGCTGCGGACTTGCGCAGCAAAAGCTTCAGGACCGCGCAGCGCACGGTGTGTGTCAGACACGGTTCTAAGCTACATGGATGTGTGTTAGTCTGCACAAGAGCTCAAGGAGGCTGTGACTTTTAGAGCAACTGTTTCCTGGGACCTGAGGTTTAGAGAAACCTGAGGAGCTCTTGCTGGGTCACAGAGGGGGTGTCTGAGCCCCACAGCCCAGCCAGTCCATCTGGCCCCGCGCCCTGGTTTGCTTGTCTGTCTCCCACACTAGCCTGTCCAGCTTGTTGAGAGACCTGTCTTTCCTTCTGAATCCCTGGTGCCTGACACAGAGTGGACACTCCGTAAATGTTCAATCAATGAAAGCTAAAGCTCGCCAGATATAAACAGTAGATTACATTTGGAATTTAAATTCCAAAGAGCCACACTTCTTTCGAAAATGCTAAAATGCAAAGGAGCACTTGCCCTTTTAGCTAAGTCCTCTGGTTGCTTTAGAACCTTCTTCTAGGTGCTACAGGGTTGTGGGGTGTGACCGACAGCAGTGGGTATAGGACCAATGGGTTTGTCACAATCTCTAAGGCAATCAGAAGTCACTCCAAGAAAGCAAAGCTGCATCTGGTACTTAAAAAAATAATGAAGAGAAACAAGGAAGCAGGAGGACAGAAAAGAGCATCTCTTGATTCTGGAGAAAGAGGCCTTTTCCTTCTACACACTGGCAGCCCAGTTGAGAGTGTCCCAGGCGTGGCTGGGAGACACTCGTGAGAGCCACTGAGGTCACAAACCTCCACTTGGGTCTCCCCTTACTAGGGCTAATCTTCTAAAGCGTTTAATCGAACACTGTAGGCCTCTGAGGTTCAGGGACTCTAGGGCTGTTTTTTTCCCTGGGCTTAAAGTCTTTCTCTGCTGCTGACTCATATGTTAATTATCGCTTTCCACAAAGTAGAATTAACAGTGCTACCGCACTCGCCCGCCTGGGTGTTATACAACCATTGTATCTGCCCCAGTGGAACGGAGTCTGCAGGACAGCTGCGGTGTGGCCAACGGGCCCTTCTTGAGCATTCAGGGCAACAGGCATCAGAAACACAGAAGGCAGCCTTGGCTTTTTAGAGTCACTGCGGAAGAGGCTGCTGGGGGCTCTGCTCCACCCAGGAAACAGGGGGTTAACTGCCCAGTCTTTTGCCCGAAAGTGTGGCCAAGAGTTTCAGTTCGCTGTCACCTGTCAGCGTTAATGGACAGAACTGGTGTTTCACAGAAAAAATATCAAATTGTTTTCTCTTTGACTGCTGGGCTGGATAATGAAGTACAAATGACATTATCTCTAATAAAAGTGATCTGCAGAAATCACTGATAAAATATCAGTAGCAGAGATTTGCCATTAGCAGGTTAGCCAGATAAGGGAAGCAGCTGGATTCTATTAACCCCCTCCTGGTCTGGTGTGTGTGTGTTGAGGGGGTGGGATTGAGGTTTGGAGACTAGATTTTTAAACACTGAAATTCAGGCTAATGGAGAGTGTTTATTCCAAAGTGTGGGTCATTCTCGAACCCTACTTGCTGACCTTTAGGGTTGTCATTGGGTTTGTAATTTGGTGTTTATCTCTTAGGATTTTTGCCTTTAGAAACTTTTGGGGGGGGGGTGCCTGGCCCATTTTCTACTTCCATGTTCTATGACTGAACGGGTGGAACCCTGGCCAAGCCCTGGCATCTTCCTTGTTGGAAATCTGACTCCAAGAAGGGCGTCTGTCCATGTGACATGAAGGCTTTGGGTGATGGGTGGTGCTGGGCAGCAGAGTGCTCTGTTGTGTCAAGGAGCTGGGATCAGAGGCAGAAACCCCGCCAAGTCTCATCTGGTGGGGAGAAGAGGGGGCCACCCCTGTCTGGGCTTGTACACCGTCAGTGAAAGCTGAGCGGCTTCTGGCTCACTGAACACCCCCTGTGATGGGGACCGCAGGCTCAGCCAGCACTTCTGTATGAAAACATCCCTAGGGTATGAGAACCTGTTTCCTGGGACTGAGGAGTCATCGAATGTTAGGTAACCCAGTGAGGAGGACAGCCACGGTCACTCCTCTTGATTAACCTGCTTTCTACTCAGCACCAAATCATCCTAACTCCACAGTCCTAATCCTATAGCTGGAGGACCCAGCTGCTTTGGCCTTCACTCCTGCTCGCCATGCTGTATCTGAAAGAGATGAAACTGTTATTTGGGGGGTAAGGTCCAGTGCCAGGCTCTGTGGACGGAAGAACTTGGACATTTGCCTCTGCCCTCAGAGAAGACCCATACGATAAGGCACAGTAAGCTGATGCTACCTCACGGGTAAGTGGTGTTGATCAGTTCTCCAGGTGTCCCTCCAGGACAGGGCGGGGGATCAGTGTGCACTGTGCAGAGAGATCAGAAAAACCTCTGTGGAAGTGGTGGCTCTGAAAGGACAGGGTTTGGAGCATAGGAGAGGAAAGATCACATTTCAGGTGGAAAAAGCTAACTGGGTGGCAGAGAGGGGGCTGGGTTATGGGGTCGGTGTGAAGTGTGGTCTGGCTGGAGCAGGTAGGGTGCTGCTGGCTTTTGGGAATGAAGAGGCCTTGAGGGACATCTAAAGCTTGGGCTTCATCATGAGGGCAAGAGGGAGCCACTCCCGTTTTTAAATAGGGCAGTGACATGCTGAAATGGTCTGGGGGCAAGAGGGGTGGATTGGTGAGCTGTTCCTTTCCCTGAGGTCTGGCTGGAATTGTAGGCTTCTTGATCAGGGAGCAAGGGGACACAGCTAGAAGATGGGGGCTAAAGTCTGTGAAGATAAACAAGACACCACTGGAGCCAGAGGAGGCGTGTGCCCTTGCTGAAGTTTGCTTTTCGTCCCATGGGGTAGCGTTTATGAGTTACTGTTCAGCGAGAATGCCAAGGCTCCAGCCCGTGGTGGCCCACGAGTTGCTGCCATATTTAGAGCTCCTCATAAAGGGACTCGTTTCCCCTGGCATAACTGCCCAGAAAGACGGGTTCTCATACTTGCTGTCCAGTGCGGCAAAAGCACAGCCAGCAGAAGAGGGATCCAGGCTGGGCTCTGCACTGCCCATCCCCTGGCTCCTCGGACACGAGCTCGTCAGTGGGGTAGGCAGCTATGCCATCATCTTACTTTAGTTACCAGTCCTTTTGTTGTTGAAAGCCCTCCTCTGTGCTTGGCACCTTGTGGATGCTTGACAGTGTGGAATGAATGCATCCCCACCACTCTGACTTTTCCAGCCTTGTGACCTGCTCCAGCCTGTCTCCTGACTCCTGGCCACCAGCCCCCCCCCCCATTTCTTGAGCAGTATCTTTGTCCTTGTCTCCTGCCCCCCCGATTGCCCACACACACACCCCTGCCCCATACCTGAGCCTCCTTCACACCCCACCTCCAGCACCCAGCTCTCCCTGAATTGTTCAGCCCTGTGGACTTTCTCCTGGCACACTCGCACCGCAGCGGCTGACTGCCAGGCCAGCCCTGCTGCACTTGACTCTGCCCTTAGCCGCAAGCTCCCCAAGGCCAGGAGTCGTCATTCCAATCTGCATGCTACTGCTCCCAGCCTGAGCGCACAGAGAGGGGTTCAGGAATACTTGCTGAGTGAGTGGAGAGGAAAGGCTGTTGCTGGGGAGAACAACCCCATTTCCCAAATTGCTCAAGATCATCATTTGAGAGCTTGATAGTAACTTGGGGAAGACTTTGGCATTTCCCGTGGCTTTTGATGACTTCTCTACAAAGGAATGGAATGTAGCTTCCACAATGTGCAGGAACGTTTCCCTTCTCATCATAGTATGACTAGGACAGGCAGAATGGGAGAAAGCAAGGCCTGGCACTTGGCCATGAATCAGATCCCACAGCTCTGGACACGTGACCATGTAACCGACTGAAAATCGGAGGAAGCCTAGGACAGAAAGGGTCTCTGAGATTTTCTTTGGGTTCCCCTCCCTCTCCTTCCCCTCCCCTTGTCTTTGCTTGCTTTCTTTTAAGTAGGGAAGAGAGAAGGGGTTATGGGTTGGGGGGGGGGAGAAAGTGAGAGATTCTGTCTCCCCACCATCTCCCCTTGCTGTTTTGAAATACTTTAAATACCAGGCACCAGAAGTCTTGGGTCAAATTGGGATTAGTCCTGGGTCTTTTACTGTTAGCATACGATCAAGCATCAATCCCTATTCAAAGACTAAACAGATGTTCTTTGCTTTGAAATTAATGTGCCTGGAATAAAGAGGAGAGAACTGACCCTTAAAATCCTATTCTATAGATGAAAAGAGTTTGCGATGACGACCATCTCCTCCAGTTAGGGCTTTCTAAATGTTTTCACCCAGTGTGTGTGACGTCACTGCCAGGGGAATTTCTGCCCCCTCCTTCCTGAAGCTACCCAGCGCTGGCCCTGGAGGCGGCCCCGTTCTGTGTTCTCATGACACAGGAATTATTTTTGGCATCGCACGTATTTTCTCTAACGTTCTTGCCCGCCCCCTCCCCTCGGTTGCCTTTTGAGGAGCAGTTGTTTGGGCAATGCCATGCAGATTGGGGGTTAACTCCATTCAGCGTGGCGAAGAGGGGGGAGTGGGAGAGAGGACTGCTGCCTTTGCCTCCTCTGCGGCCCCCAGCCCCTCTCCCTGGCTCATGAAAGAGCCTGCTTTGACTAGGCTCTGTGCTCACCATTCATCCCCTTTGCAGCGAGCCGAGGGGATATCTAGAGGTGACGCTGGGGGCTGCACCTCGGGGATGGCATCTTAATGACTCGATTTGGCGGGCATTAGAACAGTCCCATTCAGAGTGAGTTCACTCCCTGTGCAGTTGGCTCTCTCAGCCCCTGTCCATAGATGTTCTCTTGTTCACACTGCATGAGGAAATGGAGGTTTCCAAGTGGGAAGCAGGCTTCCCGGCGCTTTAACTCTTCAGTGAAGGGAAGAGGAGCTGCCGAGCACTAACTAAAATCTCAGCAGGCCCAGCTGCAGCTCCTAGGAGAGGCAAGGCCCTGGGGCTGGGGGTGGAGGCCAGGGCAGCTGGGATCACTTTTGCTTTTGGCCCCGAGACGGAAAGGAGAGAGGAGTAAAGGGCATGCCTGAATTGTCCTTACAATCAGTTAGCAAATATTTACCCAGTTTGTCTGCCCTGGGCCAAGGTCCCGCGAAGGATGCACAGAAGTCAATGTTGTGTCTGTGCCCCCCTCCCTGCAAAACACCAAGGTACTTATGGTCCAGTTATAGCAGCGGGACGTTGGCTTAGAAAAGCCAGCAAGACAGGGAGGCCTTTAATGAGGGCCAGTGAGTAATGTGGGCAGGAAGTGAGGGTTGCTGGGGAAGCATCTGTGGGTAGCAGGGCTTGGACCGGCCCCGAGGGAAGGAGTTTTAAGAAATAAGAGGGGGTGAGATGATGCGGGTAGGGAGGGCCCAAAGGAGGACAGGGACATCCACATGGGACTAAGTGGAAGAAACCATAAGGAAATAGAAAAAGAGAGGAAGATTCCTCCTGGCAGAAGAGAAGATCTGGCCTGTTAGACTTCAGATGGCTTTGGCTAAGGATGGCATCAGGGTAGCACTGACCCTGTCACCGATGAACTCTCCATTGTGTTCCAGGGTGCAGCCACAGACCGGCGGAATCAGCATCATCTGGGAGGTTATTAGAAATGCAGATTCTCAGGCCCCAGCCCACATCTACCGACTCAGAAACTGTAATCGGATCTTAGCGTGATTTGTGTGCAAAGTCAAGTTTGAGAAGTGCTGGTCTGTGCAGCTCTAGTTCAGACCCCAGATTTCAAAGAGTGGGAAACACGCATACACACACACATACATACACATATCTTTGAGTGTCTCTCTGTGCTATGGCTCTTCCTGGATGGAAACCTTCTATTCTGACTGAGAATTGGATTTGAATTCTTATCAAAGACCTAGAACAGTGAGAGACTTTGAGGAATTCACAGAACAGAAACCATTTAAGTGGTTTTTATCCAATGTCTCCCATCTGTGCCACTTGGAACTATTTATGCTTTGAAGGACACCAAAGAACAGTTAATGGGTCCTTTCCCTCGGGAATGTGTGCTCTCGTCGGGGAGACAAATGCTCCGGAAGGGAAATAAGTAGAGAATAACTAACTGGGCTGGCTCATACAGTGTGGAAATGCTGAAGCAGGATGTGCAGAAGTCTGCAGAAGTGAGGCCTTCCTGGAGAAAAGGGGCTGCGGGAGGCCCTGAAGGATGGGGATCTGTTAGCCAGGCCCGGTGAATGGAGGGCATGGGCTTCAGGTGGGACATGGGATGTGGGAGACCAAGGGCTTTAGAGGCCGGGGGCAGGTGGGCGGAGGCGGCTGGGGTAGGCTGCTCCTACCTTCCTTTCTCTGGATTCGCTGCATGCTGGCGAATCTCTACATCTCGTCTCAAGCACTTTTCTCTTGGTTTTTCTGCTGAGGAATTTCTCCCGTTTTCCTAGCTGAGCGCAGTGGGACAGGATCAGGGCGGCTGCACGTGCCAAGTGGCTTGAGCCCACACCACAGATCGTGCTGTTGGAGGCCTGCGGGATCCCGGGGGAAGAAGGCTGCAGATGGATAGGAGCTTTAGAGAAAAGCCTTCGAGTGTGGGGAAAGAGCCCCAGACCCAGAGAAGTGGCGGCAAGGAAAATAGCGTGGGAAGCAGACATGTTGTGGTGTATGCAAATAATCATTGTGTGTGTAGAAACAGATATCATTTATATGGTATACCACATTAAAAATTTTTTAATTAAAAAAATTGGCCTAGTGAGAATGAAACACTTTACCTGTGGCATCGCAGACTCTGAAAGCAAAGGAAGAACTTTTTTTTTTTTTTTTTTTAGACAAACATCTCCAAGCAGAGAAAATCTATCCCACTGGGCCTGTTTCATCAATGGAAGGGCTGACCTAGGGCAAGAGGGTGACCAGGATGTCCCCTTTGCTGCTTCCCAGAGCAAGGATTCATCCAATTAAGTATCCTTAGAGGGATTCACCCCCAATACACCCAGCTCAGCTAAACCTTTTGAACTTACAAGAGGCATCTACTCATGGGCATTTCCCAGAAGGCTGCAGTGTAATCAAGGGTAGAGGACTTATGGTCCAATGACAGGTTTGAGTGCTGGCTCCATCCCTGGGTGATACTGGGCATGTCACTTGACAACCTCGGGCTCTGTTTCCTTCTGTGCAGAATGCCTGCTTTACAGGATTGTTTCAGGATGAAATCGGAGGTCGGATGATGAGAGTCCTGTACAGCGGCAGGTACCATGTGTGGCCCTTTCCTCGCTGTGGCAGCGGGATGTCAGCTTGCTGAGGTCAGTTAGTCTCTTGGCTGGAGTCTGCACGGTGGAAGGGGTCGGGCAGGAGCAGGCATCAGAGGCCAGAGAGAGCAGTGGAGGGCCAGGCAGGTGCTCCCTGCAGCTGCTTGCTTTCCTCCCCTTTTCAGGGGTGCAGATGCCACCAAGCCTTCTCTGTCCCTGCACTGGATGTAGTAAGATTGAAGGAGATGGGTACTTTACTTTCACGGTGGGGAAAGAGTCTTGCTCACCAACAAGGGCCGCTGTCTTTACAGACCTGCAATTTCCAATTCCACCATCTCTCTTTGGGTGTGTTAATATGGATATGGCATGAGGGAAAGAGGAAGCCTAGGAGAACCTAGGTGACTGAGCAGGAAGAGAGGGAAAGTTGCTGAGAAGGTGTGCACATCCTGCTTTCTTTCCCTGCCCATCCCTCCACCCCGTACCTCCCTCTGCAGCCCTGCTCTGTAGTGGTGGTCGTCGACCGTGGTCCTGGAAACATTGTTCAATCCTCAGCTTTCAAGGGGCAGTCAGTGGGAGGCAGCTGTGGGGAGCTGGAAGCCAGCAGCGTCCATGTCATCTTTTATCATAAAAAAAAAAATTAGAGAGCAACACCTGCCGCACAGACTATAGTGTTGTTTATAACACCTAGGAACCATGAGTGAACAATAGTACACTGGGTTGTGATATGCCCACACGATAGGATATGGCTGGCTGTCATGAAAATGTTAAAGAATTCTTGAAAATGTGATAAAATATTAAGCCATAAATCCAATGAAATATCAATTTGTTTTATTTATACCTTTCTGTACTTTTAAAATTGCCTACACTAAATGTGTATTACCCTTATCTTCACCAAAGCATTTTTTAAAAAGGAAATGATTTAAGATAAGCAGCGTTTTAGGAGGGTAATGAATAACGAAGATCTGTTTGCAACTGTGTGACATGTCTGGTTCTGGTTGGCAGTGGGCTCTCCGTTCACGGGTCCTTGAAAACGAGCTTGGGGCTTTTGTCCCAGCTCCACACATTCCCATTGCCTTTCTGAGCTTCAGTTTTCCTCATCTCTAAAGTGGGGATGTTGGTACCTGCTCTTTCCTATCCTGCTGGGTGAGATTTACAGACTGGCTCCTAAGTGCTGTGTCAGCTGTAGTGCTTGGTACAGGTGCAGAGTGGTGTCACTCCTGAAGAAAGAAAACCCTGCTAAGGCTTGGGCTCGGCGTGGTACCCGTTCCCCACAGTCACTCCTCTCCTCTCCTGGCTTTTCCCAGCGGGGCTGGGGACTGCACCTGTCCTCGGATTATATGAGGAGCTGGGTCATCTGGAGGCCCATGTGGGCTGTACCAGTGGGGCTGCTTGGTAATTAGGTGTGCTGCTCTTCTCTGAGGCTGCCTGGAGCCCAGAAGCCCACTAGATAAGCATCTCCAGTGGGCCCCAAGCAGAACTGACCATTAGAGAGCCATGTCGGGTGGGCCCCAGACATCACTGTCAGTTCTGAATGCAGTCCAGGCCCACTCTCCAGGGGCACAGACCATCCTCATGGGTCAGGGAGGCAGGGGCTTGGCCCCAGTGGAGGGGAGGTGGGGAAGTTGAGGTATGAGACGCTTTCCAGGATTCCTCCTTCCAGGAAGGGATGAGTGGAGACATTCACTCCTATTGTAGCCCTCACCCCTTATTTGTAAGCCCTTGTAAGCCCTTCTTTTAGGATTTTTGATGTATTAGTCTGTAGTATGTCTTATATCCCAGTGGGGCTTAGTCTGCTTCAGAGCAGAGCCCGTGCCCCTCACCAGAGATGTACATGTTGAATCAGATGGATGCTTTTTTCCCCCTCGTGAAGGTCTGTCTGATCTGCCTAGTTCCTCCTGAATTTCTTCTGTGTTGACTGGTTGACGTGGATGCCTTTACTCCCTCTGTAATAGATTCATGTGCTAATCACTACTGCCTTTGGACAAACGTCAGAATTCACCCAGAAAGCTAGCCGCCAGAGTACCACCCGGTTCTACGCATTTTTGCCACTCCTTTGGAATTGCCTGTAGAGCCGAAGACCATTCTTTGGAGTACCTTCAATTGTGGCAAGGCCTTATCTCGGAGGGCACATTTCATTCTTTCAAACAACTAACATCCATCCCCAGCCAAGTCTGGTGACTAAAGGAGGTGGGCAAACACGATAATATTGTTTGGGGTTGAAAACGAAGTGTGTTCTACAGAGTGTTATGACTGATTTTCTTGTGTGGCTCTGAAATTAAGTCTACGAGCCCTCCCAAAATACTTGGAGCAACGGTTAGTTTCAGAAATAGACCTGAGTGTCAGTCCTCTGAAGACATGTGATCCCAGGCATGGAAGCCCGTGGTTTAGAAGCCCTCCAGGTGATTCTGCTGGAGGCCAGAGTTGAGAATCACTGCTCTGCAAAAACAGGACCAATACCGCCAGAGGTTAATTGAGGATCCGATGAGATGGTCCGGGAAATGCGCCTCGCTCCAGGGCTACATAAATACCAGTTTCTTTTTCCTTCCACCAAAAACAAAAAAAAAAACAGGAAACAAACCTTTTAACTTTAAGCTGACTGCAGTAGTGGTTCCCAGCCCTGGGTGCACATGGGAATCACATGGCAAGCTTTAAGATCCCCGATGCCCCGGCTGCACCCCAGCCCTATTAAATCAGACTCTGGGGGTAGGGGTACCAGCCAGGTGTCAGTCTGTAGGGTTCCTCTGGTGACTCAAGTGAGCAGCCGGGATTGAGACTCACCCGTGCTAGCTCTGCTCTGATAGCGTCCAGGCAGCTATCAATCCCTGGGTGTGGGGGCCCAGCCGTTCCTCCTGTTCTCTGGGACCCGATGCTGGTGGGTTCCCTCCCTTCGGGCAGCCCTTGTGCAGTGGCCATACAGCCTCACGGAAGAGTCACGAGACCCCCCTCCCGGTGACATTTGACGTTCATTTCCTCTACTTACACCCTCCTGTGAATTGGCACCAGCTTAGAATTTCACCACCAACCCGTAGACTGGTTCAGGCTGGCTTCATTAGCCTCAGTCTCCCCCTGCCTGCTGAAATCCATTCTGCTTGTAGGCCAGTTAACCTTATAGGGTTAACAGGGCTAGTGTCACGGTACCCTGGTGGCCCACAGGCATTAGGCACGGAGTCCCACTCCTGCTGAAGGTCAGGAGAGAATAGTTAATTAAGGAACCAGCCCCATTGGTGCAGCCGGAGACATCCTGGGGGCCCCCACACCAGGTTGTGTTCACCTGGAAGTCAGCAACCAGGATCGTCTTGACCAAGAGCTCACAATGGTTTGATTATTGACTTAAGCCAAGCCTGGAGCCATGACCCAGAAGAGAAGAAGACATTTGTAAGATAACAAAGCTCTGGACACAGAGGTCTTTGCTGGCTGAGTTGTGGCCTATACCCACTGGAGTTTGAGATCAGTTTTGCTTTCTCTTCTGACTAGCTGCCTGGTCCTTAAGGGGTTGCTTCCCCTTAGTCAGGATCAAATGTTTCAGAGTGTGAGTTTCCACCTTGGGGAGGGTAAGTATAAACTTATAGATATTAACACGTCAAAGAAAAGGACAGAATTGTGTTCCCCACCTGCAGTGTGGAGAGGAACGTTCCTACAGGCGGGACCTGCAGCCTTCAGGGAGTCACCTCGAGCACTCCCCCTCTCTCCACACCGCAGCCCCACAGTGATGGAGGCTGCTTCCCTCTCAGGCCCGCAGCACTGACCCCTGCTTCCTCCCGCACCCCATGCAAACTCCCATAGTGCCTCTTTATCCTACTGCTGACTTTCCAGGTCTTTTTCCAAGCTGAGTGGGTACTCACTTAAGGACAGAGAATCTTTATATCGCTGTGGCCTTTTCAAATGTTAACCCTCCCCTTCTCCCCGTAGTGTCCGTGAGCATCCCATTCGTGGGCAAGTGTCTAACACGGCCTACAGCATGTCAAAGGTGTGCAATGAATAGCAGTTTCCTTGCTGCCAATGGGAAGATCTTTGATCTTGGACCCGGAAGAAGTCAGTTTGAGAAAATGCCCTTGATCAAGTTACTGAATCTCTCTAAATCTCTGCCTCCTCATCTATTAAGTGGGGATAATAGTTCCTATCCCTCGGGGTTGTTACAAGAAACAAATGAGTTAGCACATACAGGGGGGAAACGTGGATTCTGACCCTCAAGCGATGGAAGGGCGTTCCGTGTCCTTCTGGGATCAGCTGAAATCCTGCCTCCCTGGGTAGCTTTCCGTGACCTTGCTCAGACTGACTCGTTTCTTATCTTAACCATGTAGGCTGTTTATTGCCCAAACGTATTTCCGTGGTTAAAGGAGGTGTTTCAGGTTGTTGGCTCTCTATCAAGACTGCATAGCCCTCACAAGCAGGGTGCACTGTATCCGCTGTGCAGTTGCGCGAGGCCCAGCAGGGAGTTCGGTCAATGCTTCTGGGTCTGCAGGAGGACACCGTTAGCCAGGGCCACACTGATGTTGTGTGTTCCGTACAAATACTGTGCGGGACCACCCTGTGGTTGCAGGAGAGCCACCAAGAAAGACAGGAGTAGGCATTCTGTAGAAAGAGCAATTTGGAGTAAGAAATAAATTTGAGTCTTTTTCTGATGATTTGGAAAACTTAAACCCCTGTTTTACGAGAAACCAGAGAATTCTAATGTGCCGTGCCTGGAATTGTCATTGAAAAAAATTGCTGGTCTATTGCAGGTAGTTCTAAGACCTATCCAGGGAAAGAAAATCAAGTGCAGGTATTTTAGGAAATGAAGCCTTACTGGCCTAAGAAGGTTCAGCAATTTAACGCAAACTCGTCAAGATAGGCCTGACCCCCAGTTACACCTCCAGTCCTGGGACAGCGTTGATTTGACGATGAGGAACTGCTGTTGTGGCCAAACTCTGAGTGTGACTGACACTCAGATTTGCCAGATGTCATGATTGTTTTCATCTGTGGAGAGCTTTCCAGTACGTCCAACCCTTGCACACTCATCTCCTTTGATCCTGACAAATAAGACATGGGTCTCTCCCATTTTACACACCAGGATATCGGGGCACTGAGAATGTATTTTCTTGCCCAAATCAGAAGGTTAGATAGCCTTGTGGCCAGTGTATCAAGCACACCGGTCCTCCTGACTTCTAGCCTCCTTTTCTACTTGCTAAGAGGCCCAACCTGTGGTAAACTGCGTGAGGACGTAGGCTGTGTATGCAGCAATTAGGAAGGTCTTACCTTCACACTTGGCATTAATTATGCTGCTTCTTCAGTGTTGCTAATTAAATGAGAGCAGTGTTACACATTTTTGTTCTTCCAGGAGTCAACATTAGACAGATATCTCTGGGCTGTGTCAAGGTTAACTAGATAATCTAATTAAAGTCATGCTAGCCCCAGAGTGCAACTGTAAAAACAAGGTAGCTAAAATGGAGCTCATGGCTTTTAAAACAAGAGGCTGCATGAGATTCTCAGTCTTTTTCTAAATGTTAAGATGTTGTGGTTTATTTCTTGCTAACACCGCTATCTCCTGGGGCTAAGCAGTGGAAAAAGTATTGGCCTAGGAAGAAATGGGTTCTAGCCCTCACTCTGCCCCTGATTAGCTGGATTGCCCTAGGTGAGTAACGTCGCCTGGGCTGGCCTCAGTTTCCAGATCTGTGAAATGGGGGCAAGAGCAATGCCTGTCTTGCCCATCCACATGCAGGTTGTGAAGATGGACTTGGACACGGAGCACCCATGTGTCTCAGAACTTCTAAGTGTCTGCTCACTGACTGCATGCTCTCCAAGGCAAGCAGGCATTGACTTTGTGACCTGCGGCAAGTTACACATCACATTTGAGCCTCTGTTTCCACATGTGTAAATTGTGCCCTCAGCACCTGCCATATTGTCATTAGGATTATAATGTCATATATGTAAGGTCCTTGGTGTAGTGTTGAAGCACAAAGGCAGATGGGAACAAACGTCTGCATGGTGGAGGGAACACAGTAGGACCCAAGTCTCAAACGCCATTGCCAGACAGAGTATCAACTCCAGACTGCGTTCCCCACCCGCCCTGGCTCTTCCTCTCTGCCTTGTCTGTTCTTGCACTCCAAGGAAGGGGCAGTAGCAAAGGGAAACTGTGTGCCTGTAGACGTTGGCATTCATGTCACAGCCTGTGCTGGGGATCCTTTCTGCCCAGGATCACTTCTCTAGATGCCCTGATGACTAGTCATGTGCTGATGATGCTTTTGTCGGGGAGCACGAGTTGGTGCTAGAGAAAGAATCCAGCATCTCGGGGACGCTGGCTTTCCCTTACCTGCTGTCTTGACAGGCATGAAGTGTACAGTTTTAGTGTCCTGTCCCCTCACAGCCTCCTTCCCTGTGCCAGGACGTCTGCAAGCCTTGAACAACTGTTTTCACTCCCTCCAGGGTCAGAGGTCAAGATTCAAATGCAAATAGGGGGGACTCCTATACAAACTACTGTTAAAGCCTGGGATGTGGGAGCAAGCTGGTCCCTAAGGGCTGACTCTGAGAGAGTGCAGATGGTGGGGTACAGTCGGTATGGGCCAGGGTTCAGAGAATGGACGTGGGGGGAGCAGAGGAAACAGGAGTTCGGGAAAGGGAACAGCAAAGGAGAGGGGACAGGAGAAAACAGTTTTACCCATTTCACAGGTTTTCTGAAGGTTCTCTCTGCCCATCAACAGCCGCTGGATGTTCTCCCCACAGTCTGAGTGTATGACGTGCAGTCCATCCAGGGAGCTGGACAGTCTGTTCTTTAAACATGTTGTAAAGTGAAGCAGTGCCTCTGCCCCAAATCTTGAGGGGTTCGAGAGGCGCGTCAACATTCCGTGAATCCCCAAATACCAATCTTCTGGCCAGATAATAGGCTGCAAAACCAAACAGAAGGGGAAGTCGTGGCTGGCTTTGGAAATCTCAAAAGGGAGGACAGAGAGGGCGAGCTGGAGCTGGTTGGAGGAGGCCTTGAGAGCCGTGAATGGCATTGGACGGTTTATTAAAAAATATATTTAAAAAAAAACACAAAACTTGTTTATTAAACAAGAAATACAGGTTATTTATAGAAACACAAGAAAATACAGACAAGTACTTAAAAAAAAAAAAAAGAGTAATAATCCCCCCAGCCTCAGTGATGGATAAAAGCCTGGATTCTGGAACCCACCTGCCTGGTGTAAAGCCACTTCCCCACTAACCTGCGCGAGGGCTGCAGGTGAATTACCTCGCCTCTGTGCATCTGTTTCTTCATCTGTCAATCAGGGATAACAATAATAGTACTTCCAGGGGCAGTTGTGAGAATTCCAGAAGCTAATGTAGTAGCTCCTGGAATACAGTAAGCACTATGTGTGTGACAGCTGGAAGAATGGTAGTTATTTTTATCTTACTCTATTTCTAGACTTTTTCCTATGTAGTCTATAAGAAGTATTGTGTAGAACACCTATGTTTCTATGAAAATAGTTTACTTTATACTCTTCAGTAACGTTTTTACTCTCATCATTTTTTTCATGGGCAGATTTGTTATTAGTATTAGCTAACATTGATTGCTTACAGTTGGGTAAACCCATGGTCAGGAGTTTACATAAATTATCCTATCCAATCCTCATACTCACTCTGTGGGATGAGTAACTATTATTACCATTCTACAGATGAGAAAACAGAGTCTGTGCAGTTTAAATAGTTGACGTGTACATAGCTGGCAAGCGGAGAAGTTAGAATTTCAATCCAGGCAGGCTGGCTTTTGAACTTGCCTGTGTTAGGACTTAACATAGCCTTTATGAGAAGATTTAGGATTTCTTTAAGATGTCCTGCAAGAGGCAGGTTTGGGTGTGCGTCATCTTTCCTTCTGTCCCGCAGAGAAGAGGAAAATGAGAGTGAGACAGGCTGCTAACTGACGCCAGGACGAGAGAGAAAACGTGTTCGCGCTCGCTCCTTTTTAACCCTTGCTGGCTGGGCTCTGTGGGACACCAGACTGACAGATGTCTGGCTGACTGTTTCTTCTTGGGCTTGGGCTCTAATGGCATTTCCAGTTTTTACTGTGGCGATCACTGTCTGATACAAAATGGGACCTAAAGTCCAGTCCTGGGCTCCATGTTTTCTAAGGGCATTTCATCCAAAAAGAGGGCCTTGAAGCAGTTTTTCAGTGTGTTTTCGAGGGCCTTTGACACAGCCACCCGCGCAAGTGGTCACAGCCTCCTCCCACTTCCCTCGCCATCCCAGGGTCCCCACCCCAGTCCTCAGATAACCCGGGACCAAGTCCAGGCATTGCCAGTTGGTTCGTCGGCAAGTGTGCTCCAAACCCCCGCATGCGAAGCCCTGGTCTGGGCAGCACAGGAGTGCGAGAGGAGGCAGGCAGTCAGAAGCACAAACACACGCGAACGCAGGGCTGCCGGCGTACAGCAGAGCTGCGTGTGCTCGGACGACAGGTGTGAGCCGCATCAGCTCAGCGGGAGGGTCTGGCTGCACCAAGGGTTGGGGCCCTGGGGATGTCTTGACTAGGGGCATGAGAGGATGACAGTGACATTTCAGGGACTAACCCCTCCTCTCTGAATTCAGGAGTAGCTCGGAGAGGAGGAAGGAGAAGTCCCGGGATGCCGCCAGGTGCCGGCGGAGCAAGGAGACGGAGGTCTTCTACGAGCTGGCCCATGAGCTGCCCCTGCCGCACAGCGTGAGCTCCCACCTGGACAAAGCGTCCATCATGCGGCTGGCCATCAGCTTCCTGCGCACGCACAAGCTCCTGTCCTCAGGTGAGGCCGGCAGTCCCCCCGACCAGCGCGTGCTTACCCACGGGAGGCTCCCGGCAGTGCGGGAGGGAGCGGGGAGGCCCCCGGGAAGGCCTCTGCAGAACCTCTGTCTCCACGGAGGCCACCACTGGGGCTTCGTTCCTTCGTACGGAACCCCTCCTTTCCAGCGGTGACCTTTACAATGACTACGGCCACAGGGTGGAGAGCAGGGACGGGACCGGGGGAGCGCATGGGCACCCAGAAGCTGAGGAGGGCAGCAAGGGCCGGGGGAGCAGGGGGCGCTTTCGCCAGCTCCCACTTGCCCAGCCGGCCGCCAGACCTGCACTCGCCTCCAGAGCGTATCTTTAGGAAGCACTTTCATGCTTATCTGCCAGCCACCTTCTCCAGAAGGACAGCAGTGTGCCCGTGCACTCTTTTCCCTCCTTACTAGCCAGCGTGCCAGACACATCGTGTGGTGTCTCTGCTCTTGGTTTCCTCGCCTGTAAGAAGGGGTTAAAAGCACTTACCACACAGGGCATCTGTGAGAAGGAGAGGAGGTGAAGTCTACCGCACGTGACCTGGCCACACTCCTTCACACGGCAGAGTCCTTGAGGGATCACGGCCTCCCCACAGAACCAGTTAATTCTCACCCTCCCTGGTATCACTGCAACTCTCAAGTTCACAAAACTTTTTTTTTTTTTTTTTCACCTCAGAGTTCACTATCTTCAAAAAACCATTTCCTGTTACTCTTGACCAGAAAGAGGCAGCCTGGGGAGTTTTCCAGTTTCAGATCCTATGTGACAGTCCCGTCTGGTGTGTCAGTTTCACAAGGAAACTGGGCGGCAGGCAGTGCCTCTCCCCACGCGGCCGAGGCACTGCGGGTGGCAACGTCCCAGTCGGGGAGCCCGAGGGAAGCAGGCAGGCAGGGGAAGGTCCTTTTGTGCTTGGTTCTCAGTTTTCCTGAGTGAGCCTGGTGCCTTGGAGCTGGTTGACTCTGCCATCCTGTTATGAAGCGGCTATTCTGGGAAAGAAAGCCGGAGTGGGGGGAATCCAGTGCGAGGCGGGGAGGTCGGACCAGCGTGTGCTATTCTGGGCCCTGGAGCACAGGAAGGATATGGGGAAAGAAAGACCTTCAGAAAATAGGATGACAGCTCTGGGTCCAAGACTTGGAGGGCTTACCCTGTACTGCAAATCCAAAGACTCTCAGAAAAGAGCAGTCAGGAGGGAGAGAACCAAGGGCAAAGACACACTCTATAAATACGTTCAAAGACACAATGCCAGGGAATGGCAGATTTGTCATAGATGCGACTGAAGGAGGGAACAGTGGCCTGCAGACACCATCAGAGGGCACATGTGTACCTCTTTCCTTAAAGAGGCTTCTCTTTCTGGACAGGTGAGGGCAGTGTCTGGTGGTGTTGGAATCCTCTTTACATGTACAAAGAGCTTGCAGTGGAGGACTGAAGGAATAGACAGAGACCCTCTCCCCACACTCAGAAGCATCTCTTCAACTTCCTTGTTGATACTTGAAATTCTACTCTTAGACATGAATGCCTTTGGGTACATCATTCTTCCTTCCAGCACAAGCCCCATTCCTCCACCAACAGAGATCCCAAAAGGAGTAATTTATGTGTCCTGAGACACCTCTCTGGTTGAATTTGGACTTGTAGAACATTGGAAAATGATGAAAAGTGAGGTACAAAAATGTTAAGGTTGCTCAAAATCGCACACTTAGCACATGGCGAATTTGCACCTGGAATGCAAGTCCTTTTGGATCTGCCTTTGTGAGAAAGACAGGCATGGGAGGGCAGGAGCATTCTGCAGACCCGGTCAGGCAAAAATGTTGATGAGGGCTCAGTGTGGGGGGAAGTGGGGGTTCTTCCTTGGCAAGAGAATCAAAGTTGAGCAGAGGCACCTGGGGGCCAGCCTGGAGCAGTCGGGTGCAGAGATGTCCTCACACGTTTAGTGGGTTGTCTCTATCCTTTCTCTTGGAGCACGGCATTCATTTCCATGCTCTCTCCCACATAATCATCCTTCTCAGTGGTTCAGAGGCTGGCTTGGAGAGGCCTGTGAATCAGAGGCTGGGTCCCCTGCGCATGTCTGCCTGCCTGTGCCCGCGTGAGCCCCCCCCCCCCGTGCTAGCCCCACCCCGGGAGATAGGACTACAGCGAGACAGCACACATCCCCGCTCGGGAGCTGTTGCAAGTTGTGGGCACAAGCTGCCTGCCCTCTGGCTGGGCTTGGCCCCAGCCTGACCAGAGCCTCAGCATGTCCGCTCTGGTTCTCTCTGTCCAGAAAGAAATGACAGAAAAGGATAAGAAGTACCTATATTTGGCCCTCTGGTTCTGGTGTCCTTGACAGAGCCGTTCTCATAAAACGCGCATTATCCAGGGACGAGGAGGAGGTGGACGGCTTCTCAGTGCCCCCTTTCTCTGCCTTCTCTTCCGGTCCTCCGGCATGTTCTTTAGACCAACTGTGGAAATCATTTTCAGGAATTGCATGTGAGGTGGAGTCCTTTTTTTTTTTTTTTTTCTTAAATCACATTTTGCTTTTTCAAAACACGCAATCCAGTGGAAAGGAGTACAGGACTTGTGCGCAGATAGGCCCACACTGGAACCTCAGCTGGACGGCCTTCTTTACAAGTTTGTGAGAATCTCTTCACTACCTTTGAGCTCTACTTTCTCGTCCACACAAGAGCGATACCAGTACTACCCTTGCAGTGCTATTTGAAGTTGGAGAGAAGTGGCTAGAAAAGCCCTTATCCTCTTGCCTGCCACATCTGAGGCTCTCCGTAAGTGAGAGCTTAGAAATAAAAGTTATGATGAACAAGCAAATTGATTTATACTAAGCATAGGCTTCTGGAGAAATGATGTCAGCGGGAACCCAGTGAAAACACACTCTCGCACTGTCTTCTTACCCACCTTTCAGCAGTGCCTATCAAAATGCAGAGTAGCCAAGTTTTTCCAAGTCAAAACAAACCACAGATTCATCACTGAAGCATTTCTAACAAAGGTGAGCACCAGGGTTGGCTGACTTTAAAATAGGAAATAGCTGGTTGCATACCTCAGAGTTCAAAAGGCTAAAAAAGACCAGGTTTTGCTTTAGAAAAGTTTCTTCTTTACTTAGTAACATGCTTGCCTTTGATTTTCACAGTAGGCTGTTCTGTGTGGGAACGTTGGAGAGGAAATCTCAGCGCTGAGAAATTCAGGCTGGGAGTCGGGGCAGCCGATTGAGATTCGTATCACAGGAAGCAAACTGAAACAATAGCTTTATGATATTAGCTTCCACGCTGGGCCGAGAACAGAACACACTCTGACGGGAACATCAGTGGAAATACCGCTTGATTGTCTTAAATCCTCTTTCAAGATGAGCCGCACAAACCCTGACCAAACGAGGGTCACTTCTGCATTCAGAGGGCATTAGGCAGCAGTAAATACGCAAAATTAGTTTTTCACTACAAAATTGATTTTTGGTTTCCCCACACTCAGAGGCGGTGAAATCAAATTGATTTTACACGATTGTTAGAGGTCATTGTGTAGCAAGTTCTCAAAAGAGAAGTGTCAGGTTTATTATTGATGCATTGGCATGAATGAATCGATTCATTCATGCTTTGCCCCACTCACCTTCCAAATCAAGGCCTTTTTTGGTCCTGTTTGGAGAAGAGAAGCAGATTCATGCTAGGATGTTAATGGCTGGAAGCAGCTAATTTACAGTCTCTTCCAGAGATACTGACCTTGTTCAGATCACTCCCTTAACTTAAACCAAAAACGTCTGGTCAATCAGCAGGTGTTTGCTGACCCCAGCCCTGTGCTTCATCTTATGAAGGGTATACAAAGAGGTAACATAGGATAATAGGTTATGTAAAGAACCAAGGAATGAATCTCTAATGGTGGACTTTCCAGGCCCTATGGGAGGCCAGCAAGATCAGATGAAACACACTGTCTTCTGCCAAAGATGGGAGGGTAGCCCAAGCCTACTGCCAGGTAATGGTAGTGGGGGTCTATGGGCCTCGGAAAGCTGGAGTGAGGAATCGGTTTTCAAAAGAAAGCCTCTGTCACGATGCCTAAATCGTGACTGAACCAGGAAGATCACATCCACGTGGTTTTAAGAATCGTCAGAGCAGTCCTGGAACTTGTCAGAGGGGGAAACAAAGAGGGAAGGTGACCCTCTGCTGGAATAAAGACGGATCCTGACCAGCAGGGCCTTCTCACCGTCTGGTCTCAGAAACCTGGTCTGGAGCGTCTCCCCTGCCACCCTGCCTGCTCACCCCAGACTCCCGGCTCCCGCTGCCCTTGGGGTCCCGCCCCGCATGGGTGGTGCTGCCTGAAGGAAATGAGCGGTGCTCCGGAAAAAGTGCTCCGAAACCTCAGCCCGCGCATATCCTGGCTGTGGGGAGTCGTCATCAAAGCCTGTTTACTGGGGCTATTTTTAGCATTAAAGAATCTTGTTGTGCTCCCCAGGCTGAGCACGCTTGGTCTTAGCACAGTGCCTCTGATTCCGATGGCCCGCCCCTCTTCCGGGGGGTTGGACTCTGAAGGGTCCTGGGAAACAAGTAACTGAGACCTAGAGCCCACGGAGATTTAGGGACCCCACAGGGGGCTTCTCGAGCACCTGCTGTGGGCTCCTCTTTATTTAGCACCAAGGGTTTCTTCTGGCTTGCTGTGTAATCTTATTGTGGTCTATCTTTGTCTTCCCCACTGGTCTGTAGATTCCTTGAGTGAAAAGATGGCTCTTACACCCTTCAGTATCCCTGATTCCCCCCTAGGATGGAACTGAGCACACAGGGACAGTTGTTGACAGATGGCCTGACTGATTTCCTGCCTTGTGCCCAGTGCAGGGCAGACACACAGTAGGCGTAGCGAATAGGTGACTTTTCTATGTGCCCGACACTGAGTCAGCGATTGATGATGCCGTAGGGAAGACCTGATGCTCTCAAGAAAGAGCAGGAGAAGAGGCAGACCAGCTTTCAGCAGAGGGTGACAGGCATGCGCCCCGGCCCCTAGGGTGAGGGTCTGCCTCCGGCCCTGCCCTTTTCACCCGCAGCCCCAAGCTGACAGCGAGCTGGCCAGGTTCCTTCAGAATCCCCCAGGAGGAAAAGCAGGTGTTGCAGGAGCAAAAGTTCCATAGAGGAAAGAGGCCAGGTTGTCCCAGGGGTCCCTTGGGGCCAGCCCGCTGGCTTCCTGGTCCTCCAGCCATTGTGACTTCAGTTCCAAGATGTTCTGTTTCCATTCATGACCCCTGAGCGCCCCTCTCCCTTCCTCCCACAGGCCGGCTGGCCAGCTGCTCTTGCCAATTCGCCACCTCCTGGAAGCAAGTGTACTGGGCACGAATGGAAACCAGTTTGGCTGGGTTGGAACTGTTAAAAACAGGAAATTTTAAGCCGAACTATTTCCTCTGGGCCTAGTTAACCCAAATAGGGTTGTCTTGGGATTACACCAGATTTTGATGTCAGTGTTGCCACTGAGATCAAAGAAATTGAAGAGAAAAAAAAAATCTTCTCAGTAGGCCAGAGCTCACAGGGCTTTGCTGTCTAGAGAAGGTGGCCACCTATCTGGTGTGATTTAATGGCGCTGGAAACCTCACCCATCCCCACAATATGTCACCACCTGCCTAAACAGTTGGATTTTCCCAGCATTAAGGGTCACTCGTAGGACCTTGAGTTATGGCAGTGGTTCTCAACCTGTAGTCCTAGCACCATCCGCATCACCTGGGAACTTGTCAGAAAAGCAGATTCTCGGCCCTCATCTGGAACCTACTGCATCAGGGACTCTGGGGAAGGGCTCGTCCAAGGCCAGCTTCCCGAGCCTGTGACCTATGCAGTCCCACAGGGCTCCGTGCTCAGAGGGGCCCTGGACATGGTTAAAGTTTTCAACAAGAGGCCCCACGTGTCCCACCGGGGCCCACGAGTTATGTAGTAGCCCCCGGCCTCGAAATCCTTGCTTTAGCAAGCCCGGCAGGGGATGCTGGTACACACTCAACTGTGAAATCACTGAGTCACATCATCATCTCTCCTAAAGCCCCTATTTAAATACGGCCGTTAGCTCGAGCACCAACGTTGGCAGTGGCCACACCCCCACCTAGAACTCGGACTCATCATCGTCAGTTCAGCTGACTAGTTAGTTGGCAGAAACCCTAAGCAGGAATCAGGTGTGGGTACGTGTGTGGTATAAGGCCATCCCCTGATGGTCTGCCTTCCCAGAAGCTAGCTAGGGTGTGAAGAGGAAAGAATCTCCCTCCTTTGCTCTACCATTTTAGCAAAACAGAAGGGAAGTCACCGGGATACCACTCTCTGTAGCCCAACTCTCGGTTCTAAAGGAGAGCCCATCCCTGGATGGGCCTGCTGTGTTCCTCTGTGACTCCGGCACATTTGCTGATCCGGTGTCCCGAAGGTGGCTGGTCCCCAGTGGTGCCACTGAAGCCCCTTGGTAGAAACATCTCCTAATTTGGATTTGTTCTTCTGGGGGAATAGCAGCAGATAGCCCAGAGCTTAAATTTAGGGGCTCGAGGGAAAAGAGAACCAAATAAACCTGGCGCCCTCGCAGAGAGGCCCTTGGACCTCATCTCACAGTATCCGTGTGCTCTTTGCCAAGTGGCCCAAAGATCTAACTGCGTTTTACATTCCCTAGAACAGTCTCAAGTTGGAAGACGCAGTTTAGTTCAGTAAGTATTAACTTTTATAAAGGACAGATTACTCTCTGATCCCCTTGTTCTATAAATTAAATGAGGTCTACTTGGCGTGACGTTTGTACTGGATGAATGCAAATTTTTGTAAGTAAAGGTATGTTTGGAGTTAAATAATACAGTAGGAAAAGCAGGGCCAAAATAAAGTCTGTAGCCTGGGGACAACAGCCGAGGGCCTGGGGCCTGAGAACTTTGGGACGAGAGCTGAGTCTACATTTTGTCTGCTACTCTGCAGCTAGCAGAAGTGTACTTGAAAGACCAGGGCTACTCACAGTGGTTGGCTGGGGGGGGGGTGCTTCCCCAGGTTGCCCCCAGCAGCTGCTTCTCCAGCCTGCCATGAGTGCAGGGGTGTCCTCATGCGGTTCTTGCCCCTCTGGTCTTCAGTGTCTCTCTCCAAACCATCCGCATGCCATTGCCACGTGGTTCTCCCAAAAGCAGTGCTCTGAGATGCCGTTGCTCCAGGACGCCGCACCCACCTCAACGGCCCAATGACTAAGTCTGGGAAATGGAGCCTCCTCTTTGGCCAGATGGGTATCTTCTTAGTTCCCAGGGAGGGAGCTTGCTCCAGGCTCTACCACCTCCATATTTGCCCAGTGTCTGCCCAACCCAACCTGGTCCAGAAAGTTCTTTTGCTTTATAGAATGAGTGCCTGTTTTTCATGAACCTCTTCAAATGCCCTTTTTGTGGAACAGATGTCTCTGACCACCTCAAAGTGACCCCGTCTTCCTCTGAACCCATGAGCACTTACTGTCTACACTCCTCTTTGGTCACCCAGCTCTGTTGCCACTGAGCTTTTACTTAGATTTGCGTCTCTGTGTGCTGCACGTCCCCTGTCTAGACTTTGAGCAACTTTAGGGCAGTAGTAGTATCCTAGAGGGAGCAGAAGGGAAGAAAAAGCACAGTGACTGGTGGTGCTTTTGGGCATTTTAAATGTTTATCTAATCCTTATGACTCAAAAAAATGGAAATTTTTATTTTCATTGGGCTGATGTGGAAACTGATGTTCAAAGAGGTCATTAGCCAAAGTCATAGTCTAATAAGAGGAATAGAACCTATATCTGTTTGACTCCTAAGCCCATAAATGGTTAGGAGTGTAGCTGTGGATTCAGCTGCCTGAGCCTGCTAATCAGTCTTTACAGCCTCTGGCAAATGACCGACTGCGTCTCTCTAAGCCTCATCTATAAGATGAGACAAAAATAGTACCTACCTCACAGGCATTGTAGACGTTATACGGTACGTTCAGTGCAGTACCTCATGTGCAGTCATTGCTCCATGTACGTTAGCAGTGAAGGTTATGGTTCCTAGTGCTACTGTGACTGCCGTCACATCCATGACACCTGCTGTCACCATTATCCCTAGGCCCAGAAGTATGCTGCCACGACAGCCTCACCACCTGCAGAGCCCCATCAGGGTGTCGTCTGCATAGTGGTGCTAACCAAACACCAGCTGCTTGGGCATGTGGTAGACCCTTAGATGGTTGGCAGTGTGCATTTCCAGAAAAGTCCACGTAATGCCCTTGAGGCATCTCTGGCAGATGTTCATCTGAGCCAGTCACTTCTGCCTTAGTACCACATTCGTGTAGGCCATCCGACCCCCCTCTCTTTCCAGTTTGCTCTGAAAATGAGTCTGAAGCCGAAGCTAATCAACAGATGGACAACTTGTACCTGAAAGCATTGGAGGGCTTCATTGCCGTGGTGACCCAAGATGGTGACATGATCTTTCTGTCGGAAAACATCAGCAAGTTCATGGGACTCACACAGGTGACATTCTCGTCTGGCTTTTTCCAAAAGGGGAAAATATTTCCATTTAGGGGTAGAAATGAGTGGAGGGTTCTGGTCACACTTCTCCTGACCTCTCCCTGCCTGTGCCCACCCCGCTCCTTCTGACCTCAGGCTACAAGCCTCAGGAACACAATCCCGGCCCCTGGTGTTGGGGTAGGCCTTGCTGGTGGGCAGCTCTGCTGGCTGATTAACAGACCAAGCCTTGGGAATCGAGTCTCTGCCATCAGTGGCAGTCCTTTGTTACGTCCGCATGTCTGTGGGCAGCACTGCATTGGGATGCAAAGGACCTCCTTCAGTGTGCTCCCCATCCCAGCCTGGAAGGTGACTCAGCTGCCTCTTGGAGCCTTCTTCAGCAGCAGGAATAAAGAAGCCCAACCTTGTTTTTGAAACAGGTGGAGCTAACAGGACACAGTATCTTTGACTTCACTCATCCCTGTGACCATGAGGAGATTCGTGAGAACCTGAGTCTCAAAAGTGGTAAAGTATTCTTCACTGTGTGTTTCCTTCCTTCTTACACCCTGAGAGGGGCTCTGCATTCCCTTTGTCTACAAATGTGGGGGTGATGGATCGGGGTCATCATGATCCAGGAAAAAACTGGCATCCATAAAAGATCCCTCAGAGTTTGCAGCATGAGATGGAGGGCACTGGAAGGACTTGCTACTCAGAACTGTCTCCAGCTGGCCCTTCAGGGTGCCTGATGCCATGCTAGGCAGGCAGTCCTCTGACTTAGGACACTGTCTCCAGCAGGTCTCACCGCCTGAGAGGCCAGCGTCTCTGCCAAATGGCACCACCCAAACCAGTACTCGCCTATGCCCGAATGTTCACGAAACCGATCTCTCTTGTCTACCATTATGGAACAAACCACCCAAAACATGGTGGCTTAAGTGACCATTTTATTACCCATCATGATTCTGTGGGTTCTGTGGGCTCTTCTCTTGCTCCCTGTGCTATCAGCTGGGCTGCTGTCGTCTGGGGGCCGCACTAAGTGGAATGACTAGGATGGCTCCCCCGCACCTCTTGGACCTTATGGCCAGTAGCTGGGAGCTCAGTGGGTGGCAGGGCTGATCGCTCTCTCACTCCATGGAATCCCAGAGCCCCTCCCTCTCCAGACCTCTGACACATCCGCTCAGGGTTCCCAAAGTGCAGAAGTAGAAGCTGCCAGACTTTCTGAAGGCTGAGTCCGGACGCTGGCCCAGTGTCACTCTGCCCATTTCTGTTGTTAGAGGGAGTTACAAGTCAGCCCCTGCTCAGCATGGGAGGCAAGTACACAAGGCCATGCATATCAGAAGGCACGCATGACTCATTGGGGCCACCTTTGGAGCCCAGATACCCTGGGAGCCAAGGAATGAATCTGGTCCCCTGATAATAAGACCCACAGGTCATTTTTGATGGAGAAGAGATGGAGAAGATCTCATATACTGTGCCCTACCTGTGGGGGTATATCCCCCAGATGCCTGTGGTTGGAAGAGCCCACATAAGCAGAAAGCACTTTGCAATGACTGTCAGAGCTCCTTCTTCCATCTCTTGTCACTGGGGCCCTTCAGGCAAAGGCTTGGATGAGGGTATTGTCAAGAGGACTGAAGCTTTGAGAGGCAGCAAGTCTCCGTGACTTTCACAGTCCCTTCTGAACCAGAGATTCCAGCACCATCCTGGGCAGATTGTGCCCATGTCTGTCCATCTCCTTTTACATCTCTCACCTGTCACTACCGTGGGTCGCGTGCTTGTCCAGCCTGAATGACTGAGGCCGAGGCACCAAGCCTGCAAGGCTGGGCTCTTGTTACTGCACACGCAGATGAAGCAGGTGCTCGGCAGGCCTGCTTCCATCCTGGGGACAGACTGAGCCCACGGAGTGCGGCATTACAGCCCCCTCCCCACCCGGAGCTCGCACCCAGCCCCTCTGCTCTCCCACCTCGAGGCCGCAGGCCACCTGGCTCCTAGAGTTCACAGGCTGGAGAGCGTTCCACAGGGCTGGTCAGTGTCTTCCATGTGCTGCTAAGAAATCTCGTCTGCTGCTATGAGGCAGGGGCCATCAGACTTTCTGAATCTCTTTCTAAAGCACATGCTAGAAACCTTCCAAAATCAAAAAGCCTCTTCTTCTCTACTCAGAAACTCTTCGGCCCTTCGGTTCTCAGTCTAAGTTCAGCCACTGACCTGGTCTCAGTCCAACCATGAGACCTGAACCAGGTCACTGCGTTGCCTTGTTCCTCAGAACCTCTCCTTTTAGATGAATGGTATTGGACCAGGCAAAGTCTAGGACCTTCCAGCTCTCAAGTACCATGATTCATAGCATGATTCTACTCTCTTTATCTGAGTAGAACATTAGGTCTCTTGGTCCATATGTCAAGGACTCGGGATCAAACTCTATGAATCAGCCAATCCTCATTGAAGGCACTGGCCTGAGTGGACTCATGATCTAGAAGCAAAGGGTTAGTGTGAATGCCGAGAGGAAGATAAGACCATGAGGCAGATTGTGGAAGGCTTTGAAGGCCGGGTGGAGGGCCTCGAACTTTATCCTATAGACAGAGAGGAGCTTTTGAAAATTTTTTGAGCCAGAGTGAGATAATCTGACTGGAGCTATGTTTAGAAAGATTAATCAAATGGCAGAATGGGGAGAATCTTGAGGTTGGCAAGTTAGGCCACAACAGTAACCCATGCCATAGCCACAAACGAGTCTCTCCAGCCCACTTAGTCCCAGTACCTGAACTGGTCCTGAGGGTAGGTCCAGACCCTGGGATACAAAAATATCTCCTGATATGTAAACCCCACCTGTGAAAATTAAAATTGGAAGGAACATCATTAAGTTTTGGAGAGAGGGTTTTATCATCATGATGGAGAAATGTTCTTTCTTAAAAAAAAAAAAAAAAAGATTCACTTTCTCACTTTCATTCTCTTATTCAGCAGGCTCTCCTCTCGAGATGTTTATGATAGGTTCAGAGATGCCAAAAGTCATTTGACACAGCTTTTTGGGGATACATCTTTCAAATAAATCGTGGCCGTCTAGAGGTTTATGGAGGGGTGTGACGATTTGAAAAAAAAGTCTCTGGCTTGTTCTGTGATGCTGGCCAGGGGGCAGGAGTGTACCTGGGAAGGTCCAGGCTGGAGATGGTGGTGGTGGAGGCAGAATTCGGGTATGGACGAGGGGTCTCCCCCGGCACTTACTGCATTCGTCACTGTTTTTTGGAACGTGGGAAAAGCTCTGCGGGAGCGGGCATCTGGAGACCATGAGGAAGGAGGCTGTGTCATTTGTCTTGGTGATTTATTTAATTCTGGCTGAGAAAGGATCTCAGCCATGTTGAGTTCATCCTCAAAGCGAACTTGTGCAGCAAACCCAGGAGGCTTGGGCCAGCGGTCTGTCGTGAGCCTTGACACAGGTCACTTTAGGGAGAGAGCGGATGGTGCGGTGTCCCGAGTGCAACTGTGGTGGGTTGAAAATAAGGTTCACGTTCGTGAGGGACAGGACTGCAGACAAAACAGGGGTGTCCGAGAGACCTTTCTAATCTGAGAGGTTTATCCCCTTGAGGAGACGGTGGTCTCAGCCACACTGTCCCTGGGACTTCCTGCTAGGGAACACGGGCCTGCCCCAGGAGAGACGTGCCCGATTACAGCTTCCAGTCCCTCGTTGCCTCGCCACCGCGAAGTGAGCACTGACTATATGCTAGATGCAGGGGAAACAAAACAGGGGAACAGCCCTCAGGACCTTAGACTCCAGCTGGGGTCCCCAGGCCGAGGTGACGCTCAGCTTTCATGGCAGGCCGCGGAGCTCAGGGAGCAGATCCTCGGCAAATACACACAACACGTGACCCAGAAAAATGGCACCGGGGCGCCTCTTCTGAACGTAAACGTAAAACCGCAGTCCAGCGGTGCGCTCTACTCTTCCCTGTCCAGGCTCTGGTTTCGGAAAGAAAAGCAAAGACCTGTCCACAGAGCGGGACTTCTTCATGAGGATGAAGTGCACGGTCACCAACAGAGGCCGGACCGTCAACCTCAAGTCAGCCACCTGGAAGGTAGGATGACATCGGGCCTGGGTTGGAGTCCCCTCCCCCGAGACCATGTTCTTTGGCCCCGTGCCTGACCCTCCATGGCTGGTCTCCAGGTCCTGCACTGCACTGGCCAGGTGAAGGTGTACAACAACTGCCCCCCTCACAGTGGCCTCTGCAGCTACAAGGAGCCCTTGCTGTCCTGCCTCATCATCATGTGCGAGCCCATCCAGCACCCGTCACACATGGACATCCCCCTGGACAGCAAGACCTTCCTCAGCCGCCACAGCATGGACATGAAGTTCACCTACTGTGACGACAGGTGGGGGCCCGGGAGTGTGTGTGCCGTAGCTGGGCTGTCTCACGTGTGTGTGTGTGTGTGCGGTTGTGCCTATGGGAAAGGTATGGGTCTGGGGCATGGGTATTGCATTGCTGGGTACACGTTTGTGGACGTGTGTCACTGCGTCATTCCATCAGTGTGTCTGAGGGGCTCCTGGTACCATATTTGGTGGTTCCCTGTTGAGGCAGCGTCAGCGGCTGACGGCAGAGCTGTTCTGCTGTGTAGCTCATTACTGATTGCGGTGGTGTGTACCCAGCCCTCCACATATGTGTCAGGCTCCTGAAGAAATTTCCAGGCCAGTCGCCATTCCCAGGAGACCGGAGTCTAGCAATCCGCCTCAGCACTCGCAATTCAGAGGCCAGCTGGGAGCTTCGGGGTCTGGCCTGGAAATGGCCCCACGGCTGCCTGGCTTCCACTGTTCCCTTCCGTGCGTGAGCTCTTCCCTCAGCCTTCGCTCCTTCTCTGTCACCTCCACTCCAGCCACCGCTCAGCCTAATTTTGAAGTCTTTTTGATAAAGGAAGCTAAGCTAGATTCTGACCCCCAAAACCACAATTCTCCTGTGGGAGAGTGATGTGGTTCAAAGTATCAACTCTGGTGAGATGGCCTAAGTTCAAGTTCAATAGGAAATGTTTGGTATGAGTGGTTATTCTCACTACAAGTTGTTGATTATAAAGTTGTAGAAAGAGTACGTAAGAGTGCATATGCCCCTTCTTAGAATTGGCCTCCGCTCGAGGCAAAGTCAAAGGACTTTGGTGAAAGGATCCTTGAGTCATTCCTGTCCCCCCATTTGACCACCATGATGCCAGGACCCAGGCTCTTAGAGGCAGCAGGTCATTCTCTAAGTAGAAAGAAGTGCTCTAACTTCATAGGGAGAAAATGTCACATATGAAGACTTTTGTCCTGGAACTCTCACACAGCATTGATTACAGGGCTTGATAGTGGTGTTACTGGGATCAGGATGAAGACTGGAGATAAAGATTGTCCCAAAGGCAGGCACTGGAGAAATCCATGCTGTGTGGAAGGTCGTTTCTCAGATGGAGGCTTTGTGTTCAAATGAACACTGTGGGCAGAAGACACACTTCTGTAATGTGCGCCCCTCTCTAGGCTCTCGAGATGGCACGGGAAATGCCACTGTGCAGCCCACGGGTGCTGCTCGAGGATGGGGCGCCGCTGTGGATGCCCTCGCCACCCAGCCCGGAGCACCGGCTGTAGTGCGGGGGACGGTGTGAGCCCCCCTGAGTGAAGCCCATCCCTCACTTGACCCCACAAGCACTGGGAAGACCCTGCCGTCCAAGGAAAGAACTCACCATCTCTAGCTCATAGTAGGGATTTTTTTTTTAAGCTTAACACGTTGATCCTTGTTAAATTTAGGGAAGAAAATAATTCTCTGGGAAGAGTAATCTGAGGTTGTCCTCCATTCGTTACCTTGCTTTGAATGAGTTTCAGGTCATTTCCTGAAAGCAACGTTGCTTGGGATAGAAGAGGGGACAAAACCAGGAGGCATTGTCCCACCAGTGGCAGAAGAGGAAGCGGCCGCAGAACGGGGAGACCCCCGCGCGGACTGCTTGCGTCCTCTGGCTCAGAGCTGGTTGGCAGAGTCGATACTGGCTTGGAGGAACCTGTGATTTAGGGCTTTGTGACTCAGAGTGTGGAGGGCGATACTGCGTCTCAGTGCTGCTGGACACATTGCATTTTCAGCAAAATCTTGCCTTTCAAGAAACCTCATTACATGGCCCGAACTCGGAGTTCAGTGGCGCTGGAGGCGTGAGTGTACAGGCGCTGAAACACGCAGAATGCTGTGCCTCATGGAAGTTGTGTTTAATCGGTTAGCAGATTAGCTAACAAGGGCACGGACATGGCTTAGACAGTTTATAAAGTGACTATTTTAAGGCCTTAAGCCCTAAGTGCTATTTCTCTATTGCTTTGATGAAGACTGGGATTTTTTTGGTTTTGGTAGCTTGTTTTGTTTTCACTCTTTCATTAGAACGGGGCAAGGTGTGCACGCACACCCATGCACGCATGCGCCCTCTCTTTCTCTCTCTCTCCCCCGCCCCCCCCGTCTCTCTGTCTCCTTAATACCCTTCCAAGACCAATGCTTCAAAAACCAACACTACATACGATAGCTAATGGGGAGGGAGTGCTTTCCATTTTCCGTTAAACCTAGGAATTCACTCGATTTGATGACATGTAACACACATTGCGGGATGATGGTTTCCCACAAGAGGATAATTCTCCCATAAGGAAAACTGAAAGAATCTGATGAAAATAGAAGGCAATTGGAATCCACAAAATCATTTTAAAGCCAGTTTAGGACTTTTTCTTTGATATATGAAGACCACAGACAGAATTTAAAAAAGGGAGGGGTGAAAGAGAAAAGGGAAGGGAGACTGGAGAGAGAAGAGGGAAATAAAACAGAAGAGAGGAAAGCAGGCTGTGACCCTGCATTTGAACTCTTGGGTTCTCAGAGTCGCTGGAAGCTGGAACAACAGGTCTGAAGCATCTGGGGATAAGGAAGGGCACACGGATGGCTCAGAGTGCATTTGTCCCACTCCTCGTAATAAAGGGTCAGAGGACGGCCTCGGAGTAATTATCTAAAACATAGTAAACATCTTAAAAGTTAAATTCTATGACACTTCACGTCTGTCACATTTACGTGGATGTGGTTGACGGCTCTTAACGAGGGGAGCAATGCGGGGCAAGGCTAAAGGAGGATGTCCTGCTTACCACTGTGATCGATGGTGAGCTGTCTCCATTTATGACTCACACAGAGCCCTTCTACTCCCTTTCCTAAAGTACTGAGCAGCCCGTGAACAAACGTATTTACTGAGCACGTGCTACGTACCTCGTTAATCCTGTGCCAGAGACTATTCTATCAAAGACGTAAAAGAGCTTTTTCCTGATCTCCAAGAGTTTAGATAGTGATACACCTGCCACTTAAGGAACCACAGTGAATGGTACAAAATAGAGCATTCCTTTCCCTGGAAGGGGGGAAAGAGGTTATTCCCAAATCGTTTAACTCTAAAATGAGGTGGTTCTTAAATTCATGTGGAGGTGCCACCTAGTGGCGAAAGAGAGTCACTGTGAAGGGAGCCAGGCATGGGGAGGACGGGGCGGCTGTGTGATTCACGTAATCCCACTGTGATTTTGTCATTTGTAGGAGTCTTCCTGTATCTGAGAAATAAATTATCCAAGCAGATTGTATAGATAGGATCAGTACCAATAGGGAGAAAACAGTATCACCGTTCACAGTGAAAATTTCAGATTAACAAAGAGGGTCATGTAATCTTTACAGTTAAAGAAGCTGAAGGCAACCCTGTTTCGCCATTGGATTAAGGCCACATAGGGCATGCTCATACCAGAGGTTTAATAAATTGGATAGTTAAGATGCCTGCATTTCAAATTCTGTGGTTCAGATTTATGATGAATTCTTATATAAAGAAGTTGGGAAGAGTACAGATAATAATGAGAGAAGAGGGGGATCATAAAGAGAAGGTCACTGAAGAAAATTAGAGCCATGAGTTATAAGATACATACAATCAAAACACCTGGAAGGCAAGAGTTTTGAAATCTGGGAAGAAGATAGGCTAACTTCAGGCAAATTAGTAGTAAAAGATTATATACTCTCATTGCATAACGAGATACATTTAATAAATTATTTTTATTGTACTTTTTTTTAGAGGACGGGTGGCATTTTAAAATTCGGAGTGATATTTCAGATTAATACATTACATGTACTTTTTAGTTTCCCATATAGGATATCCTAAATATTTTTGCAGACCTACACTTTATTAGCTTTTCTGCACACATCTTATATGAGAGGGTAGAGCGAATTTCTCTAAATCCCTGAGTTAGAAGAAACTCTAAGTGCTCTCCTTGTGCGTCTGTGTCTCCTCCAAAGACAGTGTTCCGAAATCAACCCAGAGTTTGAGCACATATATAAGAAATGCTTAAATATTGTCCTGTCTAGTCTGTTCCAAATACTCCTGGAAGAGGCAGCTCTACAAATTCTCTTTGCAATTTAATCCACCTCATAATTCAAAAATCATTCCTTCTACGTGATCTGTTCCTCTCTTGCTACAATTCAAGGCAAGCGTCTTCTTCCTGCATGTGGGTCTCAAGGTGATACAAGGCCGCTGTGGCATTTGGTGGCACTCAGAGCAGGGTCAGTCCAGGATTGAGCCAGGGCAGCCTTCCTAGGTATAAAGTACCTGCAACACCTGTAACACGCCTGTAACACGTCACCCCGACAAGATGAAAATGGATTGTCCCTACAGAGTTGGTTGTATAGATTTCACATACCCACATAGCATCTGAGGAAAACCCAGGGCTTAAGTACTGCTGTTTAAAGCAAGCCAGCTCTGCGTAAGATTTCATTAAAGCAAAAGGCATCTCAAGCTGAGCGAGTGAGTAGTCTGGATCTGATTAAGGAGGTGCCGTGCCCAGGCTTATAAGCACCTATAGAAACCAAAATGAGCTGAACCAGGTGGTTGCCCGGGAGAGGCCATCGCCAGAAGGGTGGAAGGAAAAGAAAGCGGACTTTAATATAAGCACCGTTTATCAGCAAATGCGTTCTTTGAAAAACAAATAGGTGGCTACAAAGTCCTTAAAACTTTTATCCTCTTAAATAGTTTAAAACACTCTCTAGCCATCTTGTTTACGTGCTTAATTGACTTAGCAAGTCCTTCACGGGTGTTGGGAGCAGGGGTGACAACGAAGCCAGACCTCCTTTGACTGCAGGCAACAGCGTCGGCAGTCAGCGAGCTCGCGGCCAGGTCCCGCGTGCACCTGCGCTTTGGCGGTCTCCTGGGAAGAGGGGCGCATAGTCTTAGCTGGGCCTTTGCTGGACTCCCTCTGCCCCTTGAGGCAAGGGCACGGACACTGTAGCCGACAGAACCGTTTCCTTCCTGGCACTGGGGCACAGGGAGGCCATGCTGAAAAGAGCCTCTTAAGCACTAAGGGTAAAGGACAGTTGGCGGACGATGAGTAACGTTATGAAGACATCTCTAATTCTGAAGTCCAAAGCCCGGTGGTCGGACCCGCATATTTACTCGGTGTGACGCTTCAGAATATAATGACCTTTTTCCTCTATATTTTCTGTTCTCTTCCTCTTCCGTCTCTCTCTGCCTCCTACAGCCGACCTGTCTACATCTCTCTCCTCACCTCGTCCTTGATCTCTTTCTTCTTCTACTTCACTGTTACAGAGTGACCTCTGTTCTCGCTTCTGAAATCTGGTAAATGAAGCCCTTTTACATTTCTCACTTCTCAGAAACAGAACAGCCCTACTGAGTTGACTTTAAATTTATGGGTGACCCCAGACTGATTTTTTTTTTCCAGTGAGTCAGGGCTCTTAATTAGAAAGAAAGAAAAAAAATTCCCTGCCCCTGATGGAGAGAGCAGATGAAACTGTGTTATCACTGCCCAGCTCCGCAGGCTTCTCTGGGACCCGGGGAGATTAGCAGGGAAGGCCCTTCTGTGCTGTGGGAACTGACCCTATAAGCAAGCTGGGTTCATTGCCTCCCCGCTGGCGTCTGCGTGCCTGCGGATGGAGGCGAATGACCATTAGCTTCAAGTTGGGGTTTCCTGGCTTTGTGAAGTTTGACAACTCAAACGTTCTTCAATTGTGTTCGGGGTATGTGTATTTCCCAGTTTTTATAGTGGTCTGTTTAAAGGAATGGAGAAGGAGCCATTAAATATTTATTTTAGTTGACAAGATAAATGGAGGCCACTCCTGGGAAGCGAGCTGGCGATTCTGAAATCTAGGCTTGTTTGTCCACTTCCAAAACATGCCCATTGTGTGCCTTTGAATGCATGGTGCAGTAATTAGATTTTAAAGATGTTTTATTATGAGGCTGATTGTAATAAACATTTACTTTGAACATTTTAAAGATTCTAATCTTGAAGCAAAAGTTCATTTCTTCAGGGAGTGGTACCGTATCTTGTCCAGAATAGCCTCACTTTGGACGGTCTCTAGAAAATTCTAGCCCTACCCAGGAACAGAAGCAATGTATCTGGCAAATCAGCAAGCCTGGTAACAGCCAGCCCGCTGGTTCAATTCCTATTCCCAGGCTTAAGCTCGAAAGGCACTGGACCTGACAGGAAAATTATTTGGTTGTAGGGAAGGAAGGGCCAGGACGGTTCTACTGTCTCCTTGCTCTGCTCCAGTCTCGGCCATTGGGCACCAGCCCTGGGATCAGGCTGCCAAGGAACATATCTGTTGCCGACGAGTTCAGAGACCTCTCTGCTCTGGGCCAAGTGAGGGGACAGGTCTTCCTGGTCTGAGATCAGCAGGCTAGAGCAAGTGAACTCCTGGAATCTCGCTGGAAATCTCCACCAGGCTGAATCAGCTAGGCCTCAGCTGCTCAGCCCCTTTGGGCTACCCCTTGTTTGACAAAAGCTTTCACCCCTAAATCTCACTGAGGCAGAGAATTTTTCTCTTCGCTGACCATGCCAACACCAGGCATAGTTTCCAAGATGAAGGAAGGATGGACTAAATATCTGAACATCACGAGGGGTCCTGCTGAGAGCTGTGTGCGTGCATGTGTGTGTGTGTGTGTGTGTGTGTGTGCACGTGCGCACACGCACACACTCATGCACTGACATGCATTGGCACAGTTAATCACGTTCTGGGAGAGAAAGTAAAGCTTTATTGCCCAGATCCCTTAGCCGTGCTGGGGGAGGCAGGGCTCTGGTTGTACCTTGGGTCCCTAAGAGAGAATCAACCCACCGGTCAGCCACTCAAGTATTTACTGGGTACCTATTAGAGGGAAGGCCAAAGGAGAAAGTGGTCCCTGAATTTAGGGGTTGGCAGCCTAGGATGTGGGTAATTCTCTGTTATATGGGTTTGCCTATTAGGGCTTCATGAGAGGGAGACACCGCTGAGGGCTGGGGGAATGACAGAGGGCTCCGTGGGCCAGGCTGTGAGCTAGCCTTGCAGTCATCAGAGCTTGGAGAAGAGGGGCGAAGAGAAGACATCAAGGCTCTGTAGCAAGAATGGGTTTGCCGGGTGTGGGGAACTTTGAGGGGAGTGGTCTGCCAGGTTGCAGGATGTAAGACATGCTGCAGGATAGCCAAAATCACATTGCGTGGAAGCTGGAGACCAGATTCCGGAGGGTCCTGGAAGTTAGGCAGACTGTATTTACCCTGGGTCGTGGTAACGATAGTGGTCGATAGTGGTTGATAATAGGGAAAGCTGTAGATGCTTCAGAGGGGCAGGGCAAGAAGGAAGTAGGATTTCCATCCTATTTTAGGATGATTTATGCTGGCAGACATATGCAGAGGCCCTTTGGCCCTTTGGAGCAGGGAGAGAATAGAGACAGGAAACCAAGGAGCCCCTGCTCCTGCTCTCTGCTTTTGCTTTCCCCTCTGTGTTGTTAATTTCCAGCGTGGATAAGGGACGAGGCTGGACTCAGAAGTCATGCATTCTGAAATAGAGCTCATAATCGTAAGAGTATAGCATCACTTCTGACTTGTGGTAGGCCAAGTAAACAAGACAATGAGCCCATTAGAAAAACTGCCAGAGACAGTCAAGCTTACCAGAAATGATATTTAGGTGTGATGTGGGAAAGTGACTAAACTGGTGGTTCTTGGGTGGGGCTTCTTTATTTTAATGATTCTGGTACAGAGCAAAGAGTCCTGAGTGTTCAGTGATCCTTCATGGTTCTCCACATTTGTCTGTTTTCTGCCCACTTCCCATGAAACCCAGACACGTTACAGGATGAAGAAAGGGACACTTGGGACAGCCGAGCCCTGTCGTTTCAGAGCTGCCCATTTATCAGAGTGTAATGCGGAGGCACATTTCTAATACCTTGATTTTATATTTCTTCCTCTCAGCACTTCCTGCACATCCCCCTTTCCTTGAAATGGGGAGGAGCAGGTAAAGTACTATGGAAGGCAAGCCCCATGTCCAAGAAGTACCTGAGGTCACCAGGCAGGACCTGAGGAAAAGTACTCAGAGGAATGAAGATCAAACACAGGGCGGGCTCTCCTGCCTGCGGTTCCTCCCCACTTGCTGCCTACCTCACAGAGGCCGACTCCACACTCCTCCCCGCAGAGGCCACACCCTTTTCACTTTTCATTTATATCACCCAGGAGTAACATAAGCTCGATCTGGTAATCCGGAGCCCTGGCTTTCATTCTTGTTCCGTCCCCGGACACTCGTGTGGACAGCAACTGGACTGTCTGCTCTCCCTGGATCTCCCTCTTTGGCAAAAACCGGGAGGTGGAGGGTGTGAGAGCCCCTTCCAGGGGTTGTTGGGAGACTGGGTGTATGTGTATATTGGAGGTGAGGGATAGGGAATCCCCTGACTCTCCAAACGTGATTTCAGGAAGTGCAGGAAGAGCGGAGGTTGGGTGGAGCCATAACTGCAGATTGGCCACCATGTTTTTTTAACTTGGATGAATGGGATGAGCAGGAAGCCTGGCGTGTTTTCATCTGAACGTGTGCATTTGATTTACCTTCTGAATTTAGCTCCTTGAGCCCCTGCCCACGTTCATATAGTCTCTCTTCCCACATGGTTTTTTTTTTTTTTTAATTCAGAATCACAGAACTGGTTGGTTACCACCCCGAAGAGCTGCTTGGCCGCTCAGCCTATGAGTTCTACCATGCACTGGACTCGGAGAACATGACCAAAAGTCACCAGAACCGTAAGTTCCTGGAGTGCCGTGTGTGGCTCCCTTGTATCTGTGGAATATGACCTTGAGTGAGGTGTGACCAGAGAAGACCTGCTTTCCTCCTTCACAGAGCCACCACCTTATGTGGCAGACAAGACCTGTGCCCTCAGGATGGTTAGAGATCCGAGGCTGCCACCCACCCAGATGACAATGTCACGTAAATTAGGAAAAGGGCCGCTTCCTCCAGGGTGGGGGGGGGGACACACCCATGCCACGACCCACAGCTTAGAGAGTAGAAGGTGGGCTGAATGTCAGTCCCCTCATTCCATCTCCACCCAGCGCCCCAGGCAGCCAGCAGTTGGCACAACCCTGTGGGACAGCCCTATAGAGAGCAACACAAGAGGACACATAGTCAGCTGGGTTGGGGGCTATAGAGACAGGTACACCCGAGAAGAGGAGGCCTGGGAGAGTTCAGGAAAGGAGTGGACAGAGCCCTTGAGTTGGACCTTGAAGGATGGGGGAGGACGGGGCTCAACAGGTGAAGGTAGGGGGGCAGCAACTTCACAGAAGTGTCGCGGTCGGCCTCAGTTCTCCAGCAGCTCACTTGCTGGGTCAGAGAACTCAGTCAGAGTCTGTCCAGGCAAACCAGTACTGGCACATGGACACCGTGCTTTGCAGTTTGAAAGAAAACCTGAGTTATGAAAGGATCCTGGAACAGCACTGTCCAATAGAACTTTCTGTAAGGGAGATGTCCTGTATCTGCATGGTCCACATGAAATGTCTAGTGCACCTGAGGAACTGAATTTTTAAAATTTTAATTTTACTTAAATTTAAATCGCCACCCTTGGCTAGTGGCTACTCCATGGGACAGGGCAGCTCTAGAGCCTTCACTCGGCCATATTCCCTATGCAGCCTTCTGCCTGCAGACGATCCAGGACAGTCTCCTTGAATGCATGCAGCCCGTCGATATACAAGGAATCTGGGTCGATACCCCTATACCTGGCCCGCTGGGGGACATAGAAATTTATAGGATTGCTCCCCAGTGGAAGGAAAAGGAGGGCTGTGGGCTCTATGGGAGCACATGGCTCATCTCTTTAGCCTCAGTATCTAGCATAGTGTTTGATAAAATGTAGGCACTGAATCAGCGATAAACCTAAAGGCAACACACATATTTGGGAAAGAATGCTTCAAAAGAGGGCTGACAGTGGTGCAGACAGAGGTGCCGAGAGGATTCTAGGAGGACTAAAAATGGGTAAGGTAAGTCTAACAAGCTTGCCGGTGGCCCTGCTGGTCTTTGGCCCCCGGGATTAGCTGTGGCTTGGGGTGGCAGTGGAGAAAATGGAGATGCTGTTATTTGTCCATTGTTTCTAAATCCATCCTTAAACAGCTGGGCCCAGAGCAGCCAACAGATAAGCAACCCCACAAACTGTGAGTGCAGTTAATATCCTCTGATGGGTGAGATCCTGTCTTTCTAATTGGTCTCTGCTTTGTCCTCGTGACTTTGGGGTTTGAGCTGGCAGTACAACAGGGCTCCTTATGATATCTCAGAGAAGTTTTCACTATGCTGTCTGGCAAAAAACCAACCAACCAGCCTAGATTCAGCCCCATTCAGGGACCCAGAGAATGGGGGAGGGAGGCGAAGGTACCTTCGTGTGCCCGTGGATGTGACCCTAGCCTGCCCCAGCCGTGAAGCTGTAGGATGTGGTTCCAGTCTCCGTGCTGGGATTCCCCATGCTTTTCTGTTACACGGTGGTCCTTGCTCCCAAAGTCATCCCAACGCTGCAACTCCGGGACCTGGGTTCTGGCCCAGCTGACCCACGGATTCCCCAGGGCCTGGCTTTCTGGGCCTTTCCTCCTGTACGTGTAAAATTGGGGAAATGTCCAGCTTTTTTCCTCAGCCAAGGGTGAAGTCAAAGCAGGGGACTGTAGTAAAGGTTTCTGGGACTTCCCGGAAGACATTATTGTACTTTGTCTTCTGGGGTAGAAGAACTGAGGAAACTGCTATCAAAAGGGACAAAAACGATGACTTCTCACTAGGCATAGAAAAAGGATTTTCTCCTTCTTAAAAATCTTTGACCCTTAAGACAGAGCTGGGATAAACCTTTGTCTTATCAGTTTCCTGCTGACTCCAGGGGAAACATGGTGCTTTTTAATGAATCCATATATTGAAGCATTAGGCCCACTTAAAGGTGACTCACAACCCAAAGAGAAATCACAGGCTCCTGTCTTCCCCTGGTGGGGCCAAGTAAAGCTTCCCTGAGTTCAGCGGCCTCGTACCCAGCCAGCAAACCCAAATCCAGCAAAGGGAAGTCTGTGTGCGTTGGAAATTGGGTTAATGCCAGCTAAAACAGAAGCATCTATTTCTGTCTCTCCGTCTGTGTGTGTGTGTCATTGGGTTTGTGCAAATAAAGTTATACCACAGACTCGCACTAATGCGGCAGGGTAATTGGAGGCCCAACTTGGAGGCTGGTCCAGGTTTATACACCAGCATCCTGAGTTTCCACGTGAATGTGTGTCTTAGCCTGTGAACGTTTACTGTCGAAATGACTGGGGAAGCTCTGTCCTCAAACCAGATTTAGATAATTGAAAGCCATCATTTCCAAATGGATTAGTAATTTATACATCGTTACTCTCGGGGGTAGGGGTTGGGGAGAGTTGGGGGGGGCGGTTTCTCTTTGTTGTGTGAGGACATTATGTGCTCTTAGGAAAACAAGATTAAAGGCCATAAACGGCCTATCTACTAAGGAGCAGGCCCCTCACCCAGGCTGGCGTTAATGAACAGATGGTTAGAAAGCGGGCGTAATTATATTCTACGGCCAGAGCAGGCCCTCGCCTGCAATCACTAGAAATGCAGTTAAGACCTTTGCTTACTGTACTACTTAATCAAAAACAATACGAGCCCTGAACTTTGTCTGCATTAAGATCCGTCTAAATAAGTTAACTCCAGGCACTTGAAATTGTGCAAGAATCGTTTCTCTGCAGCCAGGGGAGCCTTAGTGGGGCACCTGAGGGGCCCCAGCGAGGACAGCAGTGATTTCTGGGGCCCAGGAGCCCGTGACGATGCAGGACCACAGCTGCAGCAAGTCGAGGCTTCCCAGTGAATGGCGGCATGGGGGTCGTAGTCAGAGAGTGCGGGGCTGGGAGTGCTGTTGTCCCGCTCAGACCACGTCGCTCTTGTCCTGCGTCGTGTTAAGCAGGTGACAGTCTGGCCTTAGTTCCTTCATGTCCAAAGCAGGTGATAGCTATCCTCTCTGCGGCCCAAGATGGTGTTCAGAGAGACTAGACCAGGGTGAGAGGCCACTTTGGAAAAGAACGTGGCAGCTGCTTACAAAGGAAGCATGTACTTAGCCGGTGACCTGGCCACCGCCCCCCTAGCTGCACCCACAATGTGTGTCCATACCAAGATGTGTACACCAATGTTTATAGCAGCGCTATTCATAATAACCACAAACACTGAAAACAACTTAAACATCCATCTACAGGTGAATGGATAAAGCAATTATGGTACCTCCATACAATGGAATACAACTCAGCAATAAAAAGGAACCCCGAAAACCTGCACCACCCTGAGGCACCTGGAAAGCATGCTGAGTGGAAAGGAGCCAGACGCTAGAGCGTACATACTCTTGTATGAGTCCACTCACATGCACATGGAGAGAAGAGCGACATGTAGAGACAGAAAACAGAGCAGGGGGAGCCTGGGACCAGGGGTGGCTCTGGGGATGAACTGGCAGGGGGCCTAAGGACTTCGGAGGCGGTGGGCTGCTGGGGCAGTTGTTTGCCTTTGATGGTGGTGATAGTTGCACGTGCATTTGTCCACACTGCACTCCTGGGACTGTATACTTAAGGCAGGTGCATTTTTAAATTGAAGGTTAACTAAACCTCACTGACGTCGATTTTAAAAATGAAACCCAGACCACAACAGCTTAGATTGGGAGTGTTAGATTTAGACTGTGATCCTGTCTGCTGTTTCCACTGAGGGGCCCTTTCAGCAAATCACCCAGGAGTTCTCAGCCTCAGTTTCTTCGGATGTAAACCAGGAATCACGATGGACACCTCGCGGTGTCGTTGCGTATTCCACAAGCCGAGGGTAACGCTAATCCTTATGGGCGACTTACGTGCCAGGCAGTTCTAATTGGCTTTGCAGCAATGAGTTCCTTGAGACAGCTTTGAACACTGCAAAGCACTGCACCCAAGTAAGTTACTACTTCCTGCACCTCGGAGGTAGGTGCTTGGTCAGTTTTTGAAGTGGGTAAAATGTGCCCACAAACACATACAGCTAAAGGACCACAAGCGGCACTAGTAGGAACCAAGCTGCTCTCCTTAGCCTCGCAAGGGTGGTGAATGGGGAGGTGGCTCCCGACTACCAGGAGAATGGAGTGCAATTCTCCGCGTTTACCGAGAATCTGGATATTCTCCCGTGGGGCCGCTCACGGTGTTCCCTACAGACCCGGGGAAGAGGGGGCTTTTCCTCTATAGCATTGTCGGGGAGGTTCGGTCAACATCTGCACCTGTCAGCCGGGCAGGCAGATACGGTCCTCAGTATGAACAGCTGTGGTATGCCGGCTAGCTAGTAACCATCATTACCATCATTACTGTTATTTTTATCAGTGCCTCATTTCGCAGATGAGGAAACCAAAATAAGAGGCAAAGTTCTTTTCCCAGAGTCCCCATGCCAGCCAGCTCCTAATGCTTCCATCGTGCCTCTTCCAATTCTCTCTGATTTGAAGAGTTTGGAGCTAGGATTCTGAAGAATGAATTCCCAAGGAATGAAAGTAGATGGACAGTTTGGAAAACTACCAGAAATTCTAACATTAGGAGACTTTAAAGAGATTTATTGATTCCTTTTTAATGAGAGCAGATGAAGCCTTCTGGACTAGGGAATGTGAGACACCTTCCCAGTGCTTTCCTACAGTAAAAGAAATGTTAAATGAGCATTTAGAATAATCTGGAAGAGGAAAGAAGTCATGAGGAGGTCCTTGCTATCCTGGTGCCCGGTCTTGTCTGTTTCCCCATAGACCGCCCTCCCCGTGAGGTCTCGCTCCCCAACCTCCCTGACCTGGGGCTCCGTTTCTCCTCCCCTAGTGTGCACCAAAGGGCAGGTGGTGAGCGGCCAGTACCGGATGCTTGCCAAGCACGGGGGCTACGTGTGGCTGGAGACCCAGGGGACAGTCATCTACAACCCTCGCAACCTGCAGCCCCAGTGCATCATGTGTGTGAACTACGTCCTGAGGTAAGCCTGGGACGGCCGCAGGGCTGGGTGTGTAGGATGCCTGAGCTCCCCGGACCAAGGGCAGCGGGCCGAGGGCACGCAGACCTGCCTGAACCCAGGCACTGCCTCTGCCAGCTCTTGGTGCCAATCTTCCGGGCCCCGAGGATGTTCATGGCTGTCTTGGGAGCGATAGGACGCCTGGGGTTGCCCCTTCCCGTTACTTTTTTTTTCTGTGTCTTTCCCCATCTGTCATCTGTGTCATGCCTCTGACCCACGTGGGGGGGGTAGGTATCATAGTTGTCACTTAATGAGTATTATCCAAACGGGGAACGAGGAAAGAGAAATTGCTCGAGCTTTCCAGGAGAAGATGTAACAGCTCCACTCCATAGTGCCTGGGGAGGAAGTTGGAGATGGTCACACCCGTGTACGCCATGTAGTGCACGTGCAGTAATAAAACAGCATCCCAGAGACACCCCATCCCAGAGCACACTCGGGGCTGCTGCCTCCAGGACTCCAAACTTCACCGTGTGGCTCTTTACATGATGCTGGCACGGCGTCCATACCCGTGTTGTCGGCTGGGAGGGTTAGCTGTCTGGTTTTCCATATGTCCCGGGGTATAAAGGATTTTGCTAGAAAATGTGGAAGGTCTGGAGCACTTCTTGTCCCATCAGTGAGATCGAGAAGAACGACGTGGTGTTCTCCATGGACCAGACGGAATCCCTGTTCAAGCCCCACTTGATGGCCATGAACAGCATCTTCGACAACAGTGGTGAGGTGGCCGCGCCTGACAAGAATAACTACCTGTTCACCAAGCTGAAGGAGGAGCCCGAGGAGCTGGCCCAGCTGGCGCCCACTGCAGGAGATGTCATTGTCTCTCTGGATTTCGGTGGGTGCTGCTTAGCCGGGCAGGGGGCCCGCTGAGCCCTGTCTGGGTGGGAGGAGGTTCTTACTGGAACAGGCCTCCCTGGCTTCAGCATTTCCTCAACCCCTGCCCCTTCCCTGGTCCTGTGAGTCCCTGTGGGTGGCCAGACCCTGTGCCGAGCGCCAGAGCACAACGTGCCTCCCGGGGGGAGTAAGAGGGTCCCACCTCGGACTTTGCGAAGTGCTGGATGGGCGGGGCTGTGGGTTCTCTCTGCCGAGGAGTCAGCGGACTCTCCATCAGGGGCCGAGGGAGAGTCCGACGTGAGGGAGGGGCAGCAAGAGAGATGCTCTGAGGCTGCTGCCGTGTTTTCACAGAGAGGGCAGCTCTCCCTCTGGGCCTTGAAGGACAGATTGCTCATTTAGGTACAGGGCCAGGCTGAAAGAGTAAGAGAAATAATTCCAGAAATGCGGGTGGAGAAAAGACACTGGCCCAGGAGGAAGCCCTCATATGCACTGTTTCTTTAAAATGCTGGCCTGGCCACGGGCCACCTGGGCGGCTCAGTCGGTGAAGCATCTGACTCTTGATTTCCGCTCAGGTCATGATCTCAGGGTCGTGAGATCGAGCCCCATGTTGGGCTCTGTGCTGGATGTGGAGCCTGCTGGAGATTCTCTCTCCCTCTGCCCCTCCCCCCACCCTGTGCATGCACTCTAAAAAAAAATTTAAATGTTGGCATGTCCAGCTGTGTGTCCCATGGCCCCAGGTAGAGTTTTCGCCCCTTGTCCCCCTTCTATGCTGGAAACACCTTCAGTGTGTACCTGGGAAGCCCCTTGCTTCCCATCACCCTCTCCAGCCTCGTGTGCCTGCCCCAGGGCCAGCAGCACCTCCCCCTGCTCCCCCCACACCGGCTTGGCCCCTTTAGAAGGGCTCTGGAGAGGCCGCGTGGGGATTGCAGCTGCCCCGGGACGAGAAGTCTCACAGCGGCCCTGTGTTGTGGCAGTACTGAGACAAACTGCCCTGTTTTATACCCTCCTCCTCATGGACCCCTTGTCAAGGAAGCGGGTCCTAGTACCTGTAGTCTCTGACAAGGAAATGCTCCAGGAGGGTGCTTCCTTCCAAGGGAGGCAGCTCGGGCCTCCAGTCCCGGTTAGGGGCCTGTAGTTGCAGCCAAGCCTCGGAGGCTGAAGGCCTAGCCCCAGGCAGGCTTGCAGACCCTCCTAGGACCTTCCTGCATCCTCCGGGCTTTCTCTGCCCAGCGGGTGTGGGTGGTAACCAGCCAGGCCCTTGTCTCCACAGGGAGCCAGAGCTTCGAGGAGCCCTCCTCCTACAGCAACACCCTCCTGCCCCCAAGCCAGCCGTGGCCCAGAGAGCCGAGGAGCCACAGCACCCAGAGCGAGGCCGGGAGCCTGCCCGCCTTCACCGTGCCCCAAGCGGCGTCCGGGAGCGCCACGCCAAGTGCCACCAGCAGCAGCAGCAGCTGCTCCACGGTGAGCACCCCGCCTTGGGGTGAGGACATGGAAAGGCCGGGCTGCCCCCTTTGGCCGCTGCAGGACAGCTGAGTAGACAGCCCAGATAGGAATACTGCCCTCATGCCCCTTGAGTTATCCCGGAGTCCCCTAGGGCGCTGTTCCAGCTGGGTGCTGTTACTCTGTGTGCACCCCCATCTCAATGCTAAGTTCCTTGAAGAGGGGGGCTGAGTGGCATACAGCTTTGAGCCCGTAGCTCAGTCCCTGGGCAGGGCAGTCACCGTCCTGCTCAGGGCAGAGAGCTGTACGGTTTCCAGAGCCCCACCGGCCTCGGCCTCCTTGTAAGGAGTGGTCCCTCTACACATGCTTGTTCCGTGGACTGGAGTTGAATGAATCTGTGAGTCCAGAAATGTACTGCTTTCACCTCGGACTTCTGGGGAGACCAGTGCCCTACTCTTGACTTAGTCACTCTCCTTCCTGGCCCCCAGCCTAGCAGCCCCGGAGACTATTACACATCCCTGAATGATGATCTGAGGATTGAAGTGATCGAGAAGCTCTTCACCATGGATACAGAGGCAAAGGACCAGGGCAGCACCCAGGTACATGGGCCATGCCTGCCCGCTGGTGGGCGGCGAAGGCTCACGCCCATTCTTGCAGCCCTGTCCCTTCATCGCAGACACTAGTGGGGGCGCTTGGCCAAGGCCCTGGTCTTAAATGGGAAATAGAGCCTGTGGTGGTCCCCTTCTCCCACCTCTGCCCTCTGCTTTGCATGCCCAATCCAGCTCGTGCAAACTACCCCCGAACCTTCTTTAAAGAAGCCCTATGTATATCCAGAATTGTGAGAGGTTCATAAAACAATTACTCTCCTCACAAACACATTCATCATAGGATTCTGAAGTGACTTTTATTTTAACTGCATCTTAAAAGGACATCTGACAGGTTTTCACTTACAGCTTCTCAGGAATACACCTAGGCAGTGTTCTTGAAAGGGACCGGTGTCCCTGAAAACTTATACAAACAGGGACGAGGTGGGTGGATGTGTCACACAGCTCCAAGGGAAAGCGTTAAGCCCCCTTCATCTCAGGTCCGGTTATCCTAGCGCCTGCCCCGCCTGACTCTTCCCGCCCTCTGCCCTGAAGTCCTGAGGGTTGTTGCTCAGGACTCGATTCTGTGTGCTTCTGTCCTCCCCGGTGTCCTACAGTGAATAGTCACTAAGCTGCACGCCCCACCCCCAGCAGCGAGGGCAGCATTGTCTGCGTGGGCTCGGGGTATGCCCTGGAGTGCCCATCAGGACACTGGGAACTTAAGTACTTGCCGGGTGACAGTCTCTCTGCCAGCAGGCCACAGACGAAGCCCGGTCATGCACGTGGTGCTTGGGTCTGTGCAGGGGCTTAGAAGGGAGAGGAGGAACTGTCCCTGGCTCCCCGGGAGCCACTGTGTGCCCCACGGGCCTCAGGAGCAATCTCACTGGGCCCCAGGAGAGAAGGCAGATGGGAGAGAGGAGGGTGTAACAGGTGGGGTGAGGCAGGGTCACCGTGGGAACGTGCAGGCACAACCAAGTAGAGCATGGAGATTTGGGGCACAGGCTGAAGAGGGCACGAACCCGGGGAAAGGCCAGCGTCACAGGCCAGGAGCCCCACACAGCGGGCAGACAAATCTGAGTTTTCTTTTGGTGGGCCACAGGGATCAAAGACTGTGCTAGAGCATGGGGGGGCGGGGAGAGACCCTGCTGCAGGGAAGGGGTGGTCGGGGGCTGGAACAGCATTCTCAAGGTGATGCACCCCTCACCACACCTTGGCCTCTGCTCTGTCCTCAGACGGACTTCAGTGAGCTGGACTTGGAGACCCTGGCCCCCTACATCCCCATGGACGGTGAAGACTTCCAGCTTAGTCCCATCTGCCCCGAGGAGAGGCTCCTGCCGGAGAAGCCGCAGTCCACCCCCCAGCACTGCTTCAGCACCATGACGAACATCTTCCAGCCGCTGGCCTCCCACGGTCCCTTCCTCCTGGACAAGTATCAGCAGCATCTGGGAAGCAAGAAGATAGAGCCTGAGCACCAGCCCATGTCCTCCATCTTCTTTGATGGCGGGAGTAAGGTGTCCCTGCCCCCGTGCTGTGGCCAAACCAGCACCCCTCTCTCCTCCATGGGAGGCAGATCCAATACCCAGTGGCCCCCCGATCCGCCATTACATTTCGGGCCCACAAAGTGGCCTGCTGCAGATCAGCACACGGAGTCCTTGGGGCCATCGCCGCTGGGCGCCCCCATCACCTCACCCCATCTCTCCATGTTCAAGAAAAAGTGAGTGGCAGAGACCCTGGGCTCCCACGGCAGAGGCTCCCACGGCAGGGGCGGGGTGGATCTGGGGGGCCCCAGACAGGCTCGCTGCTCCTCCCCTGCCACAGCCTTCCCTGTGCTCTGAGAGGGGAGGCCTTGGGGGAATCACCCCGAGGTAGGGGAGGCCTCGAGCAGGATGCATTTCTATCAGGGCCGAGGCGAAGAGAAGGGGCCTGCGGAGGCCCTCGAACACCACCGCCTCTCCCTTCAGAGCGGGCTCCTCCTCCGAGTCACAGAATGCACACAAGTGTTTGAAGGACGCTTCTCTTAGTTCTCTGCTGGAATCCTGGTTGAGGAAAGCATAAAAGATGCCCTTGCTTCTCCCCTGCCATAGCCTCTCCGGGCTCCCCACATCTCCCCAACGAGGCCCGTGTCAGCCAGCCGGCCGCTCACTGGGCTGAGTCACGGGGGTTGACCTGTGACCTCTCGCTCCCAGGGCCCACGGTTCTGCTTCCCTGGGGCACTTGCCCATCCTCACTGGGCCTCACTGGGGAGCAGTGCAGGGGAGAGACAGGGCAGAAGACTGAGGTCTTCAAGACCAAGGTCACTCACTGTGCAGCCACAAAGGAGGCCTGAAGGCTGTCCAGATACGGCTGGGCTGACAGGCACATGTGGGGGGTACAAGTAACTTGAACCATTTCTCAGCATCTCAAGTCCATTGCCCCTCCCCTGGGACGCTGCCCTTTGGGTCCTAGAGCCAGCACAGGCAAGTATTCATTCTGGAAGGGTCCTCTGCAGGCGCTGAGAACGGGGGCTGTGGGGCTCCCAAGTCCTTCATGGCTCCCTCTCTTGGCGTTGGCAGGTCTGCAAAGGGCTTTGGGCCTCAAGGCGCAGATGTGCGGAGCCCCGCCATGGCGGCCCTGTCCGACAAGCTGAGGCTGAAGCGACAGCGAGAGCATGAGGAGCGAGCCTTCCAAGCCCTGAGCGGGGTGAGCCGCCTGCCTGCGGTCGTCTGGGTGCCCTCCCCAGCCCATGGGGGCACGCGACTCGGTGTGGAGACAGGGCTGAGGGCGGAGGTCCAGCCTGGCCAGAAACGCTCACAGTGGCTGTGAGGGCTCAGAGAGCCTGCTAGGGGCAGCGGGAGGGCTGTGGCCTTTCAGAGAGCGCACACCGGCCCCCGTCCAGGCCCACCCTACCCCCTGCCTCAGGTTGAGGACCTGGTTCTCTGGCCTTCTCCCTTCTACATCCAGGGGGATCCCTCAGGCAGCAGTACTTCACATCAGGTGTGGAAAAGGATGAAGAGCCTCAGGGGCAACGGGAACTGCCCTCTGATGCCCGACAAACTGCTGAGTGCAAGCCTCCCCAATGGTAAGCAGCAGGCCCAGGCCTCCTGGGGTGCTGGGTTCCTCCACGGTCTCAGCACCTGCCTCTCTGAGCCTTGGCAGAACAGGATGGTGTCCTGTGCCCCCCACTCCTGCACACACCCACCTCCCCTTTCCACTGGGCTCAGATGATACAGTCAGAAAGTTCTGGGCACTGATGCCACAGGAGCTGGCTCTAGTTCTAAGCACCTTTGGTAAAGGAAGGGGGCTTCTGGGGGCTTCACAGTCTCTCCCCTGCCTTGGCCTGGCACTGCCCTTATTTGCTGGCATTGGTCTTTCAGACGAGTTCACCCAAAATCCCATGAGGGGCCTAGGACAGCCCCTGAGACACCTGCCACCGCCTGCCATGAGCCCTGGAGAGAACGCCAAGAGTGGGTTCCCCCCGCAGTGTTACGTCCCTCCGTACCAGGACTACAGCCTGCCATCGGCTCCCAAGGTGTCAGGTGAGTGCGTTCGGGACCTGCAACCCCTGGCAGCAGGGCTCAGCCCCAGAGGGCAGCTACCTTTCCCAGAAGATGCCATCTTCCCCCAGGGTTTCAGAAGGGACATCCAGGGCTAAGAGTCCCCCAACCTGTGTCTTCTGCTCAGGGTTTCATGGCGCCGTATTGCCTACTGCCTCGTTCACATAGTGGGGACACCACTCTGCCTTCGGGCAGGAACGGAGCTGAGGACATGCCCAGAGAACGCACTGCCTCGGGGCGGCCTGGAGAGCTCTGGGAGGGGTCACCCCACCAGATCCATTCTCTGGGAGCCCCCGGACACCCACCTTCTACCCCGGGCTGCCTGAGTCTGTTCCCATCTTACAGATCCTTGATACCATCCCCAAAGGGTTGCTATTTGGCGTGAATATAATTGGTGGCTTGGGGGAAACCTACCAGAAGCCCTCTTATGGAAGAGAGGTTTTTTTGGAACATTTGCGAGCTTTAAAAACACGGTACCCACCGTTCTTTCAGGCATGGTGAGTCGGCTGCTTGGGCCCTCCTTCGAGCCCTACCTGCTGCCCGAATTGACCAGATATGACTGTGAGGTGAATGTTCCTGTGCCGGGAAGCTCCACGCTCCTGCAAGGAGGGGACCTCCTCAGAGCCCTGGACCAGGCCACCTGAGCCGGGGCCCCCCGGGCAGACCCCCCCTGCCAGCTTCACTGTCTAGGTGTACTTCCGCAACTAGGTATTTCTAACACCGACACACTTGTTACGAGGTGTACCTACCCGGCGAACTTGCCCACGGCACCACGTAGTGGCCTTTTTCTAAAGACGCTCACTTTAGTAGCTGTGTTTTAAGATACACCGTTGTTTCACCTGCCGCGTTTTATTCTGTCAATGAACATGTTCTTAAATTTTGTAAGATTTTTCTTTCCCCAACTTCGATTACTTCTAATTTATGTTATTCATGGGTCCCTCTGTCTCGCTCTCTCACACACACAGTATCCATACTAACGAGTTTTGTGTTACGTCTGTTCTCTTGTCGGGAAAGCTTGGGCTTCGTTGAACTAAGAAAAGTTGTTGTTGCCAAAGAGAAACAAAGTAACTTCGCTATCCGAGCTGGGTTTTCGGGGCCCGTTCCTCGCAAAGCCCTTCTGCTTTCTTTCCTAAAACTAATCCCCCTATGGTAAATTCCCATCTTTTTTCTCTCCTTAAGCCAACTGTTAGCTCTAGTTTTGACATAAATTTTGGGGAAAAAAGAGAAATGTGAAGGGTGAACCCTAGCGTAGGTGGTTTTCTGTGAAGGTTGTGCAATGGGGCTTTTCCCTCACTCTTCGGGGTTTTTCTCCCGCATTTGGCGGATTTGTTAATTATTATTCAAAAACGTAACTGAGTTTTTTAAAGAAAACTTATATCTGGGTTAATGTGTTTATCATATATATGGGTACTTTGTAATATCTAAAAACTTAGAAACGGAAATGGAATCCTGCTCACGAAATCACTTCAGATCTTTTTCATAAGGTGTTGGTCTTCTCTCTCCTGGTGTTGCCGACACTGCCGGGGTTCGGCACTCCCCTGGGCCTGTCCTAGCTCTGCTCGAGGTCTCTCGCTGTTGGCTTTTTGCTTTGGGGATATGCCATGGGCGTGACAAAAATCCAAGACATGGAATCATGAAGTGTGGGAGCATTGCGAGCTGTCTTCTCATGTTCTGTATGTATTATGTATGTATGTATGTATGTATATTATTGCTGCCAGGAGGGTCTGCTGGCATGTTATGGGGTGAGGGTGGGGCGAATCTAAGGGGAAGTGCTTTAATTTTTCTTCAGATTTTGTTGCTAGCCCTTCAAGTGCACTGAGCTATGGGACCCTAAAGGTCTTTCACATGGCACATTGGGATATTTCCAGAATTACCATGAGATGGTTTCAGTGGGAATTCAGGAAAGAAAGTGAGGATTCAGAAATGGTGCAGTGATCCAGCCCACCGTCCTCCCAGCTTACCAGCCCGGAGCACATGAAGCTGGCCTGAGAGAGGGTGTGGGAAGTGGGGGTGGCTGGGCCTGACCAGGCCAGCACCCCTTCCTCAGCCTGCTGTCAGGTGGCCCTGCCAGGAGCAGCAGGCAGACTTCCTGGTTGGCCCCTAGCCTCAGGCCTGCCCCAAGGTCTGACTGTCACCTGAAGTGACTTATACAGGTAGGAAGCACTGAAAATCAAGTGTTCTCAGAGCACTTTAGAACTCACTGGTTAAGAGGGACAATACCTTTTGGTTTTTAAATACCAATCACACAGAGCTCTTCTACCCTGGGTATGATGAGGAAGTTTCTAGAAACACACATAAAGCACAGCAGGCCAAGAATTTGGTAAAGCTGGATGGACTCAATGCCAAAAACACAACAAAAAACTGAAGTTCAAAAGAAATCTAGGAGAAAAATGACCTGGCCGCTGCCTTGACCAAATCACACCGTAGCAGCACCGCTTGGCCCCACGCACGGCGGCAGAACTTGAAGGGTTACTGACATGTAAACGCTGGTGTTTGATTTCCTGTGTGTGTTGCCTCAGCATTAAGGGCATTCTACCCTTGCAGTTTTACTAAAACACTCTGAAAAATATTCCAAGCTTCATATTAACCTTACCTGTCAACGTAACGAGTTCATGAACATTATTGTCAAACTCCTACTGACAACATTACTATAGGGGAGCTTAACTTTATAAGGAAATGTATTTTGACACTGATATCTTATTAAAGTGTTCTGATCCTACCATTGCTGGTGGCTCTTGTTTCGTGTAGATTTGTCATGGGCTACACGGATGTAAAGCAAAGCCTCTATTAAATAGTTTACAGACAACGAACGTGGACCCTGATCTCTGTGAGGCAATGGACGTCAGCCGACAGAAAGAGCCACATGAACACTTGGGAACTGCTCAAGCCTGGGCTCCATGTCGCATCAGCCATATTTCCACCTATTTTTCTGTCTGCCACTGGGCTCTTTCTCGTATCCTAGGGGGGCACCCAAGGACAGAAGTCACGGTCCTGCTTTCAGAAGACTACATGAAGCAGCGTGGGAGCTGTGCTGGTCTCCATGTCACACTCTGCACTTTGATGGCTCGAAGGGGCAGCGTGGGTATTAGCGGTCAGGGAGGACCTCAATTTGGAAGTGCCAGGGCTCCAGTGGGGCCTTCCCAGGGAGAATGTAAAGATAGGAGGGGAAGGGCCAAGACCAATTCAGGTGGAGACAGGGCATGGCAAAAGCCCTGAATTAGACATGGCCTGATAGGTTCCCAAATTCAAATTTTACTTTTCTAAATCATGCCCTGCTTATGATCAGGCGGCTGTCTCTCTATAGGGTCATGCAGGGGTGGGGGAGAGAGCCAGCAGCAGCCTCTGCTCACAACTGTCTGTCCTAGAACCAGTCATTCCAACTCCCTGGTCCCGGCGGGAACTGCGTGGCCCCTCGGTGGCCTTTGCAAAATCAAAATCAATCCCTTCTCTTCCAGGACACCCAGGCAGGATCAGGAGAAAAGACTTTTAAAGTTATAATGCTACCCCCCCCACACACACACACAGAGTTTTTTTAAATGATACTCGTTTGGTGAAGTCATGGTCTCTCCAAGAGCTTACCAGCGAAGAGCGGAAACAAAAGCAATTCTGAGTCATTCCCCTGTATGAGCTGGTGTACAATGAAAGAGGCCCAGGGCCCACGTTTTTTTCAGGTAGTCCCTGTCTCAAATACTGGACTCCGGTGTCCCCAAGTGCACTTGTACTTGGGCCAAGGACCCCTGTCTTGGGTTCAGAAAGCACAAAACTAATAGATGCAAATGAACCCTCAGTTGCTTTTGGGTGGAATCCAGGTCCTGTGGGAGTTCAGAGGCGGCCAGGAAAGATCAGCCTGGGCCTCCACAGTGGAGAAACCCCCACGGGACTGGAAGGGAAAGAGGTTGGTAAGGCGGGGGTGGCAGGGAGGTCATTTCAAGAGCGGGCGAGGAGGACAAAGGCATAAGGCCAGAATGGACAGCACATGCAGGAGACGCTGGGGAGCAGGCAGGACACTGGGACTGGGCCTGGCCACTCACAGCACAGGCGTGGAGTCAGACAGGCCCAGGCCCGGACTCTGCTGCTGCTAGCTGTGTAACCTTGGGGAAGCCCCTGAATGCCTGAGAGCCGGTGTCTCCCTCCCCATGAACCAGGCATGATAACGGTCCCTACCTCATAGGTGAAGGCTGGAGATATAAATTTAGGAATCAACAGCAGGTCAGTTGTACTTAACTCCACAAGACTGGATTAAATTACCCAGCAGATAAGAGCAGAGGCAGAGAGTAGAGTGCTAAGGTAGAGCCCTGGGCCGGGTAAGTGCTGGTCCAAGTCAGAGGAGCCAGCAAAGAGGCTGAGTGGAAGCAGCAAGTAGAAAAAGCCCGGGAGTGTTGCATCCCAAAAGCCAAGAGAAGAGGGTGTTCCAGGAAGCAGGAACAGTTAACTGGGCCACACTCTAGACCAAAAGATCAGGTAAGAGAAGGAGGCAAAGTTGGCTCTGGAGCTTGGCAACATGGAGATCATCAGGGACCTTGCACAATGCGGTTTGGGTAGAGAGCAAAGCACAGCAGCTTGATGGGAGTGGACTGGGTATCGAGCTGGCTGGGACAGAGAGGGAACAGAGACCGTAGCAACTCTTTCAGGAAGTTTCCCTATGAAGGGAAGCAGGGAAATGGAGTAAAGCTGGAAGAAGAGGCAGTTTTGCTTTTTAATATTTAATGAACTTCTATCTTAGAATAATTTTAGATTTGCAGACAAGTTGCAAGAATATTATAGAGAGTTCATGCACCCAGTTCCCGTTATTGCTAACATTACTGTGGTACGTATGTCACAACTAAGGAACCAATATTGATACATTCTTATTATCTAAAATTTCTACTTGATTTAAATTTCCTTAGTTTTTGTCTAATGGATTTCTTTTCTGTTCCCAGATCCTATCCAAGATACCACATTGCGTGTAATTGCCAGGTTGTTCCCTAGGCTTCTCTGGACTGTGATAGTTTTTATGGTCCATCATAAGAGCACTCAGACTTCCCCTGTTGTTGACGACCTTGACAGTCTTGAGGAGTGCTGTTCAGATATTCTAATGTAACAGCAGCCTTCAATTTGGATTTGTCGCGTGTTATTGTCATGGTTAGAGATTATGGGTTTTGGGGAGGAAGACCACAGACGTAAAGACCCGGTCTCATCCCATCATATCAAGGGCACATACTGTCAGTGGAACTTCTCACTGCTGACGTTACCCTTCATCAGTTGGCTGAGGTGGAATTTGTTGGGTTTCTCCCCATGAAGTTTCAGATTTTTCTCAGGGAAGTTATATTGCAAGATGAACTATCGATATTGAGTGTTTATATGGTGATGGCAGAGGGAGAAATTGATTAAGGTGGGCGAGAGAAGGCATCGTTGCAGAAATAATGGCACTGGGAACGTAGGAAGGGCACAGATGGGCTCTAGTGCAGCATGGATAGAAACATTTGTCAGCTCATCATTTTGCAGGAGGGAAGGCAACAAGTAGAATAAGGCTGCAGCCTGGTGGGTGGGATTGGTGAGGGGAAGATGGTGAGCAACCTCCAATCTAACCGTTTCCATCTCCGCAGCGATGGAGGAGGCAAGACCGTTAGCGGAGAGAGGGGAGAGGCTGTCAGAGTTCTGAGGAGACAAGTGTGGAATCGTCATTTTAGGAAGCCACACTGTTGCTTAGTATCAGATGCTCAAATGAGATTTTGGTCACAAATGGACCCATTAGCACAGTTGCATGTTCTTCTCTGACCACACCGTTCCACCCTAATGCAGGCAGAATGGGTGGTTAGTTGAGGTTGCCAGGTTGGGGGGTGGGGAGCGGAACAGCATGCGAGAAGAAGCTAGGAATGTTTCCAAGAGAAGGACTATTATGACGGACCATGAAAACTAAGTTGTGTGAGAAGGAAAAAAGATGAAGGGGAAGATGACCAATGAAAGATCAGTAGGCTCCATGAACAAGGGGTGCTGATGAGGCCAGAGAGAGGTCAGAGAGAGGTGTGGAGAAAGGTGAACCATGCAGAGAGTCACTGTCAGAAGAGAGGAAACTGAAAATTGAAATTTCACTTATACTCCCCTATGACCCAGCAACACCACAAATAAATAGGTATTTATCTTAAGTGCAAACTTTAGATTTATATAACATCTGCCCACAAACATTTATGAATAATGCTGCTATTATTATCGAGAACTAGAAACAACCCAAATGTCCTTCAACAGGGTATGGATTTAAAAAAACAAAACCAAAAACAAAACCCTGTAATCCATCCCTACAATGGAATACCACTCAGCTATCTAGGCTCGCTAACTCGATTCACACAGCATCATGGAGGAAGGGCAAAGGTATCACGCTGAGTGCAAGAAGCCAGCATCGAACAGGACAGTCTATATAATTCTATGTATATGACATTCTGGAAAAGGCAAAAAATGCAGGAACAGACAGCAGATCATTGTTTGCCTGGGGTTAGGGGGTGGGAGAAGTTTGAATCAAGGGGCTGCATGGGAGAGTTCTTTGGAGTATTAGAGTTATTCTATATCCTGGTGCTGGTGGTGGTGATGAAAATCCGTGCATGCGCAAAATCATAGAACTGTACATCAGAAAGAATTTTACTTTATGCAAATTTAAAACTGTTAAAAATAAAAGCAAGTTTTGAGATTTCAGAGGTGGCTGAAATGGAGAAGGTGTGAGAAACGGGAGACAGGTTGACACGCAGGTGTCATGATGATGCGGAGTAGAGAGGTACAGGAGAGGTGTGAGCTCCAGACCCAAATCCCTGAAGGGGGAGTAACTAGAAGCCAAGGTTGACAGCCGTGAGGAGAAAGAAGAGAGCTAGGACATGACGGGAAAGGAAATGGCATCGCCAAGCTAGGAGGACCCCCTCCACCTCTAGGCCCCACCTGATACCTGCCTGTATGAGAGAAACCAGCCCCTCCCTGACGGCTGCAGGGAGCAGGGCCCTCAGCAGAGAGCCAGGCTCTAGTTCAAGAGGAAGGTAAAGTCACATGCAGAGAAGAGGGGAGGATCTAGAAGGTGGCTGATGTCGGACAGAGTTCCAGAGAGTGTGGTGGAAGGATCTAGAAGGTGGCTGATGTCGGACGGAGTTCCAGAGAGCGTGGTGGAAGGATCTAGGAGGTGGCTGATGTCGGACGGAGTTCCAGAGAGCGTGGTGGAAGGATCTAGGAGGTGGCTGATGTCGGACGGAGTTCCAGAGAGCGTGGTGGAAGGATCTAGGAGGTGGCTGATGTCGGACGGAGTTCCAGAGAGCGTGGTGGAAGGGTGTGGAGGGTGGGAGAGGTGGCAGATGGGAGAGAATGACGGATGTGCAGAACCGTCTGGGGCCAGGGGCCAGGTGGTGACTGATGACCTGGAAGCCTTGGTCTGCTCCTGGTGACTGAGGCAACGAGAGGGAAGAGATGGTGTATCTCTTAGTGGCTCAAGCCAACAGGTGGGGAGCTGAGCCCTCCTGCAGCCTGCAGGGGCTTGGAATAGCAGGGAGGGACACCAGCTTCTCCACCACGCCTACAGAGCTTTCTGGGTCCTTCTTAGATCCTGCAGCAGCCAGGGACCATCATAAGAGTGTACTCACTGGACGTGAGGTGGGGTGGTTGCTTTCCAAGGCAGGTGTAAGGGTCGGCAGGGGGCCCCCCCGCCTCTCTGTCTGTTGGGACCTGGGTTTGACCCTCTGTGGGTGGGCCCAGCACTTGTAGAAACAAAGGAAGACGGCTGTAGTTGGAGCACCCAGTGGTCTGAAACGAGGGGACGTTCTCCTGTCCTCGTGAGCCTGGTGGAGGCGAGGGCAGCTGAGCGTGAACACTGACGTCATTCGGGGCCTCACTTCAAAGCCAAGGCAGAGCTCTGACTGAAGATGCAAATCTGGATGAGACAGAGGACTCAGGCTGGGGGAATCGGCGCCGATGGGTGGGGGAAACGCAGAGCGCGTACACCCACTCCTGCTGTGGCTTGAAACAGGCCTACCAGGGTGGCCTGGGCCGTGAAGGCCGGTTCTGCCCAGCAGCCCACATAGCAAGGCCCCTCTGGTTAGGCACCAGCTCGGAGCCCTGCCAGGCTGGGCTCAGGCCCTGGGAGCTTACGGTTCCACGAGACCACAGGCTGGGCTGCAGCCCCGATGTATTATGTCCCTCTCTGGCACCACACCTTAATAGAAATATAAACAGGAATTCGTTCAAGGAGGATGACTAAAATGTCGACAGGGCTCACAGCCACATCCCCGCGGTTGACTGGAGTAGTTGAGACAGTTTGTCCCGGAGGAAAGAAGATTTGGGAGCGCTCAAAAGCCCACCTTAAAAAATCTGGAGAAGCATAGTGTGTAGTGTTTCCAGATGGCCCCACATAATGGAACCAGGCCTGTAGGTTCAGATGGAGTTCAGCTCAATGCAAATATACTCAGGAGTAAACCTCCCTTCTCCACTAATACGTCAGTGTTTGCCTTCGCAGTATAATAGGGAAATGATGTCTTTACGCAGGTCGCCAAAGAAAGTTAGAGAGTGATGCCACCTAAGGATATCTGGTCAAGGTAAGCAAAACAAAACAAAAAAACACCTGATTTCAAAGCTTTGCTCAGATCTCGGCCTGGCCATCGGACATGGATGGCCCCATGGAGCCCGGGACAAGCAGAGGGGAGCTCTCTCTTAAGTGTTCATCTCCTGTCTGGGCAGAAGAAAGTGCAAATTTTGTTGAATTTAGAATTTTAAAATGGTTTTCTTCGTATGGATGTATACTGCATGGTCTCTAAGAAATCTGTAAACTTGAGGAATTATCACAGCCAAGGGGAGCCTAAGGAGACATGACAGTTAAATATAATGTGGTTTCTTGGAAGGGAAGAATGAACATTAGGTAAAAAAGAAGGAAATTTGACTAGAGGATATACTTTGGCTAATACTAGTTGTATTAGTTGGTTCATTGATTGTAGGAAATATTCTGATGTAAGATAGCAACGGGGGAAAGCGCCCGCAGGGAAGTGGTGACCCTCTGTACTGCTTTTGCAATTTTTCCTAAGTCTGAAACTATTCTTTGAAGAAAAAAAAAAAGTATTGAATAAAAAAAGGATGCCAGATAAAAACAAAGAAATGCAGGTGGAAATAGAGCACGAAGAAAAGGATAGGTAAATGAGTAAAGCTAAGTGAAGAGTGACTGTTAAAGCAGTAATAATGAAAACATATTGTGCGGTTTTAAATAATGGAAATTAACGTATACGCAAACAGCAGCATAACAGGTGGGAAGAGGTAAATGGAGTCAGTGACTTCCAATCTTTGCGATGTCTGGAAGTGGCAGGTGCACTAACTTGTATGAGACTTTAATAGGTCAAGGATGCGTGTTGTAATCACGAGGGCAATCACTAGAAGAATCGTTAAGATCGTGTGTAACTTACAAGCTGATAAAGCAGGGCAATGGACTCTTTGAAAAACACATGATTATTCCAAAAGAGGACCAAAAAGGAAGGGAAAAATGAACATCAGGGGGACAAACTGAAAACAAATAAGATGCTAGATTTAAATCTAAATATTTCAGTAATTAGATAAAATACAATAGGTTATATATTTCACTTAAATGAAAAATGTCAGACTGGGTTTAAAAAATAAATATAAGCTACTTACAGGATAGATGATGTCTAAATAAGAATACAGGCAGAATTTTAAAAGGACAAAAAAAGATATACAAACGAAAAAAAAGCTGGTGTAGTGTACTAATGTCAGACCGTAGACTTTAAGGAAGAAGCATTACTAGAACGGAGAGACATCTCAGAATAATAAAATGTGTCAATGCAACAGAAAGATATTATAAGTCTATGTGTGCACCTAATAAGCTTTAGAAATAGATACTACTATAAGGAAAAATCAAAAATCTATAATCACAGCGGGCGATTTTAACACACGTCTCTCAGTGACTGATGGGATACGCAGAAAAGAGTAAACAAGAATCAAGGAAGTGAAAGGCGACTCACAAAATGGGAGAAAATATTTTCAGAATCATATATGATTAGGACTACTATCCAGAGTATATAAAGGACACTTAAAACTCAACAATGAAAAGACCAAAAATGCAATTTAAAAGGGGCAAAACATTTTAGACATTTTTCCACAGGAGATAGTCAACTGGCCAACGATCATATAAAAAGATGCTCCGTGTCTAGACATTAGGGAAACGGAGATGAACACCACAATCAGCTACCACTTCACAGCCAAAGGACGGTGAGCAGCTCGAAGATAAACAGTAAGGAGTGTTGGGGAGGATGCGGAGAAATCGTAACCCTCATCCACTTCTGGTGGGAATGTACAATGGTACAGCTTTTTGGATCGCTGTCTGGCAGTTCCTCAAAAAGTTAAACATAGAATTACCATATGACCCTGAAATTCCGCTCTTACACACACACACACACACACACACACACACACACACACACACACACCCAAGGGAACTGAAAACCTATGTTCACACAAAGATTTATGCACAAATGTTTAAAGCAGCATTATTCATAATGGCCAAAAGGGAGAAACAACCTACGTGTCCATCGAGTGAGAAAAGCGTCAACGAGATGCGGTGTGACTGCACGATGGGACCGTATTCAGCCGTATAACGTATTGAAGCACGGATACAGGCTACGACATAGACGGACCCCGGAAACCTTACGTGGAAAAAAAGGTGCCACACACAAAAGGCCACATATTACATGATTCCACTTTTACGAAATGTCCTGAATAATTAAATACATAGATACAGAAAATATATTAGTGGTTGCCAAGGGATGGAGAAGGGAGACATGGTTTCCTTTTGGGGTGATGAAATGTCCTGAAATTACTGGTGATGGTTGCACAATTTTGTTAACGTACTAAAAACTACTGAATTGTATACTTCAAAGGGTATTTTTTAATGTTTTTTATTATATTATGTTAGTCACCACACAATACATCCCTGCTTCTGATGTAAAGTTCGATGATTCATTAGTTGCGTGTAACACCCAGTGCACCATGCAATACGTGCCCTCCTTATTACCCATCACCGGTCTATCCCATTCCCCCACCCCCCTCCCCTCTGAAGCCCTCAGTTTGTTTCTCAGAGTCCATAGTCTCTCATGCTTCACTCCCCCTTCTGATTACCCCCCCTTTTCAAAGGGTATTACAGTATGTGAATTATAGCTTAATAAAAAATAGACAACAGTATAAAAGATTGAAGTACACAATTAAGAAACAGACCTAATGGCATATGTACAACCTTGTGCCCACTAACTACAAAAGAGACATTCTTGTAAGTGCGGATGGGGAATTTACTAAAATTGGCCATGTACTAAGCCATAGTATTAGTACCAAGCAAATATTAATACATTTCAAAGGTTTAAAATGACGCAGAGCATACTCCCTGACCACAGTGAAATTAAACCAGAAGTCCAAAACCAAATGGAGGTTGAAGAATCACAAAGTCTGGAATGTAGAGAATATACAGTACTTCTGAACTGCTCGTGGTTCACAAAAGATCACATTGGAAATTAGAACATACGTTAAGTCTTAATGAAAACAGCGTATCAAAACTTCTGGGATTCAGTTAAAGCCATGCTTAAAGGGAAATGTATAGCCTCAAATGGATATACTAGAAAAAAAAAGGGGATGAAATCCAGTGATACAAGTATTTATATCAGGAAATTAGAAAAGAAATAGCAAAGTAAACCTAACAAAAAACAGAAATAATAGAGGAAAACAATGAAATAGAAAACAAATGTAAAATAGAGAAAAATCAACAAAGCTGAAGTTAGTTATTTGAAAAGAATTAAATTGATAAACACCTAGCAAAATGTACCAGGAGATAGTATACAAATTATTAATATCCAAAAATAAAAGATTATAAAATAATATTAGAAACAACTTTATGCCATTAAACTAGATGAAACTAACTTCTTGAAAAACCAAACTAAGACACAATAGAAAATATGAATAATTCCATATTAATGAAAGAAAATGAATCCTTAAGTAAAACTTTCCCACTAAGAAAACTTCAGTTTATGAAGAATAAATGAACAAATTAACAAGAATAAATTCTTCTTAATGAAGAATAGCTTCATTATTAAATTCTCCCACTTGGGCTCCCTGCACAGCAGGGGAGTCTGCTTCTCCCTCTCCCCCTCCTCCCACTCATGTGCGCTGTCTCCCACTCTCTCTCTCTCACATAAATAAAATCTTATAAATAAATTAATTCTCCCAAATGTTTGAGGACAATCACTCTTTCTCAAACACATTTCGCCAGCAGAAAAAGAGGGAACACTTTGAACTCATTTATGAGGCCAACATATCCTTGATGCCAAACCCTGACAAGCATTTAATAAGAAAACTTACAGGAGGCCCATCTCTTTCACACACGTCAGTTTCAGTATCTTCAACAAAATATTACCCAATCAAACCCAGGAACATATGGAAAGGAAAATGCCACTGTGAGCAAACTGGGTTTATAAAAGGAAAACAAAGCTAATTTAACACTGAAAAATTGATGTAACTTGCCATATTAACAGAATAAAGAAAAAATCAATATAGAAGAGATATTTGATAAAATTTGAAATGCATTATTAGGAAAAAAAAAACTCTAAGTACACTTGGAATAGAGAATAACTCCCTCAATCTGACAAAGGATATTTATTAAAAACCTAAACAAACATCATACCTACTGGTGAAATTAATACTAACACTAAAAGCTTTCCCCCTGAGAGAAATACGATAAAGATGCCAACTATCATTACTTCTATTCAATACAGAACCTAGCCAGTGCAATAAAACAAGAAAAATAAAAGGTATGAGGATTAGAAAGGAAAAAAAGCCTGTCATTATTTATAGACTACGTGATTGTGTATATAGAAAATGCAAAAGGATCTTCAGATTACTAAATTTAAATATATAAACATCAACTGTATTTTTATATACTAACAATTAAAAATAACATTTTTAAATATGTATTCAACCAATCAAAATATAATACCCAGGAATAGACCTAAAAGATGTAGAAGAGTGCTAAATATAAAACCTTGAAAAATATTGAGAAAAATTAAATACCAAAATACGTGAAGGGCTATCCCATGGGTTGGAAAAATCAATATGTCTAAGAAGTCAGTTCTCCCCAAATTATGTATCAAATGCAATCCCAATCAGAATTCTAGAGCTTTCGTGTTTGTAGTCTGAAAAATATATTCTGAACTTTATGTAGAAATGCTGAGCCAGAAGTATCCAAAACAATATTAAAGAAGAACGAAGTTGGAATTCTTGTACTACTGGATACCAAAACTTATTTTAAAATCACAAAAATTGGGGCACCTGGGTGGCTCAGTCAGTTAAGCATCTGCCTTCGGCTCAGGTCATGACCTCAGAGTCCTGGGATCCAGCCCCACATCAGGCTCCCTGCTCAGCGGGGAGTCTGCTTCTCCTTCTTCCTCTGCCCCTTCCCCTGCTTGTGCTCAGTCTCTCTCTCTCTCTCAAATAAATAATATCTTTAAAAAAATAAAATCACAAAAATTGTGACAGCATATTGTGTAAAAATAGACAAATAGACCAATAAAACGGAAAAGACTGTCCAGAAATCAACCCATTCATACATGAACACTCATTCTATGACAAAGGTAATACCGGCAGAGCAGTGAGGAAAGGATGGTCTTTTCAACAAATATACCCAGTCAATAGGATATCCATAGCGGGAAAAATTATTCTTAACTCCTACTTTGCATCTAACTTAAGATTTCCAGATGGAATAGAGATCTAAATATAAAAGACATATAAAGCCCCTTGGGGCAACTGAGTGGCTCAGTTGGTTAAGCCTCGGACTTTTTTTTTTTTTTTTAAGATTTTATTTCTTTATTCGACAGAGATAGAGACAGCCAGCGAGAGAGGGAACACAAGCAGGGGGAGTGGGAGAGGAAGAAGCAGGCTCATAGCGGAGAAGCCCGATGTGGGGCTCGATCCCATAACGCCGGGATCACGCCCTGAGCCGAAGGCAGACGCTTAACCGCTGTGCCACCCAGGCGCCCCAAGCCTCGGACTTCTGATCTCAGCTCAGGTCTTGAAAAAAAGACCTACAAAGCCTCTGGAAAATAACATAGGAGACCATCTCTATGACCTCAAAGTAGGCAAGACTTCTTGAACATGAAAAGATAATTTACAGAATGGGAGACAATATTTGCAATATTTACATCGGACAAGAAACTCAGGTCCAGGATGTATAAAGAACTCCTCGAATCGATTAAAAAAAATAGAAAAATAACAGAAGACTTGAAGAGATATTCACAAAAGTTTTTATGACCAAAAACATATAAAATAGAGCTCAAATGTAGTCATCAGGAGAATGAAAACTAAAACCACGGTGAGAAACCACTTCCACCCCCACAGAATGGCTCAAGTTGAAAACCTCTGTCAACACCAAGTTCTGGAGAGGACGCGAAGCAGCTAGAGCTCTCAATTCGACCTACAGCGCCGGAGAGCTAAACATAAGCCCGCTCCCTTCGCCCCAGCTGTCCTACTCCCAGAAACACCCGAGAAATGAGTCCCGCTGTCCTACCCGACAGGTGTAAGAACGTACATAGCAGCTTTATTCCCAACGGCCCCAGACTAAAAATCACCCCAATGCCTGTTACCAGCAGAATGGACAAAGAGGTCGTCCCATATTTTTAAAAATGGAATAAGCAGCCGTAATGAAAATGGGGGAGCGGCTGCCACACACAAGAACGTGGATGAGGTTCCTAAATGCTGAGCCTGAGAAACCGGAAGCAATCGATTACGAGCGATATAATTGCACGTAACAGTCTAGGACCGGCAAAACTACCGTCTGGTATTAAGGGTCGGGTGTTCACTACCCTCGGGCAGAACAGTGAGTAGCAGCAACAAGCATCTGGGATGCAGGGATGCTGTTCATATGCCACTTCTGACCTAGAAGGTCGTCATGTACGTACGTCCCCCTTGGGAAAACTCATCTACTCTATGATTTGATAAGTATTATTGGTGCAGGTTTGTGGGGAGACGGACACTCTATTGCGGGTGGAAGCATCAACTGCAAGTATCATTGAAAGGCAGTTTGGTCATATCTGTACAAATTCCAGTGCCGTACGTCTTTTGAACCAGCAATTCGACTTCTAGGATTTGTAGTTATATTTGTACGTCTGCTCAGACATACATAGACAAGGCTATGCATTGCAGCGTTATTTTTAAGCCTAATATCCTGGGGTAGGGGAGGGGGTTGAATAAATGACGGGGCATCTACCAGTGTCAAAAACCACCAAACAAGGGTTGACCCAACCCGGCCCAAGCCCGCAAGCTTCCTTCTCGGTTTGCATTCGCTGGAATGTCCCTGGAAGGACACAGGAGGAGCCAGCAGTGGCGGTCACCTCAATGGCCGGGCACGAGAAGGTGGAACCGCTGTTGGACCTTTTGAATTGTGCACCACACCAGCCCGCAAACACATCAGTCCGAACAGGAACAACCGTGTCCAGGAGTGACAGCACCATAGGATGCCAGGGAAGGCCGCTGTCAGAAGCCACCAGGTCCAACCCCTCAGTATGCCCTTGAGACCGCAGCACCCACCGTCCGCACTCCTCCAGAAGGGAAAACACGTTCTCCGGGAGTTAAACACACCCGCGCGCCATCCCCCTTCCGCTGTGTGCAGACGAAGCTGAGAGAGCAGCTAAGGCCCCAGGAAATGTGTGCAGGAAAAGCAGGTGCTGGGACTGGTGTGCAGGTGACAGGGTGGTGGGGAGGCCGACGCCAAGGGTCCTGCATGACGTCCTGGGCAGACCACACGTGGGGAAGCAGGAGGGAACCAGTGACAAGGTTCTGCGGGTCCAAGCAGGCCTGATAGAGCAGAGCTGGTTGCCAGTCCAGGGGCTTCTCTTGACTGGATCTCCGCTTCCACACCCGTCTATTCCTTCACTAACTCCTCCGTCTTTACGCATGCCTGCCAGGCGCCAGGCTCGGCCGAGGAACAGCACCGCGCTGGTGCTGGGGCCCCGGTGGGACTCGTGGGGACAGCACGCTGGGCCCAGCTCACAGACGCACGGATGGTCTGGGGAGACCACCTCGTGAGAACCCACAAAGCCGCCTTTTTGAATGTTCTGCTGTGGTTGAATGAAATGTAAATGGAGCATTAAAGCATATTTTGGTCCTTTGTGCCCTCTGAAATCTCTTTTTACTTTTCTCCCCAAATGGACTGTGGTATAACTGAAGTGCACGTATTCAAAGTACGTGGACCGATCGGTCCTGACTACACCTGCCAAAGCACCACCACAAAACGGGGACTGTCCCCCCGCACACCCGCCCGAGTCTCCTGGTGCCCCTTACATCCCCTCCCTCCTTCCAGCCCCACCCCCAGCAGCCACTGTTCTCCAGAAAGTCTTTCAGGAAATCAAGTCTGCCATTCCTCTGCTGTGTTCCAGGTCAATGCGGTGGGGACAGGGGTGAGGCTGAGCGTGGAGCGCTCGGGCCGGAGGACTCAGGACACTGAAGGGCAAGCAGCTGCAAGGACATACTGGTACTCCAGCCGCACAGCAAACTCACAGCTAAGGCACATTCGTTGCTCTTTATGGACGAGGATAGGAGCCCCAGAGCAGTTACGGGGCTGATCCACGGTCACCTGGGTGGTGAGGGCCAAAGCTGGAGCTCAGTCGGCCTGGGTCCAAACCCTACACTGGCCCAGCCAAGTGCCCTCGCTCCAGGCCCTGTGGCCACCACCAGGATCAGCTAAACTCACTATGGCCCCCACCTGAGCCCCAGGGGTGACCTGCCCTGTGTGCACCATGCCCCGCCCGGGGTCCTGCAGGATTCTTAGCACCCCTCCCATCATCAAGAAGGGAGCCAGCAGGGCCCAGGGGTAGGGAACTCGGACTTTCCAGCCAAACTGTGGCCCAGCCGATCTGAGGCTGCTGTGACCAGGGAGCCCCACCCTCTGGGGGGGTACCTCCCAGGGAAATGCCCAAGTTTCAACAATTTGGAAGAGGGCCCACGCTGGGGACATTTTAATGCCACCTAAAACACAGCCACATGCACACGCAATAAACGTGTTGCTTTTGAAAACATTACAGGGTATGTGCAACTGCTTTATTCTCTCCCTGCCCTCCTCCCACCTGAGATCACCTGAGATCTGAGGGTCAAGCAGGGGCTGAGGAAGGTGAGAAAGTCAGGGATGGGGTATGGGCACTGAGGTGGAGGCTATGACTAAGGGACGGCTGTGGGACATATCTGTCGGGGACTTCAAAGCTAACCAGTGATTTTACATTTAGACAGGGCTTTTTGATACATCCACACCAAAATGGCTCTCTCTAGGTGGCAGAGAGAATGTTCCAAGCCCTCTCTGGGCTTCAGCTTCCTCAGGAAGTGTGGGGTAGGGCTGCAGGAAGCACCTGGAAACAACACACATTTAAAGAGGGGAGGCTTCCTGGAGGAAGGAGCCCACGAGGCCGAAGCCCAAGACCTCAGTTCCTTCCGGGAGCTGGGGGACAGGCTGGGTGGTGCGTCCCACTCGATGGGACAGACTGAAGGGAAGAGACACATCCAAATCTCGAGTGACTGGCCTTAGAGAATTTGGGGGTGGGCAACCTGGTTCCTGACTCAGTTTCCTTTCTCCACAAAGGGCAGGACCCCCGCTCCTAGAGTCTCAGTGAGGACTGTGTGGGGGTGGCCAGCCCAGTGCCTGGCACATAGAACCCGTTCAGTGGTGGTCCTGCTGCCCCACCGCTACCCGTCAGCGCCCCTGAAACACAGGCTGCTAGACTGAGGGAAGTTTCTGGGGTCTGTGGGAACTTTGAATTAGCCTCAAAAGGCTCTGCCTGACCCGACTCTCAGTTTTGGTTTCAGAATGACTACTACGAGAAAGACACTTCCTTTATTCTGTAAGATTCCTTGGTTATAGGCGCACAGGGCAGGGTGGCTCTTGCTTCTACATTTGGATTCCCTGTTACCCAGTCATCTGAGTTGGGGTGGCTGTGGCGACAGAGGGACATCCTAACAGAACCCACTATCGGTCTGTCTCTGGCCTGCAGCCCCACACCCTTCCTCACGCTGCTGTCCTATTAGCTGGGCGTGATGTGACCCAAAGCCTCCCAGCTTCCTCTTCCCAGACCGAAGAGAAATCAGAGCATTCCCCCGAGGCTGCTGTTTGCCGGTGGCCCCTCCGCAGTCCGCAGACCTAATCAAGAGCAGACCAGACACACGGTCTTCTTGGAGGAGGCGAGTCCCAGATAAGACTTGGGAAAGGAGGGCCGAAGGTTGGTGGAAACAAGAAGGCATCCCTGCAGATGCCCCTTCACTCATCAGCTCTTTCGTTGTTCTGTAACAGAGATGGGGGGCACTGGCCAGGGCCAAGGACCGTGGGCAGCGGGCACGCAGAAATGAACGGAATAGGGTCTTCTCTGTCCAGAGGCTCACAGCAGAGAGCGATGGGACCAAGGCTGGGACAAAGGTACAGCAGTCCTCAGCCTGGAAGATGGAGCACAAAGGAGGCCCGGAGAGGCTGGGGGCTTCCCCGGGAGGCGGTGCCCGCGAGGGTCCTGCAGCACACTGCCCTGGCCAGGCACACACTCTAGAGTTGGCTACGTCACTCTGCACCGGGCTCTGCCAGTTCCTACTTCTAGGAGCTCAGTCAACTTATTGGCCTCTCTCTGCCTCAGTTTCCTCACTCTGTGGATGGTACCTACCTCACAAGGTCGTTGAAAAGACTCAGGGAGTTCATACAGCTTAAGCATTTAGAACAATGTCAGCTGTTAGATTTGGTAAATATATTTATCACTGTCGTTGCCTTAGAGGAAAAGCAGGCATTTGGCAGATACGGAAGGGTGTAGGGAAGGTGTTCCAGGAAGAAGGAACCGCATCGATGGGTGGGGGGGTGGAAGCATGGGCTGTGGTCTGGCACGGCTCCTCCTAGGAGCATGTGCTGACACACAGCCAGAAAGGCAGGCCAAGGCCAGACGTTGGCAGGCAAAGGCCGGACGTTGGCTGCCGTGTGCACCTGGGGGGCTGGGCTCGGTCCTGTAGCTGCCAGACAGCGACCGGAGGGCTCTTGGGGATGATCGGATTTGGTGGTTGCGCTGGGCTGGAAGAAGTGAGATGGGAGGTGAGGAGCCCAGTTGGCAGCTCGAGCCAGAGAAAAGAGAGAAATAAAGGGTCCTACGTTAACACAGTGGCACCAAGAATGGAGAGGTGGGGAGTCCCTGGGGCCTGGAGGCGACCAGATGCTGGGGACGCAGAGGCACCGCCCAGGAAGACTGGGTCACCACCGAGCCATTCATCAGCACTGGGAAGACATGCCGGGTCAGGCTGGAGGAGAAGGAAGGTAAAGAAGAGAAAATACTAGGTGCTGGGCATGGCTCTAGGAGCTTTCCATGAATTATTTCATTTAAACTCACACTGACCCTTTGAGAAGGGTGCTGTTACCATCCCCATCTCCAGCTGAGAAAGGAGGCAGAGTGGTTGAAAATTAACATTCAGAGCCATGATGTGGTTTTCAGAGCCGTATCCTTGTCCTTATCCCCCCTCCCCCACACTGACCCTGAAACACCCGAGAGGATGTGGTGTGTCTAGAGCCCAGCAGAGAGGTCTGGGCTGGAAGCTAGGTATACTGGGGGCCATGGGGCAATGAGCTCCTCTGAGAATGTGTGAGAATAGGAAGGAGAAGGGCAGGGCCAGATGTGGAGAGGGGCTCTGGCATGCAGGGGGCTGGGGGAAGGTGTCCAGCCAGCCAGGAAGCTCTCCAGGAGGATCCAGCAGGCGCCCCATGTCCCTTCCCTGCCCAGAGAGAACATGGGCCGGCCTGGCCCTCTTCTGGGACCTGGAACCAGTTGCATAACCTCGCTAAGCCTAAGGACGCAAGGATAGCATTACCTTCCTCCCCTGGAGGCATCGAGAGGCCAGGGCTAAAAGGATTAGGCTCAGCGTTTGGAGACAAAACTAAGTACTCCAGGTGGAAAAATGCCAGCCCTCCCTGGGCTATTGTGAGGCCCGATTATGTCTCCCAGTCCACACGCGGACAGGGCTTAGGCTCTGTTGACAAAGGGTCTCAAGGTGTTTACCTCAATCCCAACAGTGGCTGGCCTCTGGCCCAGGTCGTGGTAGGCTGTGTCATTGGCTCAGATGCAAGGACACACACACACACACACACACACACACCACTCCCTCCCCAGGAGCCAGCTCCCTGAGTCACCACAATCCCAGCCAATTTCACCTGAAGGCCTGGCATTTCCCTGAACACCCCAGGTCACCCGAGCTCTTATCTAACTTAGCGCTGTCCCAAGAGAAGAGCCCTGCCTAGTTCACCAGTTCACATAATGAGCTTCAGAAATCACTGACGGATATTGCGAGTTGCGAGCTTTCTGCAGTACTTTCAACCCTGGAGAAAGGGAGAGGATGGGAAAAGAAGGAGAGTGAGAGCCAGGAGAGGCAGGAGCTGCTCCCCACCCTTCATCCACCCCCTCAGTCTGTGTCCAGTCACATAGGGCACCAACGTTTGGCCCCTAAAGCGGGGACAGAAAAGAAAGAAAAAACACCAAGAAGTGGGAAATCATAGAACATAGAATGTGTGTCCTCAAAGGACCTTACAGATCGTTCATTAGCCTAACCCTCTTGTTTACAGAGGAGGAAACTATTTGTCCAATGGCGAGCTAGGGACCGAATCCAAGGTCTTCCGTGTGCATGCAGAGCTCTCGTCCCTACATCACACAACTCCAGACAAGGACTGGAAGAGGCTAAGCTGCCTGGGAGCCTCACCCTACCTCTATTCCTGGAGACACCCCACAGCACATGCCCTCACTCCTCCTCAAAGCTCTGCAGTCTGCACAGCACCGCCTCTGACCTAGTTTCCTGCCTCTCCAAGTTTTAGGAGCTCCATGGGCCTCACATGTCGCCATCAGGCAGCATCTGTCGCAGAGAACTGGAAAGATCTGGACTGGCCCAGGTGGCTGGAGCCAGCTGGGCACTGGGAATGATGCTAGCGCAATGTCTAGACAGGGTGGGCCCTGCCCCTGTCCTTGCAAGGCCCCTCCCCCAACCTGTGGATGTCCTGGGAGCACCTGCTGTGTACCCAGCCCTGGCAGACCAAGGAATCACACATTTGGGCAGCTAGTTCTCCAAGTTCTTTCCTCTAGCACAAGAGTGAATAGCCCAAAGAGGGCAGTAAGAAATAAACCCAAGCGTTCTCATGCTCCTGATTCAAAACATAAAAATTTTTAAAAATATGCTCACTGTGCAAATAGCAAATAGACCAAACCTTACTCCCCAGCCAAATATTGATATTTCCTTTCAATCTGGGCTAAAATATCCAGACTTGGGAAGGGAAAGACTTGTGGTTATTGGCCAAAGGCTGTGCTAAGTCATATACAGCCATTAAAATTACAATTCTCAAACAAAAGTTACAGATTTAGAGCGCTTGCCGAGTCCAAAAGTTATTTTGACATTTCATAAAATAAATCATCAGACCAACACCACGTCACATTATGTTGACAATAGTGTCCAAAATAGTTCTACTATCCTTAGTATGTTTTATTTTAATTGAGCTATAACTATGTGATTTATATATAATTTACAATCAAATAGTGTTTAATTATTTCTGTCTTTAGATTTAGGATTTTGAAACAGCCAGTATAAACCCAGAACGGACCGGTTGTAGTAATGTACACGGCAGACGGTACGGAAGGTGCCCTTTCCTGGAATTCTCCTTCACTGAATACTGATTGGATTGGTCTCCCAAGAAGCTGTGGTCCAAATCAGGTAGACCAAGCAAAATAAAGCACAGCACAGGAGCCATAGCTTTAAAGTAGTCAGTTGAGGGGCGCCTGGGTGGCTCGGTCGTTAAGCGTCTGCCTTCGGCTCAGAGCGTGATCCCGGAGTTCTGGGATCAAGCCCCACATCAGGCTCCTCCACTAGGAGCTTGCTTCTTCCTCTCCCACTCCCCCTGCTTGTGTTCCCTCTCTCACTGGCTGTCTCTCTCTGTCAAATAAATAAAAATAAAATCCTTTTTAAAAAAAATTTAAAAAAAATTAAGTAGTCGGTTGAATAATTCAAGTGGTATCTTTCTTCCATCACGGACAGCAGCTCAGCCTAACATAACTGACTTCTGTCCAGAATCAAACGCCAAGGACCCCATTTTCAATACTCTTGACCTGATTTAGCCCAAGGTGTGGCAATGGCTGTCACACATGAAAGGGCTGTGCCTGGAGCCTGCCTGCACCTCCTGGAAAACACTGGCCCAAGACGCCCCAGCTAACGATTCGTTGCACAAAAACCAGCATTTGTTTTAGAAGGAATACTCACTCAGCTCACTTAATACTTGAAGGGGGTAGAGAGTTGCCTTTCCCAAAAGGGAACAAGATGGTACCAGGAAGGACTCCCTGTAGAGACCCTAAAGGCAAGGAGGGATTGATCCCAACGTTCTGAGCAGCTCTTAAGTGGCTTTGGAGAAGCTGCTGGAACTTTCTCCAGGTCAGAGGGGCTGGCGAACACCATGGTTATGTTTCCCCAGCACCCTAGTAGCACAGACGGGAATCGGGTCTGGATGCTGTAACCGGCCAGCCACCTTAGTGAGCCCCAGGCCTCTAGCCCACCCAGCCCCAGTGATGCCACCTTAGCGAGCCCCGGTGTGGCACACACTGGGACACCCCTGCTCAGCACTCACTGCAGCACCGGCATCTCACCGAGGTGACACAGGTGCAAAACGCAGCAGGACACTGCAGGCCTGCACCCCTGTGTCTCCAGACGGCTTGCTGGGGCCCCACAGCAGCTCATACCCACCTCAGCTTTAGCCACAGCACCAGGCCACCGCTTGTGGAGAGGGCCACATGAAGCCTTGGCCCACGCCTGCCTGGTTTCAGCCACCCCACCAGGGCAACCCCTGCACTGGAACCCTAGGACCCCCTGGCCCACACCCCGTCTTGACTCCAGCCAGCCCACCAGGGTGTGCCCTGTGCCTCAGCACCCTGGGACCACCCAGCTTGCACCCGCTTCAGCTTCAGCCATCCTTCCAGAGTGCCCTACAAAAAGAGAGCCATGGGCCCACCCCAGCCCATGCCCACTTCAGCTCTAGCTACCCTACCAGGACACCCCCTGCATGCAGCACCCCAGGACCCCTAGAGCCTGTGCCCCAACTCAGCCCCAGCTGCCGAACACTGTACCCCTGACACAGATCTCCCCCACCTTCTTATGCCGCAGTCAGCTCCAGCTGCCCCACTAGGGTGTCCCCTCTGCAGACAGCCCCAGGATATCCCGGCTTGTACCCACTTCAGGTTCAGCTGTCCTGCCCAGGCACCCTCCGTGCGGATATGTGCCTGATAAAGAGCTTACGGCAATGACCATTAAGACGTTCACCGTACCGAACAGGAGAGTGGAAGAACTCAGGGGGAATTTAACAAAGAGATGGAAAATGTAAGAAAGCCCTCATCGGAGTTGAAGAATACAGAGAATGAGATGGAAACACACCAGAGGGAATCGACAGGTTAGCAGGTGCAGAGGAATGCAGCGACATGGGACACAGGGTAATGGAAAGCACCCAGGCTAAACATCAAAAAGAAAAAAGAATTTTTAAAAACTGGGAATAAGTTAAGGGATCTCTTGGAAAACATTAAGTGAACAAACGTGCACATTATAGGGGTCCCAGAAAGAGAAGAGAAAAAGGGACAGAAATCATATTTAAAGAAATAGCAGCTGGGGCGCCTGGGTGGCACAGTGGTTAAGCGTCTGCCTTCGGCTCAGGGCGTGATCCCAGCGTTATGGGATCAAGCCCCACATCAGGCTCCTCCGCTATGAGCCTGCTTCTTCCTCTCCCACTCCCCCTGCTTGTGTTCTCTCTCTTGCTGGCTGTCTCTATCTCGGTCGAATAAATAAATAAAATCTTTAAAAAAAATAAAAATAAAAAAATAAAGAAATAGCAGCTGAAAATGTCCCCATCTTGGGGAGGGAAACAGACATCCAGGTTCAGGAAGCACAGAGTTCCAAACAAGATGAACCCCAAGAGCTCCGCGGCACAACACGTGATGATTAAAGTGTCAAAAATTAAAGATAGAGAATTTGAAATGCAGCAAGAGAGAAGCAAATAGTTGGGTATAAGGGAAACTCCATAAGGCTATCAATTAATTTTTTAGCAGAAACTTTGCAGGCCAGAAGAGAGTGACATGATATAGTCAAAATGCAGAAAGGAGAAAAATCTACAACCAAGAATATTCTATCCAGCAAGATTATCATTCAGAATAAAGGAGAGATAAAGAGTCTCCAAGACAAACAAAAGTTAAAGAAGTCCACCACTAAATTGGCCTTATGGGAAATGTTAAAGGGACTTCTTTAAGTGGAAAAGAAAAGGCCATAAGTAGGAAACATATGAATAAAAATATGTGGCATGTGATGTCATACACATAAAACATGGAGGGGGAGAATTAAAAGGTTCTCTTAGAATGTGTTTGAACTCAAGTGCCCATCAACTTAATACAGACTGCTATGTACTTAGGATGCTATGTATGAACCTCATGGTAACCACAAATACAAAACTGTAGTAGATACACACACACACACGCACACACACACGCACGCACACACGCGCACGCACACACGCACGCACACACACGCACACACACAGAGAGAGAGAAGAAAAAGGAAAGCCAAGCATGATACCAATCACAAGAAAAAAAAAAAAAAAGCAAGAGAAGAAACAGAACTACGAAACAACCAGAAAACAAGTAACAAAATGGCAATAAGTACATATCTATTAATGATTATGTGTAAATGGTCTGAATGCTCCAATGATCAGAGATAGGATAGCAGAATGGATTAAAAAAAAAAAAGACCCATCTATATGCTGCCTACAAGGGATTCACTTCAGGCTTAAAGACATAGAGTGAAAGTGAAAGGATGGAAAATGATATCCCGTGCAAATGGAAGTGGAAAAAAATAAAAACAGTTTAGCAATTCTTCTATCAGACAAAACAGACTTTAAAACAAACCTTGAAATAAGAGGCAAAGAGAGGCATTACATAATGATCGAGGGATCAGTCCAATAAGAGGATCTAATAATTGTAAATATCTATGCACCCAACATTAGAGTACTTAAATACATAAAGCAAATATTAAGAGACACAAAGAAGAAATTGACAGTAATACAATAATGAGACTTCAACACTTCATTTACACCAATAGATTATCCAGACAGAAAATCAATAAGGAAACTGTTTTTAAATGACACATTAAACAAAATGGACTTAGTAGGTAAATACAGAACATTCCATGCACAAACAGAACACACATTCTTTCCAACTGCATATAGAACATTTTGTAGGATAGGTCCCATGTTAGGCCACAAAACAAGTCTCAATAAATTTAAGAAGACTAAAATAATATAATGTATATTTTCCAGCCACAATGGTATGAAACTAAAAATCAGAAAAAAAAAACTGGAAGCACATGGATGTTAAACAGCACACTACTAAACAACCGATGAGTCGATGAAGAAATCAAAGAGAAATAAAAAAATACCTTGAGACAAATGAATGTGAAAGCAAAATAGTCCAAAATCTTTGGAACATAGCAAAAGCAATTCTTTTTTTTTTTTTTAAAGATTTTATTTATTTATTTGACAGAGAGAGAGACAGCCAGCGAGAGAGGGAACACAAGCAGGGGGAGTGGGAGAGGAAGAAGCAGGCTCATAACAGAGGAGCCTGACGTGGGGCTCGATCCCATAACGCCAGGATAACGCCCTGAGCCTAAGGCAGACGCTTAACCGCTGTGCCACCCAGGCGCCCCAGCAAAAGCAATTCTAAGAGGGAAATTTATACCAATGCAGACCTACCTCAAGAAACAAGAAAAAGTTCAAATAAATAATCTAACTTTACACCTAAAGGAACTAGAAAAAAAACAAAGTCCAAGATTAGTAGAAGGAAGGAAATAATAAAGATCAGAGCAGAAGTAAATGACATAGAGACTAAGAAAACAATAGATCAATAAAACCAAAAGCTGGTTCTTTGGAAGGTAAACAAAATTGATAGACCTGTATCCAGACTTGTCCAGGAAAAAAGAGACCCCAGATAAATAAAATCAGAAATGAAAGAGGAGAAGTAGCAACCACCACCACAGAAATACAATGGATTATAAGGGACTATTATGGACAACATATGCCAGCAAATTGGACAACCTAAAAGAAGAAAGGGATTTCTAGAAACATATAATCTTTCAAAACTGAATCAGGAACAGAGAATCCGAACAGACCAATTACTAATAACACCATTGAAGCAGTAATCAAAAAATTCCCAACAAGCAGAAGTCCAGGACCAGATGGCTTTGCAGGTGAATTCCACCAAAGATTTAAAGAAGAATGAACATCTATCCTTATCAAACTGCTTCAAAACACTGAAAAGGGAAGAATGCTTACAAGCTCATTTTATGAGGCCAGCATTGCCCTGATACTAAAACCAGACAAAGACACTACGAAAAAGAGAAAACTCCAGGTAAATATCCCTGATGAACATAGATGTAAAAATCCTCAACCAAATATTAGCAAGCCAAATTTAACAGTACATTAAAGGAATCATTCACCATAATCAAGTGGGGTTTACTCCAGGGATGAAAGGATGTTTCAATATCCGCAAATTGAACAGACACACCACATTAAAAAATGAAGGATAAAAATCATATTGTCTCAATAGATGCAGAGAGAGCACTTGACAAAATTCAACATCCACTCACTGTAAAAACTCTCAACAAGATGGTTCTAGAGGGAATGTAATAAACGTTATATATGACAAACCCACAGCTTACGCTGTACTCAATGGTGAAAAACTGAGAGCTTCTTCTCTAAGACCAGGAAAAAGACAGGCTGTCTACTCTCATCACTTTTATTCAACGCAGTAGTGGCAGTCCTAGCCACAGTAATCAGAGAAGAAAAAGAAATAGACATTCAAATTGATAAGGAAGAAGTTAGACTGTCACTGTTTACAGATGACATGATACTACCATACACAGAAAACCCTAGAGATTCCACCAAAAAAAAAAAAAAAAAAAGATTGGAAGTAATGAATTCAGTCAAGTCGCAAGATACACAGTTAATATACAGAAATCTGTCGTGTTTCTATTTGCTAATAACAAACTCTCAGAAAGAGAAAAATAAGAAACCAATCCCATTTACAATTGAACCAAAAAGAATAAAATACCTAGGAATAAACTTAACTATGGGGGTGAGAGAACTATTCTCTGCAAACTATGAAACATGGATGAAAGAAATTGAAGACCACACAAAGGGAAAGATATTCCATGCTCATGGACTGGAAAAATTAACGTTGCTAAAATGTCCATACTATCCAAAGCAATGTAACCCCTATCAAAATACCAGTAGCATTTTTCACAGAACTAGAATACTAAAATCTGTATGAAATCACAAAAGACCCTGAATAACCAAAGCAATCTTAAGAACAAAGCTCAAGGTATCACCATTCCAGATTTCAAGATATACTAAAAAGCTGTATTATCAAAATAGTATGTTACTGGCGCAAAAATAGATACGTAATGAATGGAACAGACTAGAAAGCCTAGAAACAAACCCAAGCTTATATGGTCATTTAATCTATGACAAAGGAGGCAAGAATATACAATGGGGAAAAGACAAGTCTTCAAACAAATGGTATTGGAAAAATTGGATAGCTACATGCAAAAGAATGAAACAGTACTACTTCCATACACCATACACAAAAATAAAATGGATAAAAGATCTAAATATAAGATCTGAAATCATAAAACCCCTAGAAAACATAGGCAGTAATCTCTTTTTTTTTTTTTTTTTTTTTTTTTTTTTAGGATTTTTAAAATTTCTTTATTTGACAGAGAGAGAGACAGCCAGAATGAGAGGGAACACAAGCAGGGGGAGTGGGAGAGGAAGAAGCAGGCTCCCAGCAGAGCAGGGAGCCCGATACGGGGCTCAATCCCAGGACTCTGAGATCACTCCCTGAGCCAAAGGCAGATGCTTAACGACCAAGCCACCCAGGTGCCCTGACAGTAATCCCTTTAACATCAGCCTTAACAATATATTTATGGCTACATCTCCTCAAGTGAGGGAAACCAAAGCAAAAATAAATACTGAGAATAATAATATAATGTAATATAATATATAAAATATATAAATAAATGAAATAAAATAAAAAGGTTTCACACAGTAAAGGAGACCATCAACAAAACAAAAAGACAATCTACTGAATGCGAGAAGATATTGCAAATGATATATTCAACAAGGGGTTGATATCCAAAATATATGAAGAACTGAGGCAACTCAACACCAAAAAAATAAATAATCCAACTAAAAAATTGGCAGAGGAACTTAATAGACATTTTTTTCAAAGAAGACGTCCAGACGGCCAACAGACACACGAAAAGATGCTCACTCATCACTCATCATCAGGGAAATGCAAATGCAAATCAAAACTACAAAGAGATATCACTTCACACCAATCAGAATGGCTAGAATCAAAAAGACAGGAAAGAACAAGTATTGATGAGGATGTAGAGAAAACGGAACCCTCATGCACTGTCGATAGGAATGTCAATTGATGTTGTCAGTGTGGAAAACAGTATGAGGTTCCTCAAATAAAATAGAAATAGCATATGATCCAGTAATTCCCCTAGTAGGTATTTGCCCAAAGAACACAACAACACTAATTTGGAAAGATATATGCACCCCTATGTTTATTGCAGTATTATTTACAATAGTCAAGATACAAAAGCAGTCCAAGTGTCCATCAGTATATGAATGGATGAATGGATGAGGATTTGGGGTGTGTGTGTGTGCAGATATATGTAATGGAATATTACTCAGCCATGAAAAAGGATGAGATCTGTCCATGGATGGACATCAAGGGTATTATGCTAAATAAGTCAGAACAAGACAAATACCATATGACTTCATTTTTATGCAGAATCTAAAAGATGAAACAAACAAAAGCTGAAAGAGACCCATAGTACGGAGAACAAACTGATAGTTGCCAAAGAGGATGTGGGTGTGGATACAGGAAAGATGAGTAAATAGATGTGGGAGATACGGACTTCCAGTTACGGAATGATTAAGTCACAGGGATGAAAGATACAGCACACGGAATATAGTCAATGGTATTATAATAGCGTTGTATGGTGACAGATGGTCGCTAACACTTGTGGTGAGCCTAGCACAATGTAGAGGCTTGTCAAGTCACTGCGTCATACATGTGAAACCAATGTAATCTTGTATGTCAACTACAATAGAAAAAGAAGTCTGTCGTGTTTCCGTACACTAATAACAAACTAGCAGAAAGAGAAATTAGGAAAATAATCCTGTTTACAATTGCATCGAAAAAAATACAAAACCTAGGAATAAATTTAAGTAAGCTAGGAGGTTAAACACCAGTATTCTGAAAACTGTAAGACATTGATGAAAGAAACTGAAGATGATATAAATAAATGGGAAGATATTCCATGGTCATGGATTGGAAGAATATTGCCAAAATGTCCATATACCCAAAGCAATCTACAGATTTAATGCGATCCCTATCAAAATATCAACAGCACTTTCCACAGAACTATAACAAATAATCCTAAAATTTTTCTGGAACCACAAAAGCCCCAAATAGTCGAAGTAAGCTTAAGAAAGAAGAACACAGCTGGAAGTATCATGGCCCCTGATTTTAAACTATACTCAAAACTATAGTAATCCAAATAGTATGATGCAGACCCAAAAATAGAAAAGTAGATCAATGGAACAGAATAGAAAGCCCAGAAATAAACCCACACTTACATGGTTAATTACTCCAGGATAAAGGAGGCAAGAGTATACAATGGGGAAAAGACCATCTCTTCAATAAATGGTGTTGGAAAAACTGGGCAGGTACGTGCAAAAGAATGGACCAGGACAACTTTCTTATACCATATTTAAAATAAACCCGAAATGGACTAAAGAACTAAATGTTAGATCTGAAACCATAAAATTAGAAGAAAAGAGGCAGTAAACTCTTGGATGTCGATCTTAGCAATAATTTTTTGGATCTATCTCCTCAGGCAAGGGCAAAAGCAAAAAATAAACAAATGTAACTATATCAAACTAAAAAGCTTTATGTACAATGAAGGAAACCATCGACAAAGTGAAAAAGGCAACCTACAGAACGGAAGAAGATATTTGCAAATGATACATCCAATAAGGGGTTAATATACAAAATATATAATGAACTCACAGGATTCAACACCAAAAAAAAAAAAAAAAAAACCACAAATTTTTAAAATGGGCCGAGAACCTGAACAGACATTATTCCAAAGAAGACATAGAGATGACAAACAAACACAAGATGATGTTCAACACCATTAATCATCAGGGAAATGCAAATCAAACCCACAGTGAGATCGCCCTGTCCACTGCCAGTATGGCTATTATCAAAAAGACAAAAAAACAGCAGGTGTGGGTGAGGATGAGGAGTAAAGGGAACCTTTGTGCTCTGTTGGTGGGAATGTGAATTGGTGCAGCCGCTATGGAAAACAGTATGGCTCTTCCTTAAAAAATTAAAAATAAAACTACCCTATGATCCAGTAATTCCACTCCGAGGTGTTCATCCAAAGTGAAAACACCCATTTGAAAAGATACAGGCACGCCTATGTTCATTGCAGCATTATTACAATAGCCAAGACATGGAAGTAACTTAAGTTGTCCCTCAACAGATGAATGGGTAAAGATTTGCTGTATAGATACACACAAATATTACTCAGCCATAAAAAAATAAAATAAAATAAAATCTTGCCATCTGCAACAACACGGATGGACAGCAAGGGTATTATGCTAAGTGAAAAAGTCCAAGAAAGACAAATACCATGTGATTTCACTTACATGGGGGATCTAAAAAAACAAATGAGCAAAACAGAAACAGACTCATACAGATAACACACTGGTGGTTGCCAGAGGGGAGTGTGGGAGGGGGATGGGCAAAGTAGGTGAAAGGAATTAACAGGTACAAATGTCCAGTTATAAAATACGTGAGTCACGGGGATGTAAAGTACAACATAGGAAATACAGTCAATATACTGTAGTAAGTATGTATGGTGGCGGATGGTAACTAGGTATCTTTCATAATGTATCTAAATGTTGAATCACTAGGTTATACACCTGAAACTAACATAATATTGTACGTCAATTATACTTCAACTTAAAAAAGTAAAACATGAGACAAGTTTTCACACTATCACTATTTCTATTCATTACACCAGAGGTACTAAGCAAGTACGTAAGTCAGAAAGGACGGGGAAGCAAGAAACCAGTACTATTTGCAGGTGATATAACAGTGTACATGCAAAAATCCAGAGGCATCTACAGATATATTATCACAGTTAATAAGTGAATTAGGCAAGATTCCTGCCCCAGGGTTAACAAACAAGTTTCAGCTATAGTTCTCTATATAAGCAAGGAACAGAAGCTAAAAGTTTTAAAATACCACTAACAGTAGCAAGAAAAAATACGAAATATCTAGGACTTAACAAAAGTTCTGTAAGAGCTCCACAAAGTATAAAATAGTGAGAAAAATTAAAGATGAAAACAAACGAAAGCTTTTACCATGTTCATGGATTTGAAGACAGTATTTCAAAGGCATTTCCCCCCATATTGGTCTATAGATTCAATGCAATCTCGATCAAAATCCCCACAGTCCTGTAGTGAGTGCAGACAATATTTTCTAGAAGTTTGGTTGTATAGTGGGGGGGGGGGGTAAAAATAGGGTGATAGCTAGAATAGGTCAGGGAATCAAGGAAGGATTTTTCTTTAAGATAGGAGAAAATTTAAAATGCTTACAAAAATGATTTGTACAGGCGTAAGATCCCAGCAAAGTGGAATGGATGGTTTTAGAAGGAAAAGAGAATTTATAAGAACAGAAAGACAGGAAGAAGGGGTGGGTGTAAATACAGGCTGGATTGTAGGTCTGGTGTGGGAGTTAAAGCGAGTTCCCAACTGGTGACTCCCATTTTCTTAGCAATATAAGAGATGCTGAAGAATGAAACAGAATTTGGCAAAAATAAAGAATTTTAAAGTAGTCCTTGTGGGGTGTGAGAAAATGAGTTGACAAGAGAAACAGAGTACGGTTGCTGAGCAGTCCCAAGAGTCTATTTGAGATTGGAAAGTGTGAAAGTATAAAGGCAGCGGACAGGAAAACATGCAGGCGGGGTGTTAGGACACTGGCCAGAGTGGTCCCGAAACAACAGGTGGCAGTGTCTAAGCTGGATAAACAGGACATGAGGGGTGGGGGCGCTGCTGAGCTGGGAGGTAGGAAAGGGATCCGTGGATGTCCCAAGGAAAATCGTGTCTTTTCATCTTTCTCATTTAATTCTGTACCCTTTTATCACTTATCTCCCTCAGAGACGACGGGAGCCCAGAGGAGAGATGATGAAGCCTCCCAGGGACACAGCCAGGAGTAGAAAGGTCACCTCAGAAACACTGGTCGTAGCAGTGAGGACACCTTCAGCTGCAAGCAACAAGAAAGCTTAAGGAACCATGCCTTAAAATAAGAAGATCCGGACATGGAGCAAACTGCAATGTTGGCTTATTCAGAATAAGCCCGAGGACCACTGAGGACTCAGGCTCCCTCCATGTCTCCACTACCTTGTTCTCAGACGGCCTCCCTTGTGGTACCAAGGGATCACATCTTGGTCAACTCGGGATTTGCAGTGCCTGACACGTAGCAGGTTCTCCAAGCGTTTTTGTGGCATGAACGAATAAATGGATTTATTTCGTGGTTTTTCATAGACTTAGAAGTTCGATCAGCCTGACAAAAGGAAGGATTTTAACACCAGACTTGGGTCATATCCTCAGAAACCCCTGGACACTAAGATGATGGATTTCCTCAGAGAGCTGTCTAAATCCGGGCAAACCACTGTTCTGTGGCCAGGGTCACATGGGGCTTTGGAAAGAGCCAGATTAGTTGCTTTAAGTAGACGTCCTCCACCCCTTGAGCTCCTTCCCGTTAGGAATGCCCCTTGTGCACCAGCCCCAGCCCTTGGCTGCCTGGGTGGCCCCTCCTCCCATGTCCTGGAGCAGAGCTGTGATTATGTATGCATCATCTGTTCACCCCAGCCTGCCCCCCTGGACCAAAGGTCTCCAGGGCACAGGAGCTGCGGCTCATACCTCACTTCTTATTTTACGCACCTTATTAACCTCTGCGCTTGAGTTTGGACTCCATGATTACCTCCCTGGTGACCTTAAGCAAAGCCTCTCTGAGGTTGAGGCTCATAATTTATAAAGTGTTCCCTAGGGTCTCATCCAGCCCACAATTCTCTGGTTCTTTTCGACTGGTTTTTGTGGCCCTTTTAAAGATAGGATGAAAAACAGAAAGCATGATCGCCAGACAGCATAGCAGCCGTTGTCGATGGAAGATATTACAGGAAAAACTCAAGCAGAATCCAATGAGGGACTGATGGTGAGGAAGGGAAGAAGTACCAGAGGTGGGGGGAGGGGGCGTCAAACCAAGGTAATAAAGGTCCTTAGCCTGGCAACTCCACAGATGTTGTCTGCAGAAACCAGAAACCTGTGAGGGCCACCAAACATTCCCAGCACCCAAACTCCAAGTACAGGGCTGTGAAATTGGGGGGCCGGTAGGGGTGCACCCTGGACAGCACGACGTGACCTGCTCTTTCAACTCCTTAGCAGGCCAACAGAAACTTAATCTGACCCCACGTAATTTAAAGTCTGCTAATAAGCACATTACAAAAAGGAAAATGAAACAGGTGAGATTAATTTTCACATTTTAGTTAACTCAATTTATCAAAAATATTGAAGACTTGTTACATGTTGAAATGATAAACTATTATCAAGGTACTTTACATTTTTTATACTAAGTCTTTAACATTTAGTGTGCATTTTACGTTTACTCGCTATTCGAACTAGCCACATATCAAGTGCTCAGTAGCCATGTGGATAACCCATGTCTAAATGACGTGGAATTCGAGATGCAAGAGTTCAGTCATATATTAAATGCCAGGCACGATTATAGACTGAGCTTATCCTTTTCTCACGAAATTGACATTCCTGTATGAGACACAGGACATGAACAGATTTCCTTTTAATTTTACTTCAGATGGTGACAGGTACTATGAAAAAAAACAGGAAAAAGGGTGACTTGACAGAAAGCAAGTAAAGAGGAAAAGGTAGAAACGACTTCAGATAAAACAGGCCAAGGCTCAGAAGGTGAAATTTGAGCACGGATCTGAGAAGCAAGAAGAAGCCAGTGGAGTGAAGACCTGAGGGTGAGGCATTCCAAGCCCAAGAGTCAGAGAAAATGCCCTGGGGTCAGGATAAGCTTGTCTGGACTTCCACAGCAGAAAGAAGGCCAACGTGGCAAGAGTGTGGGAATGGAGGGGACAGTGATAAGGGAGAAGTCAGAAAAGCAGGCAGCTAGCTACCAGACCATGTAGGGCAGTAGCTCTCAATTTTGGCTGCAACAGAGAACCAACTCTACGGCTTCTAGAAAATATTCATGCCCATTGGGCTCCTGGGTGGCTCAGTCAGTTGAGCATCCAGCTCTTGGTTCGGGCTCAGGTCGTGATCTCATGGGTTGCAGAATCTAGCCCTGTGTCAGTTCTGAAATCAATGGGGAGTCTGCGGGAAGATTCGCTCCCTCTGCCCCTCCTCCCCAGTGCATGTGTGCTCTAAAATAAATAAATCTTTAAAAAAAAAAAAAAAAATCTCCTGCCCAGCCTCCCATCTCCTCACTGAGATTCTGACTCCGCTCTGTGGAAAGCCAAGCACCAGTATTTTTAAAAACCATTCCAGGCGATTCAAAAGTGTAAGGCAGGGTTAAGAGCCACATAAGTAAGGAGTTGCACAACCCAAGAGTTTGCGTTTATTTCAAATGCAACGGAAAGGCATGGACAGGTTTAGGGAAAGGTGTGACATGATCTGATTGGCCTTTTAAGAGCTGATGCTTTGTGGAGAAAGGACTCTAGAGAGGTGACAACAGAAACAATGCTAGTTAGGACCTACTGGGGAGAGAATACAGGGAATCAGGATGTATATTGGGCATAGGGCTTGGGGGGAGGAGGAGGTGGTCCTCAGAAAGGTGGCATTTACTTTGAACTTTTGTATCAAATTTGCAAGGAGGACTTTGTTTGGTGAGATCTTTTCTATTCTCCCTTGGAAATCGGATCTGTGCATGCCCCAGAGTTGACCTTCTGCTGCCATTGCCGGCTCGATCGGTTTCCCCCATTCCCTGAAGGCTCTTTTGACCCTATCCCTGCTGCATTTGAATGACCCAGGAGTGGGCAGTTGATCAGCGCTGGGCCAATAAGGGAACGCTGTCATAAAGACCGAGAAATCTGGGAGGCCGCGTGCACCCTGGAATTATCCGCTGCCACATTTCCTCCATGAGGAGTACGCATGACACAGACACACCAAAAGCAAGAGGGAAGCCTCCCAGAGGCCTTGGAAGCCCTGCTTCCAGACGTTACTGAGGACCAGCCCTGTGCCTGCCCTTCCTGAGGCTGTGAGTTGACTCTTAATGAGGTGAAATTCACATGGCATGAAAGTAACCACTTTAAAGTGTACAATTTCATGGCATTTAGTACATTCACCATGTTGTGCAAGCGTACTGCTAATTCCAAAAGCACTTTCATCATCCCAAAAGAAAACCCCAGACCATTAAGCAGTCGATCCCCATCCTTCCTGCCCATCCCGAGCAACCACGATTCTAATTTCTGTCTCTAGGGAATCGACCTATTCTGGATATTTCCTATAAATAGACCTACCCCCTGACCTTTGTCTCTGGCTTCTTCAGTTAGCATAAGGTCTTCAAGGTTCATCCGTGTTTTAGTATGTATCAGAATTCCTTTTTGTGGCTGGATCGCATTCCATTATACGCATACGCCACAGTTTGTGGGTCCACTCACCCACTGATGGACACTGGCGTTGCTTTTTGGCTACATGAACAGTGCTGTGAGGCGCATCCATGTAGAAGTTTTGGTCTGGTCTCTATTTTCATTTTGGGGGGTATATACTTAGGAGTAGAATTGCTGGGTCATAAGTGATTTTTTTTTTTTTTTTAAGATTTTAACAGAGAGAGAAAGCACAGCAGAGGGAGCGGGAGAGGGAGAAGCAGGCTCCCCGCTGAGCAAGGAGCTGGGTGCGCAGGGCTGATCTGGGGATCATGACCTGAGCCTGAGCCAAAGGCAGATGCTTAACCGACTGAGCCACCCAGGCGCCCTTCATATAGGAATTCATTTCAATTTTTTGAGGAACCACCAATAGCAGTATTTTCTTTTTGCTTGAAGTGGTACATACCATATTTCTGTTAGTTTCATCAAGAAGAGTCCTGGTGCTATGGGCTCAAACCAACTTTCTGGTCCATTCAGCAAGTCCTTTGAAAATACCTGGTCCAGCACACCCCAACAGCAGCAGCAGGACAGGATGCCCGGCCGGTACCACAGCCTTGTCCCGACTCTCTCTGAGCTCCCCACTCCCTACCTGCCCTCCTTTACCGCCCCCTCCTGCTGGCTCCCCCGTGGGGACACAGGGCTCCTGGCACTTCTGGGCTTCTACCTGTCCCCTTGACGCAACCATCACCGCCCTCCAAGTGTTCTCCTCTTCCTCCACAGCGTACGGCTTACCTGCAGCCCATCTCAGGTCCCCATAAAGCCTTCCACCTCTGCCCCACGACGCCTCGTACTGCCATCGTCCTGGGCACACCCACGGCCCTCACGACAGGCTTCTGCCCCAGTCAGCCCTCAGTTCTGCTGTTTCTGCCTACGGCTCTTATAATTTCAGGCGTCAGCCAGCGATGCCCACCACCCCTGTCTCTGCTGGCCCCCACAGGGCAGGCACTCAGGGCAGCACGTACAGACGGTGGACACGAAGCCACAAATGCAGGAGATAAGCCCCCGCCCCCTCCAAGGCGAGCACAGATCTCCTGTTTGCTCATAAAGGCCCCGTGGCAGCCTTTACAGAACAGAACAGAGATTTTTCAGTGCCTACTCCTAGCCAGACGTATTGTGACCATCCACCACAATAAAGGACCAGGACAGCTAACAATTGTTCTTGAGCAGGACCCGGCAAGGCAGGGATTCATCTATCCATTGCACGAATGAGGCCATTGCGGCCGAAAGATTAAGAAACTACCTGAGGTCAACTTGCTATGAGCGCTAAAGCTGGGTTTAGGTCCAGACCAGTCTGACGCCCAATTCTAGAGTCCTTTTACCACATGAAGCTGAAATTGCCACATATTGGACGACACACCGGCAAGATGGCAGGGAGAGAATTACACTTACTGTTTTATTGTACCTCATACTGGAACGTACATCCTGGTGGACACATTTTGAAAAGCAACTTGGCAATAAGTATCGAGCCCGTAAAAGTGTTCTTACAACTTGATCTTGATGAATTTATTTTCAGGAAATCAATTTTATTATAGAAAAAGGGATATGTCCAGGGCATACCTTTTTGCATTATTTATAACAGCAATTAGCAGGGAATAATCTCAATGTCCAAATATAGGAAACTAGTTAAGAAGATTATGGTATCGAGGCAAAGGAATATTGTACAACAGTGGTTCTCAAGTAGAAACAATGTTTCTCTGCCAAGAAACATTTGGCAGTGTCTGAAGACATTTGTGGTTGTCCCAATGGGGGAGAGGGAAAAGGAGGATTTCTATGGGCATCTAAGCAAGAAAGGCCAGAGGGGCTGTTGAACATGCCACGATGCATAGGACAGGCCCCCGAATGTCAATAGTGCAGAGGGTGAGAAACTTTTCTTTTTTTTTTAAGATTTTATTTATTTATTTGACAGAGAGAGAGACAGCCAGTGAGAGAGGGAACACAAGCAGGGGGAGTGGGAGAGGAAGAAGCAGGCTCCCAGCAGAGGAGCCTGATGTGGGGCTCGATCCCAGGACCCTGGGATCACTCCCTGAGCCAAAGGCAGATGCTTAACATCTGAGCCACCTGGGTGCCCCGAGGAACTCTTTTATAGAAACTATTAATATGAAGGCTGTATTTTATGTTGAGAGAACAAATAGAAATCAAAGTTTGGGGTACACCATAATTTTCACCATGGAAAACTATCTTGCATAGGAGGGAACATTACATGAAAAAAGATGGTAAGCAGAAAAAATACTCTAGTGGAAACAAATCTGACTCTCTGAAAGGTTCTCTTGAACCATGTTTTTTTTGTTTTGTTTTGTTTTTTGGTTTTGTTTTGTTTTTGCTGTTTTTTTTTAGAAAAAGGGGAGGGGGAGAGGGAGTGGGACAATCTTAAACAGGTTCCATGCCCAGTGTGGAGCCAGACGTGGGACTCGAACTCACAATCCTGAGATCATGACTGTGACAGTTCACCAACTGAGCCACCCAGGCGCCCCATGTCATGTTAGTTTTTGCACTAAACAAAAATTGGGGGGAAAAAAGTCGAAGCACAACTTGCTACATATAGGAGTAGCAGTTGTTACTATCTAGACTTAACATTGTGTCTAGCACACTTTCTATGCTTAAATAGTTTGGAAAGAAGGATTTTTAACAAAAGCTATGTGAACAGATTGGATCAAAAGTGGTATTTTTAGAAAATCATCCAAATGTCATGATCTACCATGTTGATCCAGACTCCTTCTGATGCAAGGGACAGAACCAAACTGAAACTAGTTAATACACAAAAAATATGTTGATACACGTGACCTGGAAAAAAGAGATCTGGCATGAGGTCAAGTGGACCCAAGAGCTTACACCATGGTCTCTTCAACCTTGGATGCTCTGTGATTTCTTGGTCTTTCACTCTCAAACTAGTATCACATACTCAGTTTCTGAACCTGGCCCCCATTCCCAACTGCATACAGCCTCCTCCTGCCGATGGGGGATAGGAAGAGGCACAAAAGGCTCTGAGCTTAACAGCATTTTAAGTATCCATCCATGAGTCCAGAAAAAGAGAAAACTATCTGCTTCATCAGAGAAAAATCTAAAAGGTTTCTGACTGGTTTTGTTTGGGTCACACACTTACCCATTGGTCTAACTGCCATGGTTGAATGCTGGTAATAGAAAGTAGGAGGAGAATTGACAGGAAAGGGGGTTAGACAAAAACAACAAATGTCCACCATCCGCACGAACTGACGAACATTTGGATACTTGAAAATATCTGGGGACACAGGCATAGGAGTGAGGTAGGAGGACAGAGTCCAAAAGACAGAAAATATTTGGGGTGTCATATTATCAAAGAATAATGAAATATCTTGGTGGCTTGCTTTTTTCTGCAACAAAAGGGGTAGGATGGTGGAATCATAGAGCTGAAACCTCTTTGTTCCTGTAGACATAAGGTAACATAACAAACACATCTTTTTTGGAAGCCTGCGGCATCCTAGTCCTAGGTTAGGTTCTGAATACCTTGGAGAGAGGCAGAAGCCATGCTTGTCAGCCAGGTTGGCCTTCCAGGTGAGATGGAACAGTAAAGGTGGACCTTGGCCTTGAAGGGTATTCATTGAACTGAATTTCAGAAAGGAAAGACCCAGTGAATTAACTGAAAAAGATATTGAGTAGAGCAATGGCTTTCAAAGCTTTTTTGATGTAAACTCAACAACAACAAAAAAACACATTTTACATTGCAATTCTGTATACATATGGCACATACACGTGTAACTCGGACAGAAGTGTGATGAAACTACACCTGATGCAGTCTGATACTCTTCACCCATTCTGCTTTATTGCATTTTTATTTATTTGAGAGAGAGTGTGCATGTGTGTACATGAGTATGGGGAGGGGCAGAGGGAGAGGCAGACCCCCCACTGAGCAGGGAGCCCGACATGGGGCTCGATCCCAGGACACTGAGATCATGACCTGAGCTGAAGGCAGTTGCTCAACCAACTGAACCGCCCATACACCCTATTTCATTTTTTTAAAATACATCTTTAATGACCCACAAAACTGATTTCAAGTCAAGACCCACTAATGGGGGCGCCTGGGTGGCTCAGTCGTTGAGCGTCTGCCTTCGGCTCGGGGTGTGATCCCCGAGTCCTGGGATCGAGCCCCACATCAGGCTCCTCTGCTGGGAGTCTGCTTCTTCCTCTCCCACCCCCTGCTTGTGTTCCCCTCTCTCACTGGCCGTCTCTCTCTCTCTCTCCGTCAAATAAATAAATAAATCTTAAAAAAAAAAAAAAAAAGACCCACTAATGGTTTGAGACCAGCGATTTGGAACGTCTATTAAGAGAGGAAAAGTTGGCAGAAGACATGAATAGACATTTTTCCAAAGAAGACATCCAGATGGCCCACAGACACATGAAAATATGGTCAACATCACTGATCATCAGGGAAACGCAAATCAAAACCACAATAAGATATCGTTTCACGCCTATCAGAATGGCTAAAATCAACAACACAAGAAACAACAGGTGTTGGTGAGGATGTGGAGAAAGGGGAACCCTCTTGCCCTATTGATGGGAATGCAAACTGGTGCAGCCACTGTGGAAAACAGCATGAAGTTTCCTCGAAAAGTCAAAAATAGAACTACCCCACAATCCAGCAATTGTACTACTAGGTACTTAGCCAAAGGATAGAAAAACACTAATTCAAAGGGATACATGCACCCTGATGTTAACAGCAGAGTTATCTACAACAGCCAACTTATTTGAGAGAGAGAGAGAGAGAATAAGTGGGAGGGGGAGAGACAAGAGGGAGAGGGAGAAGCAGACTCCCCACTGAGCAGGAACCCTGACGTGGGGCTTGACCCCGGGACCCTGGGATCATGACCTGAGCCGAAGGCAGATGCTTAACCGACTGAGCAACCCAGGTGCCCCTCAAGTTTCCTGGTTTCTAACAGGAAAAAAAAAAAAAATAGGTGCCTAGATGAAGCACGACTTATACCATCACTGAAACCAGCGAGGATTTCCTCCCTGCCCCAAGGGAGTTGGTCGGAATGAATTCCACCTTCAGTAGGGATCCCCAGTGAAAACAACAGCAGGGTTCAAGGGTCAGTACAGACAAATGGCACATGCTTCAGTACAGACTAGTGGCACAGGTCAAAGTTCAACTCATCAACATGAATTATTTGAAAGACCAAGACAACACAGTCCAAGTCTGCAGCCACCTGATGGATAACCTTTGACCCAAAGATAATATTCAAGAATATAGAGAAAGAGATGAATGGCTTATCCTTCAAGCAATCCTCCATAAACATTGTTTCTTTAAAATGAGCTTCTGATAAGAATAGAGCTGCAGAGTTTGAAGTTATACTATCAGGCAAAAGCTTTATTTTTCCTATTAAAGGAAGGCTGAACATGCTTTGGCCATCAGCCAAGTGGAGGGTTGAGCCAATGTCCTCCTTTGCCAAGTTAAGGAGCCTAATCAGGATGGGAGCCAGCATGAAAATTCACTGAACCTCCACCCAGAACAGGGCCAAGACGAGCAGCAAAGTTTCCCACAGGAATTAGTTCTGCATCTATTTCAACGTGGGGGCAAGGTCCCCAAAGCTGTAGGTCATAGAGATCAGCCACTAGCACGTTAGCGTAGGGAAGGTTCCAAGCGGCCAGTACCAATTGCTCATTAAGACCACAGAACACTTAACAAAGTGCCCAGGACACTTAGAACCTTAATACCAAGTCATGGATTAAAGAGAAACAGTGCAGAATCTAACCAAAATGAACTACATAGTTATCTTTACAAGTCATAAAAGAGAGAGAGAGAGAGAGAGCGTGAGAAAGAAGGGGGAAGAGTATATACCAAGGCTAAGAAGAAAAAAAGGCTTGGACATCACTATGAATTATGGTCTATGAAAATAGATACTTGTCACCACAAAGTCTTCTGGTGATGTGAAAAGAAAGTTCTAAGGAATTCTCATTTGTCCCTCCCCCTCCATTGCCCAACTGTCCACAGCTCACTCAACTCAAACACCCTAAGGGTCTGTTTCACTTTTTCCTTCCCACACAAGCATCACACCACAATCTGCCCTTTCCAAACCGCCACTGGCAATTTCAACTAAACCGATCACATGTCAATTAATTCTAGGAGGCTAGTCCTGATGCCAAGAAACTATGGCACTGTCCCCATCAGAAATCACGACCCTCGGGGCGCCTGGGTGGCGCAGTCGTTAAGCGTCTGCCTTTGGCTCAGGGCGTGATCCCGGCGTTCTGGGATCAAGCCCCACATCAGGCTCCTCGGCCGGGAGCCTGCTTCTTCCTCTCCCACTCCCCCTGCTTGTGTTCCCTCTCTCGCTGGCTGTCTCTCTGTCAAATAAATAAATACAATCTTTAAAAAAAAAAAAAAAGAAAGAAAGAAATCACGACCCTCATCTACCAAGCTGGCCTCATCCCACAGGCAAGTGAAAGACCTAAGGTCCTCCTCTTATTCAACTGAAGCGACATATTGGAGACAAATTTTAATTTAATTCAAATTAGCCTGAAGTGGGAAATTAATACATGTTTGATTCCCCATGACACCTAGGATTGTGTACCCTGTAGGAGCTCAATAATTGCTAACTTGGTGAATACTTTATTCCAGGTGCTGTTAAAGCTTTACATAATTTATTTCACACTTACATTTTGTCATTCATTCTGGCGATATACTATCCCCATTTTAAAGATGGGGAAACAGAGGCTCTGGCAAATCCATTGACTCATCCAAGACAATACAGCTAGTAAGCAGCGCAGTGGATCCCGAGACTACCCAATGCTGGAGCCTAAGCTCTTTGCACTCCCCCAGGCCTTTTCCTAAAAACACTTCATGAAAGCTGCAAACTCCTCCAGTGACTGCTGAGCCAATGACAGAAATCATAGGCGGGCAAAACTCAGCTCAACACCACGTAAACTTTCTAACTGTTACAAAGCCCAGCAACAGAACTGACCATGAGGTAGTGAATGCTTCATCCTAGGAATGACTTTTTTGAGTTCGCATAGACAGGGATCGCTGCTTTGCTTGACATGCTCGACTAGATGGTCTCAATACCAGAAATCACAAAAACCAAGACTGAAAGATTCTGAGAAATGAAGCCGGAGTGCAGTCCCAGGATCCTTTCCTCAACACCTGGAGCAGGAGACGCTGTGCTTCAGGAGGCATGGAGATGAAAAGACACAACTCCCGGTACAATTTGAGCTGGACATTGAAGAAAAATGGGATTTCAGAAAATGGGAGTGGAAAAGAGTTGAATGTTATGCCTGGTTCCAAATGCAGGGAACGGAATATTCAACACAGGATGGTGAAAGCATAGAAAATGGATAGGGAAGGAGAGGATATATCACAGAGAGTAGTAGGAGAAAAGCATTGATGGGTAATATGAGGCCAGATTATAGAGGGCTCCAACAATGTGTCACAAGAATTATACACCATGACCCAGCGGAATTTATCCCGGGAATGCAAGACTGGTTCAACAGTCAAAAAATCGACGTTAGCTCACAAACTCACCAGGCTAAAGAAGAAAAATTGTAAAATCGTATTAATTGATTCAGAAAAGGCATTTAACAGAATTCAACACCCATTTGTGGTTAAAAAAAAAAATCCTCAGCAAACTAGGAATAGAGAAGAACTTCATCGATCTGATACGGAATATCTACAAAAATCCTACAGTTAACATCCCATTTAATGTGAGAAATGGGTTACTTTCCCCCTAAGTTCAGGAACAAGGCAGAGAAGTCCACGCTCACCGTTCCTCTTCACAGCCACACTAGAAGTCCTAGCTACTGCAGTAAGACAAGAAAAGGAAATAAAAAATATACAGATGGGGGAGAAAAAGAAACAATTTTCATTAACAGTTAGCAAGACTGCCTATATAAACAGATCAGTCTGGCACCTGGTATAGGAAGGGCTCTTACTAATTTGATAACATAGTTTTGAATTAAGAAGATGAAATTCATTTCTCAAGTTCATGCTAGAGACCAACCAGAGCCCATGTAAAAAAAAGTATAAAACTCAGGCACCTGGGTGGTGCAGTTGGTTAAGCATCCGAATCATGGTTTTGGCTCAGGTCACGATCCCAGGGTGGTGAGATCGAGCCCTGCATCAGTCTCCATGCTCAGTGTGGAGTCTGCTTAAGATTGTTTCCCCTCCCTCCCCCTGTGCTCCTCCCCTCTCTTGCACTCTGTCTCTAAAATAAATAGATAAAATCTTCAAAAAAAAAAAAAAAGACAAAAAAAAACACCCAATAAGCAAACAAAACCAAACCCCCAATTGAACTAGCAAACTTGAACTGAGTTGATATGGATGTTAACACACTTAACTGAGAAGTGAAAGATTTCACTAGATCTCAGATATCAAGTCATCTGTTCTGTTTAGGCTGACTCAATTGCCCTCTTCTTCTCCTCCTCTACCAGAGAAATCGAATTCTGTTTTGGAGGGCAGGGCATAATGTGATAGCTGTGTACTAACAAGTTGCTTTATAACGGCCATGTATACATTTCATCCTCTGCTAGGCTTAGCCCAAACAATTAGGATAACACTAGAAACAAAAGTGGCCACAAGACAATCCAACATTTCCATATTTCTGTGACGGTTTCCAAGTGAATAGGTCCTTCTATAACTATCAAACTAGGGTAGAAAACCATCAGAACAATTCAATCAGTGGGAATGGAGTCCAGTACACATTGCTCACGCATTGACAGGAAAAAAAAAAAAAAGGAAATTTAAGACAAGTAGAGTGTGAATGAATTCCTTTTACTATATTCATGCAAGGGAATATCGTTAAGCTGTGAAAACGAGCAAGCCGCAGCCATACACATGATCGTGGAAAAATATTCCTGATGTAACGTTGAGCAAAAAAAGCAAGGCCAAAAAGAATACATGTAGTTTAATTTCATTTAAATAAAGTTCAGAAACAACTAAACTCATTTTTTATCTAGGCTCACATACACAAAAAGTCAGGCTAATGCGGGGGGGATGGGAGTGGGTGAAATAGATTAGAAAAGGATACACAGGTGTCTGGGGTGTTGGCTATTTGGAAACAGAGATTCACGTTGTAACAACTAAACTGTATACAGATGCATTTTATGCACTTCTTTCAGTGTATATTTCACAATAAAGGTATTTAAAACATATTCTTTAAAAAGACAAATATAGTGTGATTAATTAAAAAGAAAAAGTAGAAGATTCAGCCAGACCGAGTTTTGAGTCTTGCACCATTATTTCCAGCCACGGGACAAGCAGTTTCTCCATCTCTCTGAGCCCTCCGTATTCTCACTTTTACAGGGAGAATCATACTAATATCTACCTAATATCTAGCAATTAAATGTGAAGATACACATAAATTTGATTGGCTGTCAGTGGCTAAACAAACGTTTGATTTGTTCCTCCAGTTGGTAAGGCCAAGCCTACCCACGAAAGCATTATTTTCCAAAGCAGAGGAGGGTATAGGGAGTACTGAGAGCAGAGGGAGAGTCCTGAGGGCTGGAGTGGACAACAGAGGCATTCCAGAAGGGCATGGGGTTCCAGGTGAATCTTAAAGGATTTGCTTGAAATAACTATTGGATGAGCAAATGAATGAAAAGCACGGAGAAACAAAATTGAAAGGTGTGAGATATATTCCAGAGGCAGTGAGTAGACCACAGATAACATTAAAGATGGCCCCAGACTCTGCAGAAATTTTGTCTAAATGAGTTTTCTCCCTGTGGGTGCCCACGCGAACATTCAGGCATTTTCTAGAGATGGGCATTTCTGTTCCCCTGGCCCTAGGGAAGCCGTGTGTCTATGGAAACCACACTGTGGCTGGTTTGACCCCCTGGTACGATGCTATCTCTCTGACCTATCTGTGACCCGAATATTTGGGTGTATTCATTTCCCGTAGCCCCACTGGGACAAGACAGCTCTTGCACCTGCTGACATATTTAGACACATACATTATCTCAACGGCCACTGTTCTCTCTCGATAACCACCACGTCACCTAGATTGCTAAAGTCAGCTTCCTCCACAAACCACAGTGCAAAAGATTCTCATGGGAAAAAAAAAAAAAAAAAGGTGCCAAGGCATCTTCTGACTTTGGTGCTTGGGTTTTCAAAATGAAGTTTTCAGATAAGAATACTGGTCAGAGGGACCAAGAGGTTTTGGGGCTGCGGGGTTGCCCACAAAGATAGAGTGGGAGAGCGGGTAGAGGAGAGACTTAGAGGCAGCAGAAACTGATGGAAAGTACCCTAGAGATCCAAGCTCTAGCTTGGGGCCTGACATTCGATCTCTCAGTGACCTTGGACGGATCATTTAACCTCGCCAGCATCGGTTTTGTTACGTGGACATCAGGAGGCTGGTGGATGTGACCTCTAAGAATCTGGCAGCTCTTCCATTCTAGGACCACAAATGCAAGAGACCCTACTTTCTGGGCTGGGAAGAAACAGGTCAAGCCCCCTCTTCTTTTCTGATATGCCTTTGTCCATTCTCCCCCTCATGACCTCTAGGTAACTCAGTAAGTGGACCCATCATTAAAGAGCCAATGAATAAATTTGGATGGAATCAGTAGGTCTGTTTTTCCTATTTACCACCTTCAGTGTCCCACAAAGAAGAAGAAAAAAAATCACTGCAGGATGGTTTCCTCTGCCCAATGAGGCTTGAAGTGGGATTACTCAAGTCCAGATCCCAGAAGCCTCATATGGGTACCACGCCTTTGCGAGACATGGACAGGCTGGCCTTTGCCTGGAAGAGACAGGCCAGAATGGCAAGGGTCTGGGAACCTTGTCTGCTGAGGAGAAGTAGGACTGAGGGCACTGAGACTGGACAGGAGCAGTCTCCAGAGCCACAGAATGATGGCCACAAGCAGCTGGAAGGCGGACAGAGAGGATAGGTTTGTTCGATGTTGCTCCAAGGGCCACCAAAGGAAGCTCCTAGGAAAGCAGGAGACTTCGCCACAGGAGGAAGAGCTTGCCTGCAATTCGAGCATCCAAGAATATCTCACAGCGGTGGTGACCTCCCTGCCCCAGAAAATGTTCTCGCTCCAAAGGCTCCATGCCCATCTGCAAGGAGACCTCCCAGAGGGGCACCTGGGTGGCTCAGTCTGTTGGGCATCTGCCTTTGGTCATGATCCCAGGGTCCTGGGATTGAGCCCCACATCAGGCTCCTTGCTCATCAGGGAGCCTGCTTCTCCCTGTTTGCCGCTCCCCTGCTTATGCTCTCTGACAATTAAAATCTTGAGAGAGAGACAGACAGACAGACTTTAGAGAGCATACATTCAGCAGGCAAGGGGTCAAGTGTCCTTTACAAGGCTGAGATCCTAGGATTCTACCAGAGTGGACCCTGGAGTTTAGCAAACGTTCACCTTCCTTTCTAGCTGTATTTTTTTTAAAACGTGTCTGAATTCTTCCATACAGAATTCTGTGCTATAGGGTTGTACTTAACCACTTTTCCATCAATCTTTAAGGGGAGAGAGTTTTGAGGTTAAAGTCCCCTTAATTTCCATTTCCTTTCCCAGTCAGAAGTCCCACCAATGTGATCAGGAATGAAACATTTTATTATTTTTTAAAGATTTTATTCATTCATTTCAGAGAGACAAAAGCAAGAGAGATCACAGAGGGAGAGGGAGAAGACCACTTGCCGCTGAGCAGGGAGCCCAACGTGGGGCTCGATCCTAGGACCCTGAGATCATGACGTGAGCCGAAGGCAGCTGCTTAAATGACAGAGCCACCCAGGCGCCCCAGGAATAAAACATCTTAGGTGCAGCAGGGAGCATTAGTTACAGGTTTTGAAATGCCAATTATCCCTATGCAAAGTGAAAAATGTAAGTTTGGATTTTTCGGATCAAACTGTTAGAGAGAGAGAGACCCACCCTTTCCCTGCTGAGATGAAGAAAACACAGTCCCTTTTACACAGCAGCTCAGTGGCCGTCACACAGGGCAGTGGCAGGCATTCAGAACGCACTCCACCACATTCAGGGGAAAGAAAACCTCGAGCGTCATCCAGGGAGGTGACCGGCTATGGCCCACTCAGGCCGGTTTGAAGTTTCCTTCCCCACCTCTGGGGTTCTTCGCTTAGTTTTCCTTCTGTAACCTGTCCCCTAATTTGCACCCAAGACATTCCTCTTCCAGAAATCACCATCACCAGTGTCGCCACGTCAAATTGAAAGAGAGACAACCTAGCTTTCCAATGAGAGAGGACAATTTTTTTCATCTCTGAACTGCCCATGTACAGCCCTGAGCAAGAATCATTTCAAATCCACGGAGCTACATGTAAAGATGCCGCAGCGAGGTGGGAAACGCTATACATACCGTCGGCTCACACCCTAGCAAATACGTATGTCCATGTGCAATGGTGTAAAAACGACTTGGGACAAATAGTTGAAATGATCTCGGGGAGACTTATCTGAAGGAAAGGTTCTCCTTCTACCCACTCCCTTCATAGGCCTGTATTTTAAATTTTCAGTAATATCTTGAAATTGTTTACACGGCAAGTAATGACTTAAATAATCATTACCTTTTTTTTTAAGATTGTATTTACTTGTCAGAGAGAGAGCACAAGCAGGGGGAACGGCAGGCAGAGGGAGAGGGAGAAGGAGGCCCCCTGCTGAGCAGGGAACACGACGCGGGGCTCAATCCCAGGACGCTGGGATCATGACCTGAGCCGAAGGCAGACACTTAACCGACTGAGCCACCCAGGCGTCCCTCTAGTACTACCTTTTGAAGGCCAGCTTCCTTCCCTCAAGACACACTCATGTATAAACTGGGGCCGACCTGGTTAACCTGACTTTTTTTTGAAGTTGCCACAGCCTGTCTACTCTAAGCGGGACGTGGAGGGGAGAAGCTTCATAAAATGGCAATAAGCTTCAAGCTTCACTTTCTTAGCCAGGAAAGGTTTGCTCATGGAATGGTCACAATAACCCTCTGGAAGTAGGGATCATTTTGAGTCCAGGTTTTAAGAGTAAGTTTCACAGCCAGGACATAGTAGAGCTGGGCCTCTCCGTCCAGAGTCTCTGTGCTCCACCAGGAGGCCCTGGGCAGAGTGCTCCCTCTGTGTTTTGTTTGTCTTGGTTTCCAAAGAGTATTCCAGCAACATCATGGAGGATGGGTCTGCAGGAAGACCGTCTGGAGGCCAGCCGGGAAATGGCTGCCCCACCAATGTGACAGGTGCCAAGGACAGCAGTTAAGACTAGATCAAGGGAGTTGAAGAAAAGAGGACAGACGTTAGAGGGAAGTTGGCAGAGGACAACTTGGAAAGTCACCATTGGACAGGCTGAGAGAGAAAGGGGACGCTAGGTCTCTGCTGGGGGAGGAGGGCAGCGGACAGAGTGGAGAAGGGGAAGGTGGAGGAGGAGGGAAGGACGGACTCTGAAGAGCCTGTGGAAAGCTCTCCCTAAAGCACTGGACGCATGGGTCAGAAGGGTAAAACGAAGATGGGGTGAAAAAATTGGGAAGGCACAACATTTGGGGGCACTCATCGGGATATGAAAAGAATACTGTTAATCCAGTTCAGCTCCTAAATAGTTTATGGCTAAAGCTAGCTTTTGCTCCGTTGATTTTCACAGATCTAAATCCCTAAGGGCTAACGTAGAATCAAGATGAGAACTAACCCGGCCTTTGACAACCACCACATGAGGGAAAACGACGTAGCCAACTGTAGCAAAACACAAAACAGCAAGTCTTCCTTATTCAGGGGAGCAAAACAGAGCATTCCCAAACCAGCTATGGCCAAGCCGTGTGCCACGCGCAGAATACCAGAGTGTGAGACCCGGTACCTGCATTCAGGGGCTACCAGCATCCCTCCGTCCCTGGCATCAAATACCTGCTATCAACCCACGGGCTAAATGGGTCAGTCCGACGTGTCCTAATGAGTCCTGAAGTATCTTTCACAATTTAGGATCTGGTCTTGCCTTGAAGTGGCCAGGTTCTAGAAACTCTGTTATGTCTTCTTTTATTCACTTGGACCATCAAAGGGCTGGGATACATAATCATTTTTCCATTGTTTGAGCAGACCCCATTACAGCTGCTGAGAAGTGATAATTGAGTTTACCAAACGTAATTACCTCTGCTCAACCGACCTCCTCTTCAGTGCGCCCTTCTCCATCAGGAGGAACGAACGCCACCTTGCACAAAGGACCCTTGCATATTTGAATGGCTTCCCAGGAGTCTTTGAGTGGCATATAATTACACTTAATTTAATTTTTTTGTCATTAGTCCCAGAGGCTTTGATCCAAGGTCTGCATTATTCTGATATAAGGAAAATAAAGCTCCACCTCAAATTAAATATTTGCCTTTGTATATAGTTCGCTGTTCACTGTACAGCTCTGCTTCTGCTGGAGTCTCTGCTTTCCAGCGGCCACTTCTCCATTTGGCTGCTTGTCCACTTCCTTGTGTTTCCTGCCACGTGTCAGATCACCGGGAGCCCAAGCACACTCAGGTTTCCGGGTCGCTTCCAGACCCCAAGGTCCCACGAGGTGACACACATGGGAATCTAACATTTCTGGTATTTTCCAGGTGAGGCCAGCCATTCTCAGACCTTGAACTTGGGGGATAGGGTCTTCTCACTAAAAACACAAACTGGGGGTCAGGGGTGGCCCTGTCGATTGAGCGTCCGATTGTTGGTTTGGGCTCAGGTCATGATCTCGGGGTGCTGAGATCAAGCCCCATGTTGAGACCAGTGTGGGGCTCCGTCCTCAGCAGAGTCTACTTGAAATTATTTCCCTCTGCCACTTCCCCCCCGTTCTACTTGTGCTCCTTCTTTTTCTCAAATAAATAAATCTTAAAAAAACAAATAAATAAATCTTAAAGAAGGAAGAAAACACAAATTGTTGGAGAAAAAAATCCAGCTCTCACCCATTTGTTTCAGGTAATGTACCCAGCACAAGTCCCCATCTGGCCAACTCTCCATTTTTAAAGCAACATTTATTAAGTACCTTCAATGTGAGAGTACCTTATACCTGTTCCCAAGGACCTAACAATATTGTGAAACAGACACTGAGAGAGGTCAGTAATAGCAGGAGGCTACATGAAACATAGCCTAGAAGTGCAAAAAAAAACACCATGCAAAGGCATTTCAAAAAGAGGAACAAGCTTACTAGGCCATTCCCCTTCAGCTTTTGGGCACCCCCCCTCCCTGGCACTAAGCCAAGCATTGCACTGATCCCCAACTCTCCATTATCATGATTCTTTAGGGACCACCTGAACTCTCCCCAGCTTAGATTGAGAAGTTTATCATCTTGACCCACTGATTTCCTTTTCACTCCAATTCCCAGCGTCATCTCAGGAGAATTTTGGATCTGTGTGAATGATATCTAACGTCCCCATTTCCAGGCCCTTAACACTCTCAGCTCCATTGACCTTCACCTCCTGTCTCTGTTGGGCTGCCCATCCCCCAGAGGATCCACCTTCTAGATTACAACCACTGAGAACCACTACATCTTTGAAGTCCTAACCTCAACGCTCCACTCCCAGGTCACAGTCTGATTCCTCTAGCTCTCACTCAGGCCCTCGCACCACACCTACTCTCCAACCTCACCTTGACCTCTGAGCTCCTGACTCTCCCTGGTTCTCCATATCTATCAGCATCTCCTGACTTCACTCCCTCCCCCATCTAGCCAAGACCCTACAGAGTTTCACTTCAATTGTTCTCTTGACAGCCACCTCAGCTCAATTATCTACTTATCTTTCTAGCGCTTCTACTCCATAAAATCCTAAACCAAGATTATCCACGTTCTATACCGGGGTTTCTTTTAGGACTGCTGGAGAAAATCTCACCACAAGGAAGAATAGCGTCCCACACATTTATAGCATCAGCTACACCCTCATCCCTCTCAGCAATCCCTCCTCAACTTCTCCCATTCCCCTCAGGATCTTTTCTGACTTTCACGTTTTTCCCCAAGTTCCCTTTTCTCTTGGTTGAGCCTAATTCTTACTTGGCAGAAACACAAAGTCTCTCAACTTCCTGCCCCTCCATTGCCACTCCCTTGAAACCTATCTACATCTGTGCTCCACATTACCCCTCCTCAGAAGAAAAGGCATTCCGGATGTTCAGATGTACCCATTATCACTGACTTAAGGACTTGGTGCCATCAGGAAAAATTTCTCTTCTAGGATTGTCAACCTAGGGGTTCTCACTGGATTCTTCACTTCTTCTACGGACACACTTGCACCTCTTCTTTTAAAAAGATTCTTGGGGCGCCTGGGTGGCACAGCGGTTAAGCGTCTGCCTTCGGCTCAGGGCGTGATCCCGGCGTTATGGGATCGAGCCCCACATCAGGCTCTTCCACTATGAGCCTGCTTCTTCCTCTCCCACTCACCCTGCTTGTGTTCCCTCTCTCGCTGGCTGTCTCTATCTCTGTCAAATAAATAAATAAAATCTTTAAAAAAAAATAAAAAATAAAAAATAAAAATAAAAAAAAAAATAAAAAGATTCTTCAACCCAACCCTCCCCTCACTTTCACACACAGTACCCTTCTCTCCCACAGCTGGGCTTCTAGGACATACCATCTACATTTCAGTCTCCACTTTCTCACCTCCAATCCACTCCCCGATCCACACTCTGGCTTTCCCCTCTCCCACAACACACCACTGAGAATGTCTACTCAACAACGATACTTGGATGTCTAATGAATAGTGCAAACTCAAGATGCCCCAAACTAAACTTCTGATCTTTGAACCCAAACCTCCTTCACCTACAATTCCCACCACCTCAGTCAAGGGAAACAGCATGAGCAACTGAAAAGATGACGAGAAACTTGAGGTGGTCCTTTTGTCTCATACCCCACAGCCCAATCCATCAGGAATTCTGTTGGTGCTACCTTCAGAACATATCCAGAATTTGACCCTTCTGACCACTGCCAGTTCCACCACCCTGACTCAGGATACCATCATTTCTTGCCTGGATCACTGCAACAGGTCTCCCTGCTGCTACCCTCCCCTCCCTACAGTCTACTATCAATGCAGTAGCCAGAATAAGCTTTTTAAAAGTGTAAGTTAGACCATGTCATTCCTTGGCTCAAAAGTCTCCAATGGCTCCCCAAAGTCAAAGCCCTTCCCATGGTCTACCAAGCCCCCCACCCTCCACCTTACCTCCTTGATGGGATCTCCCACTATTTTCCCCTTACTCACTGCCCCCTCCAGCCACACTGGCTTCTTTGCTATTCCTGGAACATGCCAGGCACATTCCACCTTAAGGCCTTTTCACTGGCTATGCCTTTTATCCGAAACACTTTTGCCCCAGATAGTTACACGGTCAACGTCTCACTACTTTCAAAGTCTTTGCTTCCATATAACTTTCTGACCACCATATTGAAAATTGGCAACCTCTGCCCAGCATTCCTGATTTGCCCCTTATATGGTCAACCTTTTCCCTTTATAGCACTTACCACCTTCTCGCATGCTATAAAAATAGCTGTTATGTTCATTCTCTTTTGCTGTCTCGGCTCACAAGAATGAGATTATTTACTGATATATCCCAAACTCTAAGAACAGTGCCTGCCATATAGTAAGCATTCAGTAAGTATTGGTTAAAAATGAATTTCCAAGGTCACCAGCGAACTTCTGCCAGACCCAAAGAGAACTTTCTAGTCCTCAGCGTTTTGGATCTCTCTGCAATTGTGACGCTGTTGACCACTGCATCTTCCTTCAGTTTCTCTTCATCTCTGGCCACTCATCCTTGCCGATTTACAGGTTTCTTTTCCATTAAATATCAGTGATCCCCCCAGCTCTATCTTCAATCCTCCCTCCTCCCTATAGTCCTCTCATGCTCCTTAAACAAGGTCATCCATTCAAGGTCTTCACCACCACCTGAACATCGACTCATCTAAAATTTGTACCTTCAGACAGACATCTCTCCAAGTTTCAGACCTAGGTAACTAGCTGGTTACTGGATAATCTCAAATTCGATATGTCCAAATCTGCTCCTCTTCCAGAGTTCCCTCTTTCCGTGAGCACTGTCTGCCCAAGTCAGAAACTGGGAGGAACCCACGTCACTCCCTCTGTCTCTCATGCCCCCACATCAGATCGTTCACCAGTCCCCTTGCTTCCACCCCTGCTGGTCTCACCCCTCCAGCCCATCCCAGCGTGGTCACATAGTGAGGTAGTTCCCCTGCTTCTCAGCCATCTACAGGGTAAATTGAAACCCTTTTCAGGCAGGAATGCCAAGCCATTCATATAAGCCCTCCACACCTGCCTCATCTCCTGTCCCTCCCATTCTCCACTCCAACAGTCCACACCTCACATTCACAGACTCCCCTGAATGTGTCCCCCAGCCTTTGCACATGCTCTTCCCCCTGCTGGGAAAGTCCTACCCCTGCCTATATGTCTTTAGACATCTCATTCTTCAAGGTTCACTCAGGCACCCTGTCCTCCTCAAGCCTTGTCTGATTGCCCCAAGCCACCAGAGGCATTCCACCCATTCTCTAGCCACATTCTGTCCATGCCTCTGCCACGGCAATTACCTTGTGGTTTGGTAATTCTAACAACATTGCCTGCTGACCTCCCACGGTGGTTGTGAGGGTCAACTGATAACAGGGGAAAGGCCTGCTAAGCTGTGAAACCTCAAACAGATGTTAGTCACGAAAGGGGACAGGAGCCCCGTAACGAGGGATGCGGGGATACGATTACAATACAGTGAGATCACTGCTATCATGGAGCTATGGACGTGGAAACTGAGGCTCAGAGACCCTTCAAGCTTCACTGAGGGGCAAGGAGCAGGACAACTGGATCCCAGCATGACCCAGTGACTGAGCAGTTTCTGTCAAAGATCAAGAACAGGAAACAGAATCCACTCTTGCTCACTTGTTCAATGAAAGCAGCGTAACATAAGGAGTTTGTGCTTACAGAATGGATCGTGGAAAGAGCAGGAAGAAGGGGCTCTAGGCTGGGCTGTCAAGCCCAGGACGAGCAGAATCCTGCCAAGTCACTTGCCTGCCAAGTGGGCCACCACCTCTGCCATGATCAGGATGACAGAGAACCAAAGCCCATCACACAGAAGCGTTGAGATCAAGAACACCCCACCGACTCTCCAGTCCCAGGATGGGGGAGACACCACCACCCACCCATGTGCCAAGACACCCATGGAGCTCATGGCTGGACATCAAGTCCCGATGGCGGAGACAGCCACACCCCAAACTGCACTGGCCACCAGCAAGAGCCCTGCATGGCGTGAAGACACCCGCCTCCCTCCCATTCCAGCTCCAGACATTTTGTGAGTCCATCTCATGACAGACGCGACTTTAAATCCAGAACCCTAGGAGCAGGGGAATCAGGAAATGCCATTTTTAGCTTTCCAGCCTCTCGGGTACGGGAAGGCACATGGAAGGAGTCAGAAATCGATGCCAAGTGCTAGTCCACCACAGAGCACAGAGAGGGAAACGCACGAAATGATACACGTCTTATTATGGCCAAGTTCCTCTCGGGGGAGACAGTGTGATTGTTTGCTTGTCGGTTGTTTGTTTTAGAACAAAGAACTAAAGGACATTTTAGTTCCTGGGGAAAAGATAAAGCTTTTCCTACTACGAACTGCTGAAAGACCTCGCTCACGTGGAGGCATTCCTTAGTGGATGCTGTGTCCTCAATGGAAGCTTGAGAGCAGATCCCGCGGAACGTTCATCTCTGCCTCTTAAAGTGGTTTTTGCTAAAATGCGAAGGTAGAACGTGGATGTGGATTGGGACCTCGCTTGTCCCTGTATCTGTCATGAGATCGTCCAGCCCCCAGGTCAGCTTGTGGGTTTAAAGACGACTCGAAGTCCCTTCCACCAGAACAGAGTTGTTACCCACATAAAATTCTCTTTGAAAAAAAAAAAAAAGCATTTAATTGCTTTTTAAGATGTTAGAAAATGAGTCTTCGGCCATGTCTCATAAAAACTATTTCTTACAACCCGCTTGTGGTAGGAGCCACATAGTGGGCAATGTGAGATTTGCCACCGGCTCACAAGACCGCAGTTCTGTTCAGCTGATCAAGGCTGATTCGAAAGCGTTTGAGGGGCTGGAGATGGCCAATGTTGATGCGGTCTTTGCAGATAGTAAAGTCAGTGCATTTTTCTCCAGCATCACTCCCAGAGCCCAGGCAGGCCCAGGCTGGGACTGCGACACAAAATACGTGACAATAGCAAGGTACGAAAGGGGCAGGAGATCCTCCAGCCTAGTACCGTCACTTGACAGATGAGAAGACTGAGGTCTTGGGGGGGGGTGCTAGTCAGCCACAGAGCTGGGCCCTCCCTCCCCCACCAGACTCCTTGTGGGCGCTCACACCTATCCCCTCTCGCCACTTCTGCAGCTCATCAATGTCCTGCCTGGTCTGCGACTCTGAGAATCGGAATGCATACCTCACCACGCTAGCAGCGCTCTCCCGCGGGGTGCCGAGCATTTACTAGAAATTAGTGATTCCAAGAAAACTGCTGCAAATAAATGTCTCCATCCATCATATGAGCAGTTGTTTGAAAGGGCCTCAACTGCAGAAACAAAATAGCCCCGGATGCCTTTTGCTTTTTCCCCACAAAATGATCTACCAACCTTGTTGTTTCTCTCCTTCTTTGGCAGAACTCCTGGCCTCTATTTCCCATAGACACCTTGCCAAATGTGACTAGACTTTCCACCAACCCAGCAAAAAGAGCTGAGGCTTGGCTTTGCAGGGAGAGGAGCACCAGCTCCTAGAGATGAAAAGCCCAGCCATTGTCAGGGATCTTTCCACTAGGCCAAGGTCAGATCTCAGCAGAAAGCCAGGCCAGTTGGCCCAGTTTCTCAAACTGATTGGTAGCTAGAGGCCGAGTCCCGATGCAGGGTCAGGGTGGAGAGCACCTTCTGAAAGGACAAGGAGCCCGGAGCGGTGGAGAGAGCTTGTTGGAAGAGACCCGTCCATCGGGAGCTTCGGCTCTCCTTCTCACCTGTTGCTGCTTATATTTGGCCAAATGAACCCATCACCTCAGGTGGAAAACTTTAAAGCTAACTTTCTCCCCATGCCAGGCTTTCGTCCAGGGCCTTGCCAGTTTCTGCCACGATACCACCATCCACTTGTCTCAGGCCTGAACTCAGCCAAGTCCTATTGATCTTTGTGCATAATGGCTTTTCTAGGGGTCCCTTGGGTGCCATCTTGGTCTCACACACCCTCCTCTCTGTCCCAGAACTTACAACAGTCCCTTAAATGGCTATCCTTGGTCTCTCCAACTCTCTCTCATACACAGATGGCCACATCGATCTTCCTCACATGGCTTTGCATGTGATCCTTGCTCATAAACTTGCAATATTCCCCAAAGTAATGAGCTGGGACTTCAAGGCCTTCCATAATTAGACCTAATACCAAGTTTCCCGACTTGCCTCCCCATTATGGGCATACTTGCATGAGTGGACACACACACACACACACACACACACTTCTGATTAAGCCAGAATGATATACTCACTGTTCCTAGGAAACATTCCATGGGTTCCTGCCACTGGGCCCTTGTTCTCACCATTTCCCCATGTGGCACACCCTCCCCCATAATGTGCATGGGCCTAAATCCTCTCATCCTTCCTACCCTCCCTCCCTCTTCCACCTTGGTCCTCCTTCCAGGCCCATAAAGAGTCCTGTCCGTCCTGAATGTGTACCCCATTTGTCATCGGCACCATCTATACGAATGTGGCCTCCAGCCAACTGGCAAGTTCGAGCATGTGTCGTTCTGCCCATTTTTCGAAGCGGAAGTTGTGCCCGAAGAGGTAAAAGACCTGTCTCCTCAAGTCTGTGTAGCAAGGGGTCATTTCAGCAGAACTAGTCCTGGTCTCCAGCCCAGCCCTCCCCCGCTACCCCTACAATGCCAGAGGCAGAAGAGCGAGGGTGCGGGGGGGGGGGGGGGGGCACTCACGCTCCAAAGACCCGGAGAAGAAGCAGTGAGTAACGGTTGGCTCCCCAGTCAGCCAGAAAAAATAGGGCACGCTCAGCTGCAGGAGGCCTCCCGCCCAGCGCCTGCCCATGGGAGCAGCCACACCTGGGCCAGAGGAGTGAGTGGCTTCATGTAGCAGCCCCACTGCCCTGCGGTAGAGACACGAGGGGGCAGTGTTTCTGGCTTCCTGGGAGGTCGCACTGACTCAGGCAACGGCCGTCCTTGCCGATTTCTGTGTATCACGCTAACTTGGGGGAGTTCCGCACCGTTTGTCAGACTGTGTAGGAAAACAGTAGCCAGGCCTACAAAACAGGGCGCCTTTGTCCACAGCTGACACCCTGGCCCAGAGCCCAGCTCGGCTTCAGGGGAGGATTTAGGTCAGAAGGAAAATGGGGGTGGGGTGGCTGCAGCCTTAAAATCTGTTGTAGCGCAAGATTAGGGAGCTATTTCCCTCTTCCCATGGGCATACCCGCGTCCCCTGGAGCAGGGAGCAGGGGAGGCCTGGCCTTACCTTAGTCCTTACGACTGACTCTGAGGAGAAAACATGGGTAGGCCTGACTAACCCTGCAAAAAAAAAGCTGTTTGGCAAATTCGCATCGTGCTAGCCAGGCCCCAGGCCGTTTTGCGAGGCTCGAGTCGGAACGCCGTTACTTACCATTTTGAGTGCGCAGACCCCTGCAGAGACGGGACCTGAGAGGCGCTTCTAGACACCCGGAGAGGTGGTCACAGGGCTGGGAAGGATTTCCAAAGAAATGAGCTCCACGAGGCACAAAAGATGTTGTCCTGAGTCATTTAGAGTTTGAGGGCTGTGTCTGCTTTATACTAAGTTCATTTTCCATGGCGCTTGGAGAAACTCTCCTCAAACAGGGCTTATGAGGAGTAGCCGCTAACGACCTGCTGTCATAGTTTCCCTTTGAAGACATTTTCCTAAAAGCTCCTTTTCACAGAGATCGGCCAAAGAACCGAAAGCCAGAGCTTATCGCCCATGCGCATTTATAGGGTCAGCAAATAGGTTTCAGGTTCCTGCATCTTTTACAAAAGGGGTCAACTACTCGGGCCTGGCTTCCACGGCCGCAGGCTTTTCTGCGGCCTCGCCCGCCATCTTCTGGACAGAAGTGGTATTGCCTCCAGGGAGAGGCGTCTTCTTTAGGCAGAGGCTTCTGGAACAAACTTCAAAATCAACCAGGGGAGGGCCATGAAGAAAATCACTTTTAACTGCCAAGAAAGCACTAATTGATTTCACGTGCTACAGCAAAGCTGCATCGAACGATAGACTTTTGTTGTTGTGCTTTAGCCATTTCCATTGTGTCTTGCCTTCCTCATCTCTCCATAAGCACGAAGTTGAATACCTACTATGTGTCAGGTGCCATGCTAAGTGCTGGGGGAGAGATGAGTCAAACAGTCTCTGTTCTAAAAACAAAAACAACAACAACACACACGCACACAAAAAACCCTAAAGTCTTTTTCTATGACCCTAAAATGTCTCTTAAAAATTTTAAATTAAAAAAAAAAAAAGCCTGAGGTTAGAAAGTCCAGAAACATGTGAGAGTCATTAGTAACATTTCAAAGTGATTAGTGTCACGAGGGAGATGTACCACGTGCCACAAGACCCCCAAGAGAGAAAATCTGCTTGGGGCAGAGAGGGGAAATGGTCCCACCGAACAGAGAAGGTGACATTTGGGGTGAAGCAGCAAAAAGGGAGGGCTGAGAAGGCTCAAGTAAGTCTTGCTGAGTCCCACCTCTGCCTTCACTCCCCGTCGTGGTCAGCAACACTTCACTGGGAACCTGGTGGGGGTCTAGAGAAGGGGAGAGAATGAGGGTCATGGGATCTGGTTGAAGACGTCCTGTGGGGGGCTGTAGGGCCCCTGGCTCGGCCCCCAGGTGTGGGACAGCGGGTTCGCTGTGGCCAAGAGGGAGTAAGACAGCAGACGGGGTTTGGATCTCAGGTTGCCACTTCACAGCTGTGACATGGGCAAATCATTTAACTTCTGCGAGCCACCGTTTCTTCCCGCACACATAGGGGTGACGATAATCCCTCCGGAGGGAAGTTACGTGCAGCAATGCACACGGAGCCCAGCGCAGGCCTAACACACCCAGGGCTTCGTAATGGCTGGCGGTGCTGGTGCCAAGGTCCTAGTGTGGTTCTGCACGGCTCTGTGTTCACCCACTCCCAGAGGCACTCCCACCTCCAGGGTATTTGCTTATGATGTATTCCTCCCCACCTTCATCTCCTCCCTGGAACACAGATGTCCACACAGCCAGGGCTAAAGATTTGGGTTGCCACCAGGCATTCTCTGGATCTGGAACCCTTCCAAGGGTCTTGTGGGTCAGCTTTCCTGGGTGACCTTCTGATAATTCTGCAAATGGTCAGGATTAGGAATCTTTGACAAACTCCTGGGCTGAATGCCTCCCAGTGAGGACAAGCTGGACCACCAGGGGGCAGTATTGGCCAACAGCTGCTTCACAGACTTGGTTCCCCTCCTGTTGCTGGGGGAAGAGGAGGATGCCACAGCATGAAGGTGAGGAGAGGAAAGCTCTTTCCTAGAATACGTTTATTTTATGGTAACTCCCATGAAATGAAAGAAGAGGGTCAGCTGAAACATTCAAGGGGGCTTTCTTTGAGGGCAACATCAACGGTGGCAGGGGAGACCTTCCATTACCTCCTCCAGCACACTCCAAAAGGCCGGCGGGGGCAGCTCTAGGAGCCTTGGAGAACGAAACCACCTGCGGTCAAGTGGAAACAGCCATAGCAGACCTCTACGAGGCAGGGCAGGCTTAAGTGCCCCGGCTTTACACACAGCAGCTGCGCCTTGGGAGGGTTTCGGTGACTTGCCAAGGTCTTGGCTTAGCTAGTGGCACAGCTGGGGCCAGAACCCCAGGACCCCTATCAGCAGTGCAGAACGTCCTCAGCGGCACTCCGCTCGTCCCCTTCTCTGAGCCCAAATGAATGAATCAGGAGTTGTTACTGAGAACCCCTGGGGCCCCAGCTGTAGAGTCTCGGCAGCCCCTTTCAGCTCTGAACGATGAAAATCCAGAATCTCAGCCTTAGGAAGGCTCTCCATGGGAATATTCCCCCCATCAAGAGCTCCAGCCTGGTGAGAGCATAAGGGCGCCTATATTCTGGCTTCTCCGAGGTCGCCACAGGTGGACTCCGCTTGAACAAGCCCAGGATATGAATGGCCTTTGGATTTGCATTCATTATAGATGGCAAGAAAGAAGCTTTGTGAAATTTTGCACAAAATTCCTTTAAATAGCAAAGTTCCCACACCCATCACCCTACTTCCCAAGCATTTAAAAGAGAGCCACACATATAAGAGTTTACTTTACACCCAGCCGTATGGGAATTCATCGGCTGCTAATTCACCCACATCAGAGTAGAGGGATCAAACAAGGAAAGTGGGTAGGAAGTGAGGCCTCTGGTTCCGCTGGGTGTGTAAAGACAAAGAGGAGAAGGCATAGCTCCTCGGCCCTCTGGCCTGCCTGCCTATGGGACACTCACTAGCCAGAAGGGAGCTGCGGCCTGTCCGGGGCCATTGGCTAAGCCAGCCCCTTCCTGGCACCCACTGTGAGCAAGGCAGTGTGCCCTGCCCCACCCAGCCTCTCATCTAGCGGGAGAGATGACACAAGCATCACAACATTTTAACACCAAGCAGCCAGAGACACAAAGCTCAAAGTGTCACAGGTGACAGGAGCCGGGATGGACCCCAAAGGTTGGAGGGGACTTTCATAGTTGGAGATAAAGGAGAGAAGGTTTTGTGGGCTAAGGAAATTGCCAGCCAAAAGCCAGGAAGACAGGCAGGCTAGGGTGAATTTCGGGAACATCCAGAAGCGCTCCTTCTCTCTCCATCCTGATTATGTATTCCACCAAGAGTTGCATCTGACCATCCGTGGTGTCCCATCCGTACCTAACACAGGGTCAAGAACCTGGAAGCGGTGCGTTGTTGTCTCGGGTGAACTTCTCAAAAGGCAGGACATTCCTCCAGGGCACTGGGGCAAGTACGTTGAAAGGGAACTGAATTCCTGGTATACACACACTGTGCCAGTTATCAATTTACTGCCTCTCGGCTGCAAATCTAGCCTTCATTGCGCTGGTCCCGGTGCTGAAGTCCAGAGCCCAGAAACATTCCTCCGCCAGCGCGCGATGTTACGCCTTGTCAGTAGAGGGCGCCAGAGAGACATGGCAGGAGGAACGTGCGCCCTCCGCTTTGCTTACTCCCTCCAAGAGGCAATACTTGGCGGGGACATCCGGTGACACTAAGCGTCTGAGAGTCTATGGGGCCCCTTAGGGGCAGCTTCACAACACGCTGGGGTTCTCTCCAGTGACTTCCTGCTGAGTTCAACACCAAATCCTAGGCAGCTGCCTGGTGAGTTTTGTTGGCACCCCATTGGGTAGTTTGCTGCTTGCCAGCCTGGATCTGCTTGACCTTTGTTCTTAGTAAACTTCCACACTGTTCAGTGGCTCCAGCCAAACCCTCTCCAGTGAGACCTGAATTGCAGCTTCAGAGGGGCATCTCTCCCCACTCTGTCCCTTTCCGTATTTTTCGGAGTTGCTTTGTCCCTGAGTAGTCGTTCTGCTGTCACCAGTTGAAATTCCTTACCGGCTGCCTTCCCTGGTGGTATTACCCTGTGGTTTCCGTCTCCCGGTTAGGCCTTGACTGAGAAAACATCCCTGCACACGCCTTCACACACATCCCCATGTGCTCTTTGGAGGCGCCCCTCAAGCAGCTCCTGGCTCCCTCAAGTAGATTTCCCCCCAAAATCCCCTGAGCATCTTGAGGTGCCCCCCCATCCCAGTGTCAACCAGGGTTCAGTCAGGAAACCAGGAACCATTCCAAGTATTTCAAGCAGGAAGGAATTTAACACAGGGACTTTCGTGCTTAACAGGCACGCCCATTCCTCACGGTCACTGTGGGCAGGTGACCCGCCTTTCTGAAACTCAGTTACCCCTTCTAGAGAGATCGAGATCATAACAGCACCTAACTCACGTGGCACCTCTGAAAAAGGACATCAAATAGTCCGTGGAAAGTTCTCCGTGCCGGTACATGGTGAGTGCCCAAGAAATGCAAGCTCTACTGGTGTTAGATTATAATCCTCTAAAAGCACCAGCGCGCCTGAGCTGAAGGGGCCCCACGCCCAACACTGGACCGGAGGCAGCCAGGAAGGGAAGAAGACATTCAGCAGGAAGACGTCCATCCCGGACCGAAGTAAAGCCTATCGCAGACTGGGGAGGGGGCCAGAAAGGGGGGGATGATGTGCAGGGTGGATACAACCCAGTGGCTCCAAGATCCCCTGCCTGTCCTCAATTAGAACAAATTATGCACCCTAAACGTCCTTCAGGCACACTGAGCAAAGTGCTCTCATCCAGATTCATTTTAAAATTTTTAATTGAAAATGTAATATAGGCACACAATTTTTTTTAAAACGTCAGAGTACAAAACGCTGTACCATTAAGAATGTCTCCCTCCCTCCCCAAAGCCCCAATCCCTCAGCTCTCCCGCCTCAGAGACAGCCACCATGAACCAATTTACTATGTGTTTTGCCAGGCATATTTTAGGCGTACCCAAGTATAATGTGTTTTCATCTTTGAATACATATGGGAGCCCTGTTTCTGCTTTTCCACTGAATAATGTATCTTGGAAAGCATTCCATATTTGCACTGATGCCTCTCCCTTATTCCTTTTTTTCTGAAGTCTTATTCTTTTTTAAATATGCATAGTATTCTTTTTTTTAAGATTATTGATTTGAGAGAGAGAGAGAACATGAGCACCGGGGAGAGGCAGAGGTAGAGGGGGAAGCAGGCTCCCCACTCAGGGAGCTCAATGCGGGGCTCGATCCCAGGACCCCGGGATCATGACCTGAGCCAAAGGCAGATGCCTAACTGACTGAGCCCCCCAGGCGCCCCCAAATGTGCACAGTGTTCTTGACATAGGTACAGCACTAATTATTTAAACAGAGCTCGTCCTACCATAATGTCATCATAAAAATCTATTGTGCGGACCGACTTCTTTATTTTCACGAAGTAAAAAAAAATCATCTCACCTCTTAGAGTTGGAGCCCCAACGACTGTCCTTATGATCTAATATAAAAACACCGGGAAGGAGATGGGAAACCCGCATTCCAGTCCTGTCTCAGCCAACAATGTCCTTGGCACTCAGACACCAATCTCTTCACCTCCCTGTGTGACTCAGGTCCCTTGCTTGTCAGGCAATAATTGTACCTGCTTTAAAATTGCCTCACCAGGGCATTCTGAGAATCAAATGAGACAACGTACACGAAAGCTTTGAGTGCTGTGCTAATACCCAACTCTCTCATCTGGTCACTGGCCAAACCTCGAATTGATTCGTTGCTCTATGAATGTGCCCATAAATAACACGGTGCCTGCCGCCCCCAGCGCCCCTTCTAGAGGAAACGCATCCCCCGCTCCCCACCCCACAGCTCCTGCTGCCGGACAGCCCGAGGCTGCCATGTGCTGCGCTGTAAACCCTGCCTTCTCCGACCTTCCACTTCTCCACCTCGGCGCTGGACCTGGCAGAGCGCGCTGGGAGCGCCGTAAACTTCCCAGGGGCTACGGTGAGGAGCTCTGCCCAAATAGAGACAAACCGAGTCATGCTGACTCTTGCTTTTGGCACAGTCTACTAGGAAGTCACAAGTGACTACGATAGTTAGGACAAGCGTAAGATGGAAGACGCAGAGAGAGGCCATGCAGTCAGGGCCCCGATGGGCCATTCCACGCTGCAGTTAGCAGTCAGCTGAAATTGAGAGAGGAAGCAGAAACCCCAAATACACTGAAGCGATGACATAGAGAAAAAGTGGCGGATGCTGGTGAGAAGTGAAAGGACACAGAGACGCAAAACCACCAGAAGCAGTACGTGAGAGCAGCGACAGGACAGGTGCAGCTGTCCCAGCTCAGCTGCTGAACCCAGCACGGAACGGCCCTGGGGAGGCCCAGTCCTCCAGGTCCCTGTTGGGCTCCCAGGTGACCCCGTCTCCTTCGCTCCCTCACGTGGCTTTACTCTAACCTGCTTTTCCCTGGGCCTGCTGGAGGAGGGGAGACCCTTTTCATGCCACCAGGAGTGCCAAACCAACCCAAGGCTCGTGAGACCCCGTGCCCAGCTTCCTGTAGGGTCCCCTAAAGGATGGGTGTGTGAGGATCTTACCTTGGGGCAGGAGAAATGAGAGTCCTAGACTCTGTTTTGCTTCGGAACATGCAGCTTTGCTTAATGAATTACTGCGGTTTCACAGAGGTCAGCTTCCTGGGAAAAGGTCAGAGTGGAGAGGGGCAGAGAGCAGAAGTGGAGAGGAAGATGGATAAGACTGAGCAGCTGAGATTTCGCTCATGCGGATCCTTCCCTCTTGCTCAAATTCCATCCACCTTCATGCTACTTCTTCCGCTAAACCCTTCCCAGCTGCTTCAGCCGTAGCAGCCCTGGTCTTCTTAACTACAGTGACTGACTGCATTGCCTGATGGGCCCCAACATTTCATCATCCTGCCCTGGAGCCATACCATTTACCCTACGGCTTTCCAGTTCTTTCTACTAAAAAGGCAGAATACGTTTCTCCATCCTTCGACTTTGGGTTTGGCTACGTGGCCACCTTATATTATTGGCCAAAGCCAACAGAATCAGATCGAGGCGATGGTGTACCAATTCCAAGGCCTCTTGTGCTCCTTCCATTGCCATGAAAAGAGCGCGCCCGGGCTAGTCTTCTGTTGCCAAGAAGAGGATGAGGGACGTGTGGAACGAAGTGGCCTGGGACAAGACCGTAGTCGAGCCCAGCCTGGATCAGCCAAGTCTTAGGTGCCTGGCTACATAAATGTGTATTGCTTTATGCCACTGACTTTCTGTGGTTGCTTGATAGACAGCTGATACACCTACCCATAGTACTTATGCTTTTTAGTGCTTGGTGATTTTTAACGACAGTTCATTATTTGGTCATACATCGTTGTTTCTTCGGGTAGGTCTCTCCTAGTTAACACCAGATTCAGCAAATAAAAATACAGGGTCCCCACTTAAATTTGAATTTCAGAAAAACAAGGAATAATTTTATAAGGGCATCCCATGCAATTTTTAGGAAATATTTATACAAAAGATTATTTACTTAAAATCCAAATGCAACAGGGCATCCCTGTGTTTATCTAGCAATCTACTTCCAGTGCTTGAGGCAACACCAACATCTGACTCAGCAACTGTGAGACATCGTGTGGTCATCATTATAATGCTGGGAGACAAAAGCCATGGTTTTCTCACTTTCTTTTCTCCTGTGACAAACCCACCCCTTACAGTGATGACGATGATGATGATGATGGTGACAATGACGATGATGGTTTACTTAGCCCTGTATAGGCAGGTAGCGGGCAAACACACTGTCTTGTTTTCACATCAGTGCTACAGTGCAGTGAAACGGCAAATCTTACCCCCGTTTATAAATGAGGACACTGAGCCCCAGATGGGCAAAATAACTTTCCCTTGGACACACGGCTAGTGAAAGTGGCAAAGCTAAAACTCAAATACAGTCCTTTCACTTTCCATAATGCAATTTCGTCTCCAACTACTGAAAAGGTTTTCTGTCATTTTCACAAAAGATGGCAAAGCATATTCCCCAGCCTCCCAGTTTCTTTCTTGGTCCCCCTCAGTCCATTCTCCGAGTGAGGGGAGTTGTGTTAGCGTGCTAGGGCTTCCACAACAAAGTACAAAGCACCACAGACTGGGGAGCTTCAACCACAGAAATGTATTTTCTCACAGTTCTGGAGCTGGAAAGTCCGATATCTGGAGGCTGGGGTTTGTTCTGTCCAAAGGCTCTGAGGGAAGGGTCCGTTCCAGCCCTGCAGTGGTTAATTTTGGCTCAACCTGACTGGGCCATGGGGTGCCCAAACTACTTCTCAGTGTGTGTGTGTGTGAGGGTATTTCTGGAAGAGATTAGCATTTGAATTGGTGGGCTGAGTAAATCAGGTGGCCCCACCCATTACGAATGGGCATCATCTAATCCTTTGAGGGACTGAATAGAATAAAACTGTGGGAGAGGGGCACCTGGGTGGCTCAGTCAGTTAAGCATCGGATTCTTTTGATTTCAGCTCAGGTCATGGTCTCGCAGTCGTGGGATCGAGCCCCAAGTTGGGCTCAGCACTCAGTATAGAGTCTGCTTCAGATTCTCTCTCCCTCTCCTCTCCTTTCCTCTCTGCCCCTTCCACTCCCACTCTCTCTGCCCGACTGCTTGAGCTGAGCTATCGGTCTTCTCCTGGCCGTGGACTGGGACTTACATCCGTAGCACTCCTGCCTATTAGACCTTTGGATCAGGACTGGAATTTACACCACCAGCTTTCCTGGGACTCCCGCTCACAGACAGCAGATCATGCCACTTCTGCTCAGCCTTTACAATCACATGAGCCAATTCCTTGTAATAAGTCATATATGATATGATATATATAGATGTATATATATTCTGTTTCTCTGGAGAACACTGACTGATCATACAAGGCCTCTCTCTTTGGTTTGTAGAGGTCATCTTTTCCCTTATGTTCACACCATCTTCCTTCTGTGCATGTCCGTACCTGAATTTCCTCTTCTTCTTTTTTTTTTTTTAATGTTTTATTTATTTGAGAAAGAGAAAGTACACAGAAGGAGAGGGTGAAGGAGAAGCAGACTCCCTGCTGAGCAGGGAGCCTGACGCGGGGCTCGATCCCGGGACCCTGGGATCGTGACCTGAGCCCAAGGCAGACGCTTAACCGACTGAGCCACCCAGGTGCCCCCAGATTTCCTTTTCTTATAAGCACATCTGTCATATTGGATTAGAACCTACCCTAATGAGCTCATTTTAACTTAATCACTTCTAGAAAGGCCCCAGCTCTAAGTAAGGTCACACTCTAAGGTACTGGGGTTAGGACTGCAACATGTGAATTTGGGGGGAGACACGATTCAGCCTATAACATGGTTTGTGGGGCTAACTGTAACTCACCCCAATACAGTCTGTCCTTAAAAGAGGGACCCAAGGGAGGAGATTTCAAAGGATGGAACTCTGGATTCAAGTGGTGGAATTCTAGTGTCTAAAGCAGTCCCTGGGGTGGTGAAGGCCCATCCTACAGTTCCTAATAATGGGCCTCAAAGGCGTGTCACACCCTCTGCCAGAGGGGCCCTAGCAACGAGTAGAATGTGGGTTATTATGAGGACAGGGGATTGTGATGGTGGCCCGGCTGTGGAATCTGGTGAGACCAAATGTTAGTACCTTAAAAGATGTCCTTTGGCCCCAATTGGCAGCACTGTGGTTTTCTGGATGGCGGCAGAGGACAGAGAAATGATGGAAGCCCGGGGAGCAGGAGAAATGCCCATGCCCCCATGCCCAACCTTCCCCAAGGCGGTGCCTGATGACCCCATGTCTGAAGGGAAATCAAGGGCTTCTTTGGTAAGGTGAGGGGGGTGCCTTGTTTCACTGCCCCCGCCTGTCCCTACGTGGGGAGGAGAGTATCACTGGAACACATGATAGGAGCTGAGTGCTAGGAGATCCCAGAGAGCTGCTAAGAAGAGCAAGTCATGTGCACCCCACCCCCACAGCTGGCCCCCAGCTGTCACCAGGGACCAGGTAGCCCTTAATGAGATTGTGAAGTCATCTGAGGCTGGCTTTGGTCTCTCCCACCTACCTCCCCATTCAGGGCCCTGTCCTCTCTCTGTGAATGGGACCTGGCTCCCCCATAGCCCTTGTGTTGGTCCCCTACATTTAGGCTCCTCCCTCTGTAGGCCCAGGAGGACCGGGTGTCTCATTGTCTCAAAGTTAGAGTGGGGGTGGGAAAGTTACCAGGAAGACAGACTTCTGCCTCAACTCCTCAAGCCTCCCCCTTGCAACTTGAGGGCACCCTTCCTTCGTGTCAGTGCGCCCTCCGCTTCCCTGTAACTCCAGGTGAGTGCACCTGTGGTTAGAACTCGGTCTAGATCCTTACAGGTCACAGCCCTCTCTCACACGTCCCACCCAGTCCACTGTGGTGCGGAGGTGCCCGGGGTGGCGTGGGCGCAGCCCCAGGCCCACTCTGCACTGCCCCCTGACTCGCCCCTTCACTGCGCCAGGAGGCAGAGTTCCCGAAGCCAGACTCTTCCTACAACCAGCTGGAGGAGATGGAAGCTTGCGAGGACGGAGGCTGCCCAGGGCCACCCAAGTCACCGTCCTCCAAGGCCAGCTCCGCCGCCAAGGGCCAGGCGGGCGACGGACCTGAACTCGGGGAGCTGCCCCCCACGCCGGCCGCCCCCGAGACCCCGGCCACCGAGCGCAACACAGAGATGGAGCTGGAGAAGGTGCGCATGGAGTTCGAGCTCACGCGGCTTAAGTACCTGCACGAGGAGAACGAGCGCCAGCGGCAGCACGAGGAGGTGATGGAGCAGCTTCAGCAGCAGGTGACGCCCCGCCTGGTAGGTGACAGAGAAGGAGGGGCGCTGGCGAGAGGCCCGCAGGTCCCTCCCGGAGGGCTGGGGCCGATCCTGAGGGTCGGGGGAGCCCACCTGACCTGCTTCCCCCTGCCCTGGCCCAGAGACGGGCTGCCGGCTGCATTAGAGCTTCCCTGCTAAGCTGAGATCAACTCTTTCAGGAGAGTTGACCCCGCGAGGGGCCCCACAACCACCTGTCCACCTGTCCACCTGTCCACCCGCCTGCCGACAGCTTTCCTTCTCGGGGACTGCATTTCCACCACTCCCTGGTCCTCTCTGCAACTCGTGTAAGAGAGGGGAGCCCAACTGCAGTCCGCCCAGGGCGTTTTGATAAAGCCATCACCTCCCCTCACCAGAGCTGCATTTGTTCTGTTGCATAGCTTTGCCTTGTTGCCAACTAAAACTTCGACATCTTTAGCCAGGAAATGGACCACTCTCCCCTAATCTGTTTTAAATGGGGGATAAGAAAGCCTGCTTTTGGTCCAATGCGATGGGAAGGGGTAAGCACTGTGAGACTGGGCTGTTAAGTCCTAAATAATGAGAAGAAGCCTTTGTTGAAAACGTGTTGCCTGGGCTTTGAGATCAGTCCTGGGTTAAAACTCTGGCTCTATCGTGTATAATCCGCATGACATTGGGCAAGTTACGAATCCTCCTTGGACCTTGGTTTGCTCATCTGGAAAGTAGTCCCTGCCTCATAGGGTCATAATGAGGAGTAAAGAGCAGGCACGCATGCGAGGCACTTTGCGATGAGCCTGGCACATTAGGTAAGCACTCAATAAATGTTAGCTATTACCATTTTTCTGTACTCATGCAATTCACTTCTTGACCCAAATGCAACAACTTACATTCATCACTTTTCAGTTTTATTGGGATGTAACGTATTAGCTGTGCTTCCCAGCTCTGAGTCATCCTCACTTCTGAGAAACTTCCCTTCTGTCTTTATCCAAGTCATTGCTATAATTGTTGAGGAGGATATGACCTAAAGTAAATACCACTGTAAGATCTCCCTACAGGTTAGCAATGTTCCATTAATCAGCACCCTTGGGTTACATTTTATCCAGCTCACATTTCTCTACCTTGTCCAAAAAACTATCTTGAGACACACTGTCAAATGGTTTCCCAGAATTAAGATATTATACGACCTACAGCATTTCCCTAATTGACTGGTCCTTTTTTTTTTTTTAAGAAAAGGAGATTGGTTTTGCATGATTTGTTTTCAATGAACACATGCTGGGTTTTAACAACTATCGTTTGGTTTTTTTGGGGGGGGGGTTTACTGCTCGCAAAATACCTGCTTAATTATACACTGAATGGTTTTGCTGAGCCAAGTCAAGCCTATTGAACTGGGATCACCAGAATCCATCTTTTTTCCTCTCTTTTTAAAAATCTAGAAAGCATTTGCTTGTCTCTAAGATTCTGGCACATTTCCTGAGTTTTTTTTTTTTTTTTTCCTCACTAGTAAGTTCCATTTCCAAGCCTGGGGTTTTGTTCTCAGTATCGTGGGATAAAATGTGTCACGAGTTGGGGCCTGAAACTCCTTAAAGCCCCTGTGGTTACAGGACTATGCGTTTGCTCTATGCCTGCTTCTAACCATACTTGTTTTCCCTTTTTTAGTTTGAAAATCTTACTCTTGCTGGATGAGCTGGAAACCCTTGTGTAAAGTCTTATCTGCTGTCTGTCTTCTGCTCAAAAGATAGACCATTGAAAGTGTTGTGAAAAGCCTAAAAGGTCTCACAAATCCACGTTTGTTTGTCAAAATCACAATTATCACCCATGAGCATTTCAGACTGAAAACACATGCTGGGCTGCTTCTGGCGGCAGAAGTCCACGGACCCGGAGCCGTAGCGGGTCTGCAGACCACCTGCGCAGCGCCCCCTCCCGCTAGAATGCTGGGTTTCTTCCTCGGGTCTTCAACCTGCCTTGCTATTCACTTTAGAAATGGCATCACTGGAGTCATTTTCTGCCTGCTCCGGTTTATTGATTTGCCCTCACATTTTCCGTAGTTGTCCAAACAATGGTGTGTCCACAACCCCGGTCTTTGGTAATCGTTTACAGAAGTGTTTTATGTTTTGTGCATTTACTGGCAAGTGGAAAGCTGACTTGATGTTTAAGCCCCCTCCCCACTCCCTCTTTTTCTGGATGAATGGGTAGGTAGATAGATTCATTGTATTGAAAACTATCTCTGTGAGTATGTTTCTAGCTAGCTTAGGGCATCCCGGTCCCTGCCATCTGCCTGCTTACAAAAAAGCATGGCATGATTTTAAAAGATATTTTAAAGAATAAACCATGGGTGATGCCTTCTTAACTACGGATCAAAATAGTTATGTCAGCTTTCGCTATACTTATATGTTGATGCTTTCTACAGTTAAAATAGGGGCTTGTTGGACCTCAATTATATAGATTCCAGAAATGAGCAGTACGCAGGCAGAATCAGCCAGACGACTCAAGAGGCTTTTCCCAGGCTCCATATTGGAAGTGTTCAGGGAGACCCTATCTCCTGTCTCTGACCACCCGTCCCCCAGGGAGATCCAAACTCTGGCCGAGAGACCACAGACTGACCCCGTGAGACATTTGCCAGGACAAGAGAGTCAGAAACAGGCACTTATGCCCAAGGGACACCCTCCCATTGTGCCACTATGCAGAGAACAAGGCTGAGTGTCAGGGCAAGCCGTCCAGAGAACATTCCCAAGACCCGGCGTGCACATCTGGGGACCTCAGAGTCAGAGAGAGTCTGCCACCCACGTGACTTGGAGGCAGCAGAGAACCCGCAGAAAGGACAGTGTCGCCTGGCACCTGACTCAGGAGGGCTAAGGGCAGACTGAAGAAGTGAAAACCCATGAGGTCCCTCTCCATACCTATGACCTTGCTGGGAATGTTTCTGTTCTTGGCCCACTCTTCCTCCCATAGTCTGTGAGGGGGGCACAGTGACCTTTCTCTCAGGTGAGGAAGATGACCTGCTCAAGGTCACATTCCGGAAGGGACAGGAGCAGGACAGACACCCAGACCTGCCTGGCCGCTGAGCAGCACGGTTGGGCCAGCGGCACTCTCTTCTTTCCCCACAGTTCTCGGGAGGCCTCCAGGACCTCCTGCTTCCCCAGAACCAGTTTGCCATGTTCCTGTACTGCTTCGTCTTTATACACATAATCTATGTCACCAAGGAGATGATCTTCTTTCTCTTCTCCAAGCACTACCTGTTCTGCATTGCGGCCATTTTGCTCTGTTTGATTAAAACGTTATGGTCATACTTCTAGGTGCTTTTGCTCCCTCCATCACTGGCAAGCCCCATGCTAGTGGGTTACCAGGACATGATCCAAGTAAGCCCCTGCCCCCCTCCCTCCTCCTTCCCTCACGCGAGCCTCCCTCCAATCAGAACTTGCTGTTAGGAAAGGCTCTGCCGTCAACCATTTACACTTTAGTGTGAAGAAACGTGTTCAGGCCTTGTACGAAGCCTGAGTTCTCAGTGTGGATGAAGATGCTTTGTACACTGAGGGGGCATCTAGGGAGATATCTAGAGGGAGAAGGGGTTTGGGGTTTCTAGAATCACAGAAATCGTACCATGACCAGGTTGGTTTGGGATCCACCATGTCTACTCACTTGCATAGATCTTCTCTGAGGTGTGGGGTGCTGTGGTAAGCTTGGGGATAAGCCCCCCAAAGATGTGCATGTCCCAATCCCCAGAATCTATGAATATGTTACCTTACATAGCAAAAGAGACTTAGAGAGGTGATTAAATGAAAGACCTTACAATGGGGAGATGAGCCTGGATTATTCTACAGACCCAACGGTCATCACAAGGGTTTTTATAAGAGGGAGGCAGGAGGGCGAGAGTCAGAGAAGCAAGGGGATGTGACCACGGAAGCAGAAGTTGGGACGAGCCAAGGAGTCCAGGCAGCCTTTAGAGAAGGCACAGAAACGAATTTTCTCCTAGAGCCTCCAGAAAGAATGTAGCTCGGCCAACCCATTTTAGACATGTGACCACGAGAACCATAAGAGAATAAATCGGAGTTGCTTTAAGCCACTAAGTGTGTAGTACCGTGTGACAGCAGTACCAGGAGACTCATGCAGGAGCCCAGCCTCCCCAGGCTCTTCCCAGCTCTGGAAACATGTCAGGATAGCAGCACCAGGCCATGGAGAAGAGTCCATGTAGCCCTGGGCCTGAGCGGGACTGTCTAGTCAGTCATGTAGGCTAGGAGCCTGCCCTCAGGCAACAGGCAATTCAGAGAGAGTCCTGAAGCTCCCAGGAGCCCAGGACAGGCCTATCAGAGTCTCACGGGCAAAGGCTATCCCTACCACTGAGCAGTGCGTGCCCGGGCGAGGCGGCAGGGCAAACCCCAGCCTGCTCCCAGGGGGCTGGGGAAGGAGGGCTCAAATGCCTGAGTAGGACCAGAACAAGACAGCAGTGCTGTATGAGTGGAAAGTAGGAGAAGAAAAAAAATCAGGCCACATAGCCCAACCCTCAAATCCCAAACGCATGCACACATGTGCACACGTGCACACACACACTCAGGTGCATGGCAAATAAACAGTCATCCACAGCAGAGAGGTACACAACCCACGACCCCAAATAAACAGGCAGCAGCAGTGAAAAAGAACAGACTTCGAACACTCGAGTGTTGAGCGTAGGCACAAAACGAGGTGCCTGGTATGTGTGTAATGAAGAGCTCAACTCCGCCATCACCAACGCCCTGACCCCTCCTCTCACACACACCCCACTGCTAGCGGGCCATCAGCTGCTCTGACCCCCTGCGCCCGCCCACGAAGAAGGACTGGCCCCTGGCTCCCACGCAGGGGGCCCTGGGGATAATGAAGCAAACCAAAGGAGGGTGGACACCATTGTGTAATCAGTCAAGTCTGTAATGACTCCCCTCCTTCTCTGGGGCATAGAGCTGGGCCTTAAGAGGGACGAAAGAATAAGCTTCTATCTCATTGGGCTCTGCGAGTGAGACTCCGTGAACACACATGAAAAGATCGACCTGGGATATGACGTCAGGACACACTATAGTGCCACAGAAGGCTATGGTGACTTCTCGTTTTCTACCCAATTCAGCGCATCCACCCCCATTTATAGGCGCACACGACCGATATTTACCTGAAAGTAACAAAGCTGTCATTTCTCATTAAACTTTGAACGATAAGAGTTTTTGCATGGGTCATTTCTCACAGCCATATCAGACCTGGGTTCCTGGGGTGGGATCGAGGTAAGAGGAGGAGGAAATCAGGGTATCAAAAAGATTAAGGCCCAGGTATTTGACGTGTTACAGCAGATGGATGCAGGAGTTTGTAAAAAAAAAAAAAATACCAAGTGCTATAAAGCTGTTTATTTCATCGCCCTGTTGCCAGGTAAACTGGACTTAGATACATGCATTTTCCTTACAAATCTTCAGAGAAAGACTTAAATCCCTTGAACAGTTAAGCGAACATCACATCCTTAGCAATGGGCATGAAATCTTGCTCCTAGTCTTTCTACTGTGACTGAAGACTGAAGCCAGTAGCCTAAGATATGCCCTCTGGGAAAATGAGAACAGCTCATGGTCACTCCCCAAACTTGGCACAGTTCTCCTGGTTCAAATTCAGGGCAGAAAATCAGAAGGGAGAGAGACCAAGGTAGAGAGGAAGGATAGGAAGAGGGCATAGCCGAGGGGTTACAGCAGACATCAAGTCAACATCCAGGCACTTCTTGAGCGTCTCCAACGTGCCAGGCACTTTCCCAAATCTTTATGGAGACGATCTTCACCAAAAACCAAGACATGCATATTATCTGCATGTCACAGATGAGGCTACTGAGGCTCAGAGAGGTTAAATGACTTACCCAAGATCATCTTGGATCTTAAGTCTGACTTCCAAGCACATGACCTTGCTACACAACCATGCTCCCAAGATCCTGCCTTGAAGGATTTCACAGCCTTGCTGGCAAGATGACGTTAGCATACACGAAAATGTAAAGACGCTATCAGCATACGGACCTCACTGATGAAGGGAACCAAAGAAGGAGAGGTCCCTGGAGCCCAGGGTGATAGAAGACTTCTCAGAAGAGCAACCCACCGAGCAGGTAAGCCTGGGACAGGTAGAAAGAAAGAGAGGGAGCTCACACAAACTAAGATCAAGGTGGGAGTGTATACAGAGGATGCAGGAGAACGAGAAGAATCGTCCCGGCTCCAATAAATGGTGTAAAGGGTAATGGGCCTGGAAAATTGACATGGGGCCAAATTTTATCATCTTGAATGTTGGTCTGAGGAATATGAACTTAATCCTTTGGGAAACGGAACCCCCGAAGATCATAGAGTGAGATAATAACTCACTCCAAAAAAAGGAAAAATATACCTCCTTCCCTCCTCTCTCCTGGGGAACCTTGTTTTTGCCTTGACCACCTCTTTCCATTTTCAATCTGGGAACATTCTAAGGTCATGAGTGTGAGGGCTGCATTCAGTGGTAAAAGAAACCCAATCACAGCAGCTTAACCAGATAGAAGTTCATGTTTCTCCATACTAAGAAGTCCCAGGTAAGGCAGTCCGTGACTGGTGAAATTGCTCTGGGAAATCAGAGAGGACGAGGCTGCTTTTTGCTCCACCATCCTTAGCCCTCGCCTTTTATCTTCCTCACCCATGGCCTTCAGCCTCATGATCTTAAAATGGCTGCTGTAGCTCCAGGTATCAAATCCACAACTCCAGGTCAGAAAAGAGAGGGAAAACAAGGGCTGCTTTTAAAAGCTTTCTAGAAAGACTCACTTAGAGACTTCAGCTTACGTCTTGTTGGTCCGATTGGGTCATGGGGCTGCTCCTAGCTACAGGGCATCTGAGGTGGTAAGGTTTTCACCTGGGCGCTGTTGCAGCCTTGAACAAACTTAGGATTCTGACAGTGTGGGGAGAGGAAGGGAGGGATGCTGAAAAAGCAAATAACTATGTCTACCACGGTAGACTTAGACCTAGCTCGCACTCTGCCAGCCCTGCGCCAGCCTTGGTGGGGGTGAGACATGGGGTGGGGCACACGGGTGTAGCCAATCCAGGCCTGGCCCACTGCGGCACTACTGCCCTAAAGCTTCATTTACCGCAGCAGGAAGGCCATGGTTTTCCCTGGACACGTGACTGGAACAGCTCTGCCTTGATCCTGCTGACCTCTGCCTGAGGCCCCAGGAACTTACACATCGGGCAGCAGCCCGGCCTCGGGACTAGAAGGGCACAGCCCTCCGTGCTGAGTGCCCTCACAAAGCTGCAAGAGGCAAGTTTGCTCCTGGAGTCCCTCCCCATCCTGAGTCCTAGGGTCCACAGAACTGAGCCCAGTGCACCCCCCACCCCCATCTCTCTGGTCAGCCCACGCACACCAAGCTGCTAAAGGTTGAGGGTGTAACAGATCCTGTGCGTTACAAAGATCCACTCAGCCTTAGGCCCAACAATCAAACACTAATAGTAAAGTTTCAGGCAGGCTTAGGGAGGGAAAGACGGAAGACTCTCTCCTGCTCCCCAGATGGACTCACACAGGTTGTAACCCCAACAATACTAGAGTCCTAGAGACTTCTGGACTCTGCAGGAGAGAAGAAGGGACAGGCTTGGTTCCAAAGGCCACTTCCCAGCCCTGTTTCTCATCCCACCTTAGCTGGGGACTGCCAGCAAGTTGGTTAAGGTTTCCAGGCTTCAGTTGGATAACCTGTAAATGACCTAAACTCTAGCTCAGTGGGGGGGAAAAGGACCAAAGCCTAGGGTCTGACTTCAGAAATTCTAATTTAATTGATCCAATCTGTGGTTCAGTCGCTTCAAAAGTGCCTGAGCTGATTGCAAAGTGCAGCTGCATTACAAAACCTAAATCCTCCTCGCTCTGATCTGCAGACGGGCATGCTCCGCATGGCCTGGGGCCTCTTACAAATGCAACACCCCAGGCCCCGCCAGCCCAGACCCACTGTTACAGCCACATGTGACAACATCCCCGGTGACTCTTCCGAGAAGCGCTACTCTGGGCAATGGGATTCAATTTGACCTGTCCTCTGTTGCGAAGATACCACTCTTGGCCCGGAGGAGCTTCCAGAGGGGGGTGCGGAGGCCAGATGGGAAGGAGAGAGAGGACATCTGAGTCTGGAGCCCCCCCCAACATCTGGCACAGCCCAGGGAGGCCTGGCGTCTGCCCTCCTCCCTCTATGCCTTCAGGAGCCCTTGCTCTGGGCTCCTGAGGAACCAAATGATTTCTCCCAGCACGCAGGGATGTACCAGAAACTTCCGGAATCCCCCCAGGCCTGTCTCGGCCTCTGTCCCTCTTTTGATCTCGCAACTATGTGTGTAGCTTGGGAGAATCTTGCTAATATGCATTCATTCATTATTTAAAGGTTGCCGCTGTTCCTTCAGGAAGGTTAAGCATGATTAAAAGATGGGATTTTTCCACAGGGCACAGCAGAAAAGCTCGGGCTCCCGCATTTTTAAGCTGTTTTGGCCAAGCCTTGTTGCATAATTTAAAGTCTGTGACTTATTTAGATTTAATTAGCCAAAGGAGCAGCAGCTGAGGTTGACTAGTCCGTATTTATTAAGCACCCTCAAAGGGTTTGGGAGCTCTTTAGAGCGAAGAGCAGGATCAGCCTTGGACTTGCAAATTCCCCACACTTAAGCGGGAGGGGTTACAGATCCTGCCAGCAGGTAGCATTTTTGTTCCTCGAGGAGAACAAAGGGGTGGCATCAAGGGGCCTGCAGTCACAGGACAGATGCCCGCAGAAGCCTTCTCCTCAGCGCTGAGCCGGTGGGGCGAGCCCCCTCACAGGGCTGTAGTGACAGGTAAGTACAGGTGAGGGGTGCTAGTGAAGAGGGGATCCGGGAATGTGTAGTGATCACCACCTGACCTCGAGAGCCAGCGGAAGTGGAGGGGACGGGCTCCCGATTTGTGGGGCCCAGCGTGAAAGGACAATGCCAGGTCCCATGTTCAAACCTATTAAGAATTTCAAGGCTGCGACAGTGGAGCCTGAAACCAAATGTACCTTCCACCCCCACGATGGCCGGGGTCCCCCTGAGCGCAGCCAGGGCCATGGCCCTGGTGTTTGGCCCATGAGGCCAGCCCTGGAGGCAGATGGAGCCGGGTATGGGGCTTTTGTGGTGTGTCTCAATCCCACCCTGAGAGAGGATATATGTCCCTGGCTACCCTCTCAGCCAGAGGGAGGGCAGTGGGCTCCATGCCCTTTGAAAAGGTGTGGGGACCCCTGGAGCCAACCCAGGGGTGGAGGAGGCTGCATCTAGTGATCTGTGGGGAGGACAGGCCTTCTCCCAGGCCAAGTGGGCTCCTTGTCCATCCGCCAGCTATAGAAGCAGAGTCAGACATAGCAGCAGCTCCAGGCTCGCAGGCCCTGCTCCAGGCTCGCAGCTGCAAGTCACAGGGCTAAGGAAACCTCAGGCTTCCCAACTCTGACTCTAGGGCATTACCCGTCTTGGCCTCCGTCCCCAGCCCTAGTTCAGCTCATCATTTTTCTCTGGACTAGAAAATCCCAAAATAAGAGAATAAAATTACCCTTTTTACCCCTATGAGCCTCTCTTGTATCAAATGACACAGTCACTTTCCCTCAAACTTCTCATCAAAGGAGCCTTTGTAGGGTCCCGGGGCAGAGAGCAGGCCTTGGAAGACGGCCACCGGTAAGCCCTGCAGAAAGTGCTGAGCGAGGCAACCCCGGGTTGAGAAGGGGGTGCTTGGGCGGGCGTTCAGAAGCTGCTCCCCACCCCGGGAAGGGCCAGCGCGGGACCTCCAAAGGCGGAGCAGCTCTTCTCCCCAGCACCCCGCCCAAGATGCCGGAGCGGGCATACAGTGTGGCTGCGGGGCCCACCCCAACAAATAAATGAGCAATCCAGTGAGGGAAAGGAGGCGGCAGGCAACCTGAGAAAGGCTCCCAGAGCTGAAGCATTCTGTGAAGGCTTCCGGGAGAGGGGAGGGCGCCCACACTTACTCAGTACCCCCTGGGGATTCTGCCCTGTCCTGTGCACTTTGTGTCCTCGAATTTCATCGGGAGGCCACTCCCCCGGGAGCACTCTTACTATCCCCACTTTGCATCTGGGAAAACCCGCTCAGAGGGGTTCAGGAGTTCCCAGAGTTAACTCCGGCAGAAGGTGGCAGAGGCCACGTGTGGCAAGAGGAGGGAGCTGAAAGTTGGTGTGAACAAGAGCACATCTACGTCCTGTGTACTTGGGTTTGTGGGTGAAGACGCAGAGCTGCTTGGATAACCTACCGGAAGAATGCTGTTCTCGTATTTCAGGTGGTATGGTGCGGACCCACTGGGTCTCTCCAAGAATGTATATCTAGGGGCAGCAGCTTCAAAGGTATGGGCTTAAAAAGCTACCTTTTAATTCTACCCAGGCTCTCATTTCTTCCCACCAAAGGCTGTGGGGGGAAATGTCTTTGCCATGCATACGCACCATTTTCTTGAGAGGTGAGGGGGAGATCCACGCTCAAGGCCCTGGAGGGCTTCCTCTGGACCCCACCCAACATCTACTGGGTCCCCCAAGTCAGGAGGGGGAGTCTGCAGCTGGCCTGGGGGGTCTTCTCTCTTCACTCAGCCATGCCTGGCTCTGTGAAGACCAGGGTACGATGGCAGGTGTATAAAAGAAGAGGGAGGTGGTCAGACCCAGAGAGAAATCTTAGAGTTCACTCTCACTGACGTTCACTCTCACTGACGTTCACTTTTGAGTGATTTCTGTGTCTTCACAAACACAAGCACCCCCCTCAACTCCTCCAACCAGCCCCTATCAGAACTTGACTGAGTGGGTCCCTAGAAAATGACGAGCTTCGACTGGAAGACTCTAGAAGCATAACAAAGTATAGAAAGCTCACCTGCTTTCAGCTATCAGGCTACCTTCAGAGAACTCCAGGTAACTGCCCCAAGCAAACCACACAGTGCAGGACAATCCTGATTCTCCAAACAGAGCAGCTAGGGCAGGAGTCAAAACTGGGATGCCCGGGGGGGGGGGGGGGGGCACGTGGGGCAGGTAAAGCAGGGAAGCTGGCCAGGTGTGGCTAACCGGAAATGATGAGCCAGCGCGAAGGAGCCAGCCCCTCCTCCCCTCCCTCCCACCCATTTTCACCATGTCGGGATACTGACCCTGTGCCCAGTTCAAGGACAGCCAGGAATCCGGTCTTTTTATGTGATACCTGCTGATAGTGAACTGAGTTGGTTCCTTTTTTTTTTTTTTTTTTTAATTTTTAAATTGTTTTAGCCATACTATGGACCTAACAAAAGTCCGCGGGCCCACTGGCTCACAATCTCTGAACTTGTGATGCGATTTCCTTTATGATAGAGGCTCCGTTTCACTCAGAGACCGGCTAGGGGATTTCTTTAAACAGAAAGCTCTCCTAGTACAAAAATAGAACGTGATTCACTCCAGCAGTGTTTAAGCACGGAAGCAGCAGCGAGGGATCCTTCTGCCTCCACGACTGTCTCGCCTTGAGGTGTTTCAGGAGACAGATCTCTTAATGCATTTCAAATTCGGTTAGAGTGGCAAAAATCTAATTTCCATACAACTTCTTGAGGAAGATGGGAATTTGGCTCAAGCCTGGATCAAGACTAAAGCAGGGGCAATGCAGGGGGCCTGGAAGCAGGGAAATGGGGCAGGAGAGTGTGTGAGGGGTGGAGGGCGAGGCTGGGTTGCCAGGCTGAGTAAGGAGGAGGGAGGCGGGCAACAGCTCTGTGAGGTTGGTCAGACGGAGCGGTGGGGCCTGGGGACCAGAGCCAGCCAGAGAGGGGAAGGGGGGAGGGAGCATCATTAGTTGCCATGGCAACCAAGGAACTCAGGAAAGGGGGAGAAAGAGTGAGGGGGGTCTCAGAGAAGAGCTATGTTGGGCTGTTACCTACAACTACCTCTTTGCTCTCCACCCGGGCCCCTTGTCTATGACTCCTCGTCTTCGGCTCCCCTCTGATACCTCCGCCACCTGATTCTGCTCAGCCCTGGCACAGAGTAGTTACTATGAAATTACCTCGAGGACATTTAGATCCCAAACATGGGCAGGATGGATGGGTACCTACTTACTGTGCCCCTGGGCCTCCAAAAGTCCTCTTGAATTGAAAATATGTTCTCCGCCGTCCTGCCCTAAAGCCTATACTTCCACCATCAGGGCAAAATTTCTTGGATAAGGGTTTGTTCGTGTTCCATTAAAAACCCTCATTAGGAAGGCTAACATCCTGGATACTAATTTCTAGACTCTCCGAAGGAATGGATTTATCACACGGAGCAGGGATCTCCACTTCAGCCTAGGCATGTTGACCAGTAGGGTTCAGACTTATCTGAACACATATCACAGACTAGTGCGGCAGACCCCAGACAGGCTAGTTCATAGCATGGCTCCAGTGACAGTCACTGTGTGTGTTCAGCATTCATTTCTCTTTGATTTTCTTTTGGGGGAGCTCCGTGTTCCCTTATCTTCATCCATGAAGTTCAAGGGGGCTGATTGCCGATCAAGGGTTGCCCCAAGACCCAGACCAGCCAATCAGAACATTCTCTCTCCTGCTCGGAATGATTTGTTTCTGTGTGGTCACGTGACCCAAGCCTGACCAGTGAGTCTCAAACCTGGGACTTTTACTAGAGCTCCTGGGAAGATAAGCTGTGAACGAGTAGACTGTATATCCACAGTGGCTGGTGGCCATCTTGTTCTAGGGGAAAGCTTGCCTGAGAATAAAGCCTACAAAGGAAAAAGCAGAGCCAAAAAGAGATAAGAAGACACCGACAGGGAAAGACGGGTGGGAAGGAGAAGGAAAGAAAAAGTGAGTCCTTGTTGGCATGATTCGAGCCCCTGGATCTACTGGAAAGAAGAGACATCCCTAAAGCTTTTCAGTTGCTGTCAACGTGGATTTGAATTGGGTATTTGTCACTTGGAGCCAAGCGTTCTGAATCACCCAAGGGCTTTCCCATTTGGCTAAAGAAAAGAGGATTATATGAGTTGGAACCTGGGATCAGCAACAGCTAATGGAGGAGATATCATGGCGTCTGCTCCCAGCCTGTCTGTGGAGAAAGATGTGGAGATGAACCTAAACCGGGGAGTTTGGGAGTCGTGGCAAGAGGTGGAGTTCTCACGTGCACAACCTCAGCAGGAAAGGGAGTCATCCCCTCTTCTTGAGGGAAACAGCTCTGCTCTGGCACCATGACGGGTTGGGGCATCCTGTCCAGAGTTTCTCTTAGCACTGCGGACATTTCGAGCCAGATAATTCTTTGCTTGAGGGGCAGCACGGGGGAAGGGGTTGTCTTGTGCATCGTAGGACATGTAGCAGCGTCACTGGCCTCTACCCGCTAGATGCCAGTAACCAGCTCTCTGGTTTGGTGGTGACAATACTACATGTCTCCAGACATGGCCAAACCTTCCCCTGGGGGTCAAAATTACCCCCAGTTGAGAACCACTGCTCTAGTGTCAACCCTGCCCCATCATCTCCAGTATGATTAACGTCCACAGACTGAAGCCATGACAGGAAGCCAGAGAGAGGAGGGAGACAGGAGAGATGACGGTGGGACAGAGGAGCCTGGTTCTGGAAGGAGGAGGTGACATCTGACCTGGGCCACAAAGGATGGGTAGGATTTGGCTAATTTAGCTAGAAGGACGATGCTCCAAATAGGGGAAACAGTGTGCTCAAAGGCAAGGGCGTACCCCATGTGGTCATGCAGGTGCGCATGCCCAAGTGCCCAGCTGAGGGGACAAGCGGGAGCTGAAATGCAGCCCACCCTCCCCTGGCCAAGCCATGACCCTGGGCGCTGGGCTGTGTCAGTCCAGAGGAACGGGAGCTTTTTTTCTGAGTACAAGGGTATCTTGTGTATCCCCCACCTCATGGGCTCATGGTACCATATCTGTCCAGAGGGGGCCTTTTTCTAATGACACACAAGGGCCACAGAGGCCAGCCAAGGCCCCACAAATGAGCACACCCTGGGATGGAGAGGAAAGGCAAGCCAGCAAAGTAGCCAGAACTCTGTCAGGGGCTCTAGCTTTCTCTGGCCCTGGTTGGCCCCACGCACTCCTCTCCACTCTGACTGGTCTGTGGGGACCCCGCGCTGCCCTGCAGAGGCCCTCATGGAGGAATGAGAAGGAAGTTCTTTCAAGAGCTCAAAGTAGGCTGAACCAAAAGGAGAAGGAAACTCAGAGAAGAGCCTGGACCTGGACACGGACCACAGCCAGTGTGCCTGGGTTCGGATCACTGCTGCTGCTGCCTCTCCCCAGAAAGGCCCTGCAGATAGACGACCACCCTTCAGGGAGGACCCTCTGCCCAGAGCCCCCACCCCCTCCTGCATAGAGACATCCAGACCCTGCAGGAACCCCTTGCCCCATCACTCCCTTTCTTTGCCCATCCAGCCAGCCGTGGGCCGGTACAAACCAGGGTGCAGGAGGCCCTGGGGATGCGTGAAGATCGTCACAGGACGCGTATTTGGGTGTGGGTCCTAAGAGCCTCACAGGACAAGCCCTCAAATTCCACACGGGCTTTCCCCTGCAAGTGTCCTGCCTGAGCTCCCGCAGGTCGGAGGTCGGAGGTCACGGGCCAGGAAAGCTGCTGGTCCCTCTCCTACTTCCCATTTCACCATCACCCTTCTCCCACCTCTCAAAAGAAAGGCACAGCCCTCACCCTTCCCAAATCTTACCATGGTGCATTGACTTGGGGGGAAAATGTATGGCACGACGAAGCTACACTCTGAGTCCTGGTACCCCTGTTGAGGAAAAGAATGCCCAGTGACTGGGCAGATTCGAGAGCTTCCGATTCTCTGCTCTCATTCAAACTGAAGGATCTCTTCTAGTTGTCAGCGGATAGATTGTTAATGACCCACCGATACGATCTTTGGCATATAACTCAAAAGGAATTTATAAAATTGATTGACAAACTCCTTATATTCCTTTGTACTTGGGTGAAAAGGCTTCTGAGCTCAGCTCTCGCATCTATGAAAACACACACGATGGAATTAATGCTGAACCCTGACCTCTTCTAGCAAATGAGTAATAGTCGTCCATGGATATAGGAACTAATTGGGGCAGGAAAAAAAGCTTCATCTCATTAAGAAATGTATTTCCAGTTAAGCTTTCTTTTTTATGTTTCCTTAATATCTATTAAAATTCCTAATAGCATTTGTTTTGATTAATTGTATGCTCGTTGTCATGGTGCAAATCCAGACAAAATATTCTCTAACATCTCTAGAATCTGTGGTCACAGGAAATTTTTTTTAAAAAATGAATTCATTTTATATACATAGCTTTTGGAGAGAAATGGGATAAGGTGATACATAAAAGTCATTCAATCATAAAAATATGTGAGGGTAAATTTCTGTAGGGAAAGTAGAATGAAAATATAAACTGGAGGAGAAAAAAGAAAGATGACATCGTTCCTGCTGTTATGAAATTCACGTGTTTTTTAAAGGGATAGCAGTGGGTATCCAATGCTATAGTATTTCATTTGGAAATGTTTTTCAGAGTTCTAAAACAGCTTTATTTTTCAATGTCAATATTTGCACACACCAGAGAGCACACGACACCCTATGTAACTATACTATAAAAAAAAATTGAATGTTTGCTCCTACAAATGTGCAAGGGGGGTAGCTAGATTTTCATGATTCTTTTAGGAGTCTACAAGAAAAACTGTAGACCCCCTCCGACCGGGGCCCCCAAGCCTGGCTCTTGCCTGCAAGGAAGGGGTGCCTAGAATGAATGGGAAACCAAGAACTTTGAATATGCCCCTAAATCTTGGGAGACCTGACATTTTCAAAGCTGGGGGGCTCTCCCTAGCTCTGGGTTGGTGGGAAATGGGCCAAGGAGACCTCCCTTCATCCAATCAGTACTTTCCTCCCATCTTTTTTGTTTTCTCGTTCTATTTTAAGCATTCCTCTCAAATGCCATCTCTCCACTCCAGATGCCCTATCAGGTTGGTGTGAGCCCAGGGTTGGTTTGCCCCTGCTGCCTCCACCGCTGGATTTCTCCTGGAGCCCCTGCTGCCAGCGCCACCCGACCCCCACGCCCACTCTGCCTGGGCACCCTTTGCGCGCGTGCACCCCCCACCCCACCCCCGCCGTTTCCTTCCTTCTGTGGCTCTGGGCCCGTCCTCACTCCCAGTATGGCCGTGAGTTCACTCATCTGGGTCTCCAGTAAGATGGGGATAATAAGTAAGCCAGATGAAATGGGTACAGCCCCTGGCACCGAGCCTGGCCTGCAGCCGGAACTGGGCACCCAGTAGCATCCAACAAATACTAGCTAAACGTGCGGTGAAGTCTGGGCTTCCTAGCGGCCCCCTTCTCGGAGCCCAGGGAACCAAGGAGCTTCCCCAATCCCCAGGGCTCCTTTAGGTAACCTGCCAGCTAGAGGCGCTAACGATGCCCTCAGCCTTTTGCCACCGCGGGTCAGCTCCGGTTTGGGCGGGGAGTAGGGGGAAGCCAGGAGCTATGAAGTCATGCTCAGGTCACGTGATGGTCCTGCATCTGTCACTGGGGTACACTTACTAAGACAGCGGGGCCTGTGACTTTCAAACCAGTTTTCTCTCCCTCCTCCCTCTCCTGGTAAGCTGGCCCCTTTTACACCAAGGGACCGTGTCAAAAGTCTAGGACCGTGAAGGGTATGGATTTAAGGGCTGGGAAAGAAAGAAAGGAAGGGAGTGGGAAAAAAGAATCAGAGATTGAAAACCATGCTTAAGCCCCGTTCTTTGAACTCTTTTCTGCCACAGCAATTTGGCACAGGTATTAAAGAGTCGTTTAAAAGTCGTCATACTCTTAACCCCTTAATTCCAGTTCTAGGATGCTTGCCTATGGAAATCATCTGAACTGGGGCGAAGGTTTAGCTACGCAAAAATCACTGCCTTGTTATAGAAACTAAAAAATACATATGATGAACTTGAATAGATTAGGGTATAAAATAACAATAATCAGGCAGGCGTTTAAAATGGTGATTTTCAAGAATTTGTCATGGCATGGAAAATGCATGAAAAAAAAATGACCATAGGGAATATTTGTTGAGCGCTTACCATGTGCCAGATGTTCTGCGAAATGGTTTATATGGATTGATTCCCACACCCCTAGGAGACAGATTCTATCACTATCCCTCTTCTAAAAACTGTGGCCTGGAGGAGGAACTTGCCTAAGGTTGACTAGCAAATAAAGTGTGAACACTGAGGTGTAGAGTTTATCCAAAGGGCTTAACTGAGGAAGTGGCAGAAACAGGATTTAAACTCAGGGACTCTGAACCCGGCCTCCAGCCTCTTACCTCCCATGCTCTTAACTACCTGCCACAGCAGAAAGGAATCAGGCCCAACTCTGCATGCAGCAATAGGCCAGTAACGTGTATGCACACACGTGCCCCCCCCCCAATATATGCACGGAAAAATAATGGAAGGACAGGCTCTACGTTTTCACAGTGGTATCTCTCAGTGGGACAATTACCTGTGATTTAAATTTACTTTATACTACTCTGGATCTTTAAATTTCTCAACAACGTGTATGTATTCATTTAAGAAGTAGACAAAATGCTATATACAGATTGATTCCACTAAAAAGCTATGTACTAATTGCAGCCCTGTTTATTATAATAAAAACGTGAAAATAACTCAAATGTCAATTACTGTTTGAACAGTTAAAATCAATTATAAAATATATTAGGTGCAATCATTTGTATAAAGACCAAACAATTCCATATATGAGGAGCAAAATGGCAGGCATATCATGCAAAATTATTTGAGTATCACTGTGAAATACGAAAAAAGAAAATAACTGTATCAGGATGGTAAAATTATGTGATTTATAAAAATTTTTGACTTCTATTTTTCTATTTCTTGTATAATAAAAATTTTTCACTCAGTTAAGGTTCAGTCATCACAAGTAGCATGGAACACATGGGCATTTCTTTTGCCTTTCTGTTTTATTTCAGTTCGTTGCCAAAACACCCCTACGAGAATAGGCATTTTCTCTCCCATTTTACTGATTGGAAAAGTAAGGCATAGAAAAGGTGAGTTACTTTGCTAACCTAGCTAATGAATGGCAACCCTGGAAATAGAACCCAGGCCAGCAATCTCCCACCCCAGGGCTCTGGGCTCTGGCCTAGAAACAACACGGATTCCCTTATGGAAAGACAGGATGGTGCTGCGTAGAGAACAGAAACCACTATTATCATTAAGACTGCAAACTGGGATCCAAGTCTGGATTGTCTCCGGTGGACAAGAAGAGCCTGAAGATAGGAAGCATGCCTTGTTGATGCTCTCTGTGTCCCAAGTGGGACCACCTAAGGCCCAAGCTTTCTCTCCAAACCCCTCCACCCACACCCACACCACACCCACCCAGCCTGGTCTGCAAATGCAGGCTCCCTAGAAACATGCCTTGCCCTTGGTTGGAGAGAGACCAGTAGATCTGCAGTTTAGCCTCTCCCGTGCCCTTTAGGGTACAGCTCTGCCCATGGCCCGTAAGAGGGGTAGGGACCCCAGAGGCTGGCGTGTGTGGTGCCAGGTAGGCAAGAGAAGGAAGCCTGGAAAGAGATCAGAGGAGATCAAGGGTCAGCAATAGTGGGTGAAGCCAGCAGTGGGAAGATAGGGGGCCAAGAGGTTCCAGGGAACTTGGTCATGAGGCCCTGGCTCTTCACTTAACAGATGGAGATGGCCAGGGTCACACAACAACCAGAGAGAATAGGAGTGAGTCCAAATAAAGCCCAAGGGAATCAGTGGAAAACCAGGCTTCATTCATTCAAGGTATACCCAGCGCCATCCCAGCTTACCAGATCTTTCCGTTCTTATAGGGCCAGAGTCTGTACCTTATCCCCAATTTCACCCCCCTTGGGGGTCAGTGACCCTCATGGCTCAAGGTGGGAAAAACCTGGCAAGTCACAAGAGAGGGGGCAGCTCCATTTCCAGGAAAACAAACCCAACCTCCAAAATACATGAAACGAAACAAAGGGGTAAGAGTCCAAGCATCTGCCCAAGTCCAAGGATTCCAGAGCCTAGTGGGCAAAGGTTCCAAAAGGCAGGACGAGTCAGGAAGAGGCAGGGGTTGAGTGGTCTAGAAAGAGGGACATGCTGTAAAGAGCCAAGAGAAAACCAGAAGATTCAGTAAGTATGGTAACAGCACAAAGTGCTAAGAAGTGGGCCTAAGCCCAGGTTTCGCAGTCCCAGTGGCGGGGAAGCATCCCTGATAAGGAGAAAGGGAGGCAGGAGTCTGGATAGGGCGATTTGCGCAAACAATACATTTAAGTTCTGGCTAGTGAAGACAAAGGGGACATTAACAGTACTGTCTATAAGGAATGGGGATGTCATTGGCCCCGAATGCTACAGGGGGGCTTTTCAGGGGGGAAAAAAAAGGTGTAGCCTAGAAAGAGACTTGTCCAGCTGTCTGAGCTGGCTGATGACTGGGTATTTGCTCTCCTATTTCTGTGGGGTGCGAGCAGTTTCTTTGGAACAAAGAAGGGGAGGGGCAAGTGCTGTCCTAGAGACTTAACGGAAAAGCTGGTACATTTTACACAGTAAAATGAGCTCATGTCCCACTTCCGCCGTTCCTGGCGCTGCTTGTGGGCTCCTTCACTGCAAACCTAGTCCCCCTTTTGTGAAGCAGCAGCCGAGGAGACCCCACGCTCCCCATGGCTGAGGAAAAGCCCCAGGAAGGAGTCAAGACTGAGAATCACCATCACATTAATTTGAGGGTGGCCAGCAAGAGCGTTCCATAGTGCACAGTAAGAGTGAGAGGCACACAGCACTCAGCAAACCAAGGAAAGCCTATCGCCAACGACAAGGCTTGTCAATGAGGGAGATCAGATGCTGATTTGATGGGCGGCCAATTAAGGAAACAGACAAGCCTGCTGGGTTGGAAGAAGATACACTGGCTGTGTCCCAGCAGCAGACGGGAGGTGTCGACTAAAAAGGGAAGCTGCTGCTTTACTCCAGAACTCTGATTCTCCGGGCCAAGAAGACGTTCGCAATTACAAACTGCGATTTGGGTCCATCACATCCTGACTCCTGCAGTATAGCTTTCTCTAGTCTTCCATTTCCCCTCCCCGTTCCTTGCTTGTACATCAAGTGTATACGTACACAAGCATAGTGCTTTTTTTTTTTCTTTAACTAGATGGCCAGTGGTATGTTTTGATCGACAGCAAATAGAGATGAGAAGGGGAAAAATACCAATTCTATGAAAACAGCCCCCTTTTTCATTAGGGGTATACTCATTCAGCTCTTACTTTTATATCCCAATAAGTTAGTTCTCATTATTGGACAAAGAACAACATGGAAATTCTTACATACTTTCTTCGACTGGAGAACTTTAATGTTTTTCATTTATCATTGTACAACCAAGGACAATTTTATAAATTTTATAAATTATAATTTTTAATAATTTTTTGCATGTCGCTATTACCTGTGGGGCAACCTGTCTTTAAGTAGGGATAAATTATTCTAAAGGAACTAAATCTTAGATAGTTTCCTTTCAAGTCAAGTGTCTTGATGGTTAAATAAACTTGTTAAAAAAAAAAAATGGAGGTCATGTGCCTTCTATGCTTGCAAGCCCTGAATGACCTCCCATTGTACTTAGAATAAATTCAAATTCCTCAAACATCATCCACAAGACCCAGTATGACCTGACACTGACCCTTCTCTCTCCCCCTCGCTCACTTAGTGAAGCCCCACTGGCCTCCTCTCTACTCCTCAAACCAGGAGAGCTTTTTCTGCCTGGTGCCTTATACTTGTGGCTCCCTCTGCTCAGAATGCCCTTCCCTTCTGCCCACCCTTCCTCTCTGCTGTAGGCTGGGCTGGCCCCTTCTCATGCTATAGGTGCCCAGGGCCCTACCTGAGCAGAGGTCACAGAAGGCCTCACTGTCCAAAACCCTTGACTTCCTTATGGCACTTAGATCACCTGGAAATCACCAGTTGTCTGCCCACTTGGTATCCCCTCCCAAGCCCTGACGCCTCCCACTTGTGGATCGACCATCCACATTTAAATGTTCTAGAATGTTCCTTTGTAAAAGCTGGGACAGTAACTGTAAGGGATGTAGTGCCTGGCAGAGCGCCTGACATTTGGTAGCCATTCGGTAAATATTTGTGGAATGACGGACTGACTGACTGAATGAATGAATAAGAGGTCCCCTGATTTGAATTTGACTGAAAGAAAACCCGGGACTGAAATTCCAAATCTTCCCTGTTGTTCCCCCTTTTCCAGTTGAGCGCCAGTGCATCTTGCTTCTACTTTTTCCTCTCCTCCCTCCTCCCTCTCTCTCTCCCCTCCTTGATTCCACAGAAGTCCATTAACAACTGCTCTGTGCCAGGTCTGGGCTAGGTGCTGCATGATGGACCCACCTTCCCCCCCACCACCACTCTGATCCCCAGCATGCCCTCCCAGACCCCCAGTCTTTCCCTGGGCCCCCTCATGGTACAATGCTTTGTGCAGTCACCCACTGGCACCCCTTCTCTGTGGGCCTTCCCTGTGACTGAGCCCTGGGGTCAGAACACCCTAGGGAGGAGAAAGGAAGGGTTCTCCCAGGAAGTAGCTGTGGCCCTGCATTTGCTAACATGTTTGTCCTAGTGGGAGTCAAAGTTCTGGAGTCTCTATACAGCAAGGTTTTCATAAAATGAATGACAACAACCCTGTCTTTTCAGGTGTTTTCTTTGCAGTCCCAGGAGTCTTATTAGCCGATTATGACCCCGGACTGCTTCCCCCGAGTTTCAGATGCAAATGTGCATCTGGCTCTCTCGATGCCTTTGCCTTCTAAACCTTCTGTAAGCACCAGGACTTGAATCCATGAGTCAAACATCTATGGACTCATCTCCCAGTGACAAAGGAATGTGCTCAGTTCCATCATTCCAGGCTGTGTGGGAGGGTGTGGTGAGCTGCGCTAAGGGTCTGCCAGGACAGTCTCTGGGAGCTGGGATCCCTCTTGCTGTGTCTGTAGGGAGAAGTGCAGTAAGCAGCCTGCCTCCCAGGGAAAGGGATGCTGTCCTGCAGAAAAGGCCACCGGGGGAGCTGTGGGATTGTACGGGAGCATGGGGGGCGCTCTGACAGTAAGGGTCTATCATGCTTTGGGATCGAGTTTAGGGAGGTAGGGGTGGGAGGAGAGACTCAAACCTCTCCCAGTGCTGTCAATAACAGGCATGATTTCAGAGATGAGATAATAGATGGAGAGGGTACAGGGAAGGACACACCGGAGTGCAGAGGAAGGGGGCAAAGCCTTGAGTAATTTCCCAGGGGAGCTCAGCGAAGGGCTGCACTTGCTCCCCAGAGGCGTGGGGAGTTGTGGTTGGCCCAGAATAGATCTGCTGACCCGCTTCCGGGGGTCCTGGGACCCTAGAAACAAAGAGGAAGCCCTGCAGCATTTTCTAATCTGCTGGTCTGCTTTCCCTGCCTCCTCCTGAGGTTCTAGCACGTGCTCAAACATCCCCTCCATTTCTGTCTCTCCAGGCAACTCAGGATTGGAATTAAACATAGGCTCTCCGTCCACCAAGTGACCCCTGGCAACAGGATTCCCGGGTCCCTGGGCAGAGGCCTCAGTGTGGGGCAGCGCCTGGCTCTCATGGTCATGCAGATTCCCCCAGCCCTCCCCCAGCCCGGAAGGAGCTTGCAGGAGCAGCCTCCCCCCATAGCACAGCCTCTGTCTGCAGCCGCAGCCAACAGCTTCCCTTGCACCTCGGGAGGAAGTGTTAATGAGGGGAGCGGTAGGGAAGGGCTGCGCCTGCCTGCGGTTGTAACAGTTTGCTCCTTCTGGCTCGCAGGGACCCAGGAGCTTACAGGACAGTTAACGCTAACGAAGAATGTGTGTACATTTGGTTTTGGTTTTATCTTTTTTAAGATTTTATTTTATTTTTTAAGGAATCTCTACACCCAACGTGGGACTCAAACTCAACCCCGAGATGGAGAGTCGCAGGCTCCACTGACCAAGCCAGTCAGGCGCCCCTGTTTGTACCAGTCCACTAACCAGAAGTGCCCCGTGCAAACATTTGTAAAGCAAAGAGCCCTGCACGAGTGCAGCTGTCAGAATGGTGACAAGCAGCCTACCCACAGTCAGGGCTAGCGCTGCAGGCTAAGGTTTGCCTCTCCCATGGCTGAGGCCCCTAAAGAGGACCCAGCCCCTCCACAGCCCCTACCTTTGCACTCAGGTCCAAAGCAAAGCCCCTCCCATTTGTTTCCCAGGGAGGGAAGCGAAGCAACAAACCCTCAGGTCCCTAGTGAGGCAGCGGGACAGGCCTGCTTGAGCTCAGGCTCCACCCATCTTGCAGGATTTCTTGTCAAGCACCATCCCTGGGTTACCTTCCCTTGGCCCCCATCCCACAAGTATACTTGCCTCTTGCCATGGCACGATCTGTGGGTTGAAGAGGAGAGAGACTCTGGAGGCCTCCATGTAGAAACCAGAGGCAGGTCGGGAAAGAATGTAACGACTGTAGATGTCTGCTCAGAACCTACTATGTGTGCACGCCCCAGGTCAGCACCAAAATAACATGGCAGCAGAAAATGCTAGAAGGAAGGACCAGAACACTGTCCCTCCACAAGGAGCTATGTCTAAAAAGATGGGCTGAGTAGAAAAAGCAGCTAACAGTAAATAAAGGTGCTGCATGAAAAGTCCTCACCGGAACTGTAGTGTCCTTGCAGCCAGGGACTGTGGGAGGGCAGGGCTCCGTTAGCCACCAGCTTTTGTTTTGCTGAGGGGACATTATGACGGAGGAGACTGGAGCCCAGGCATTGAGAGGCTGAGGAGGAGAAGTTTGAAGAGAAAGAGAACGTATCTGGCAGCACTGGGCAAGAGAAAAGTTTGGAAAAACAGAGAGCTGTTTAAATGGAACTTAGGGAGGGAGGCCTGGGTGGCTCGGTGGGCTAAGCGTCTGCCTTCGGCTCAGGTCATGATCCCAGGGTCCGGTGATGGAGCCCCACAGGGCTCTTTGCTCATGGGGAGCCTGCTTCTCCCTCCCCCTCTCCCCTCCCCACAACTTGTGCTCGCTCTCTCAAATAAATAAATAAGATCTTAAAAAAATAGATAAAATGAAGTAAATGGGGCTTAGGGTAATTGGGCCCCACAGGCACTCTGTAAAGCTCTCCTCAACTTCCCATAAAACCTTCACAAAATCTACCTGTCAGTTGTTTTGGAGATGAATTAATGTCAGGGGCCCCAATAATGAATTGAAGGCAGCTCAGGAGGCCAGAACTGCCAACGGGGTTCAGATACTCCTGGATTACAGCAGGAAGTGGGGTCTGGGTTCCCAGGAAGGGAGGCAGCCGAGGGCTCAGGTAGCTGTGAAGGGAATGCTTTCCTGGGCCTGGAATGAGAGAAAGGGGAAGGCTCTGAGGGGAAGAACACTCTTATAAGAAAAAACTGTAAAATGATGCAAAACTGACAGAAAGCCTCAAGCCTGGACAAGGGAAAAGATTTTCTGGGGGACAGGGCAGGGGAGGGGTGTAAGACATAAGTCACTAATTCTTCTCTTCCAGCCTATGTATCGATGAATTTGACCTATGTCACAAAACAGCTGCATCGATCATTTATCATCTCTCACTTGGGCTGGTTGTCACTCCTGCTTCCAGCCTCTCCGTCCCTCCAATGTGTTTTCCACACACAGTGACACTAGCATAATCTTTTAAAAGTCCAGCTCTCATGGTTTCACTCCTATTGGAAGTCCTTCAAGGGACCCTCATCACCCATGCAGCAGAATTAGCCTAACCCCGGAGCAAGGCCCACTGCACCTCACAATCGGGCTCTGTCCATCTTTGCAGCTTCGTCGGTGGTCTCGTCCCCTGCATCCCTCACACTCCATCACACTGAACTATGCGCGGTTCCTCTAACACAACTTGCTTTTTCACACCTCAGGGCCTTTGCATATGCTTCCCCCGCCCTCCTTTGCCTAAAGTGCTTTCTTTGGCTCAACTGCCAGCACCCAGAAGTCTTCTGTGACCTCCTCTTCCTGTACCGTGTGCTCACAGTACCCCTTCCACGGCTCTAGACGGGCACTCGCACCTCGTATCCTTACCACGATCTACATCTGTTTATGTGTCAGTAACTAAAGGACGGGACCAGACTGTATTCCTTGCAGCCCAGAAGCTAGCAAAGGGCCTAGCTCATTGCTGGCCTTCAGAAAATGTTCAGTAAATGACTGAACTCACAACTCAAAAAGACCCACACAATAGACACCCTTTGCAGAGATTGTCTAGATGACAAAGACCCCCTTTTCTCTGAGAAGTGCCCCCAGATGTCAGCTGGCCCAAAGGTGGACATCTGACCTGAGCTGGGCCAAATGGATTCCTTCTCAGGAAAGTGGCATTGTAAGAGAAGAAGTTTGTTTCTGGAACTACACCATGTAAACTTTAGAATGCAAACTTTCTGAAGCACGTATACTCGACCGTTAAAACTGTGCAGTAGAGAAAGTCACTCCTACAAGAAAGATGAAGCAGCCAGATAGAGGATTTCAGATGGCTTTCTGACAGGTCCAGCCCTCTCCTGAGATCGTAAGAGATTCCTATCCCCAGGCTTTGTAAGACACCCTGATTTTTTTTTTAAAGATTTTATTGATTTATTGGACAGAGAGAGACACAGCAAGAGAGGGAACACAAGCAGGGGGAGTGGGAAAGGGAGAAGCAGACTCCCCACTGAGCAGAGAGCCCAGCCCGATGTGGGGCTCGATCCCAGGACCCCGAGATTATGACCTGAGCCGATGGCAGACACTTAACGACTGAGCCACGCAGGCGCCCCGAGACACCCTGATTTCTAATAACCTGTCCCTTACTTTGTGTTTGGGCTTCACAATGTTTCTGTTCCTGACCACGTAAGCCAAACTTTGTCCTTGGCAGAGTGGGTGGGGATTCTTTTCTTCAAAAAACCTTTATTTTAATACATACACCACACTTGGGCATAGATTAGACTGTAAATCAACATACATATGCAGAACTAGTAACATCATTTATGGGGCCCAATGCAAAAAGAAAACGTGAGAATCCTTTGTTCAAAAAGTACAGTGGAAAGTCCTAAAAGATAAAGCTTTTTCCTTTCTTCTGCAGTATCTCTTTTGACTTGTCATGGTATTTATTAGCTATGTAATGGCTAAGTAAATAACAATTAAAATTGTAAATCATTAACATGAATTTTATCATATATCTTTATATTGTGGAAAAATCACCGAAATTATACAATCTGTATTTCTTGGCTTCTCTTGGAAGATGTCTCAAACTGGCCAAGGAGATGAGATTATGTCCCCCTAGGCACTGAGCTGTCTGATGGACTGGGATACTTTCCAGAGCAAGTACAGACCTTCATAAGGTTCTGAAGTTCCCAACCTGACACTCAGGCCCAGCAAGCTTGACAACTGCTGGGTCCTCCTTCCCACCAGCCCCCAGATCTATGTGGTATGCCCTGGCTGGGGTCAGGGAAATCAAGCCAAACAGCTCCCATTCCAGTAACTGGCTGACCCCACCCATAGCAGACAGGTGAATCTCAGGGTCTCTAAACCTCCACACCAGGGTGGGCTCAGTATGTGGTGGGCAAGAGACTCACCCTCACCAAGTCACTTGCTGAATGTGCCATGGAGCTGCCATTCTGGGACAGCAATGGCCACCATTATGCCCAGCTCTAAGACTCTGCGGAGCACGCACACGTCCCCAACCCTCCCTGCATGCACACTCAGGCCTCGGCAAAGGCAGAAAGCAGCAATGTTGACCGGGTGAGGAAGAGGAAGGCTGGGTCTCAGGGCACCAGCAAGCTGGGAAGTGAGTGGCCAAGAACCCATCCCAGGGAGGAGGGTAGGCTTTGGTAGTTGGTACCATGCATGAGGCTCTAAGCACTGGCACATGCTTCAAAGTCCCATCAGTCTTCACTTATAAAACACATTTTCAAGATCAAAATAAGAATTTCAAGTCATTGGCCACACAGCATTAAACCCCAAGTGCTGGGCTCTTTTGCGCACGGAACCCTATGTGACTATTCTGGTCCCACGCCCATGAAATTGGCCCTACACACAAACAAGATCTTTAAACTTCATTAAATAACGTTAAGTACAGAAAGCTGAAGCAAAAGAAGGGAAACACACTTCAGATAATATTAAAGAGTTTTAGAGCACTCAGACCCGCAAACCATTAGTATCATTCAGATCTCAACTGAAGGACAAGCTAAAGAGCAGACGTCCTTACTCCCTTCAACCGAGACTATTGAACTGACCAGAGATGCAGTATGTATGGATAAACCAGAATTAGACTGCTAAGCATTTTCAGGTTTTATTCCAAAATATAATGCCTTTAGCTATTCGAAGGATATCTCATGAAAGAAGATAGACTCCTATCAAAGCAACAGAGAAAAGGAAACATGACCAGTTTCCTTTGCCCTAATAATGTAAGCTTTTAATGGCTAAGCAATTCAACTTGAGCTTCCCTTGGCAGAGGCTTATATAAAAAACTTTCTGTTGGCATTGGCTCCAAACAAGGCCTTTCGTATTTCAGGCATCTTTTGTCGGGCTAAGAGATCCAGTCGACTTTCTAGGGTATTGGAAACCTTTATTCTCTGATCGCCACTGTAGACTTCCACACCTCCAGCTGCACTCGTAGCCAGGTGCACGTCTTGATCAACTTGGACTTCCACACATTTTTGGGAGACTATCATGTA